>NC_073261.2:109044642-109373571 GCF_029289425.2 Pan paniscus
ACCTTACAGATTTTTGCTTTTACAAGACATATATTCCTGGTTATACATGAGATAGGTTCACTTTTTTTTCTTTTTGCTAGTTAAGGTGACTTAAAATAAGTATTTTCTAAGCCTATACTCAGGTTTTAGCCCTCTGAATTTTTAAAAATAAATTTGTCACATATTTCTATGAATTTTAGAACTACAGAATTGGATCCAATATTTGTGTATCTGGTACTGAATATATTAGGGAGATTATTTTATAATTTTTAAGTCTGGTACCTTGTTTATGAATTTCAGTTGTGCCTACTTTAAAAAGCAACTAATATTTTGTTAATTCTTATTCATCTTTTATCCTTCGTGATTTATCGTTCATATCCTCTTATTCCTACACAGAGCCTGTCCTTCTCTACTGTGTGTTAGCCTACAACAAAAAGTGACACTTGATGTTTTTTGCTTCTCTAGTATTAGCTAAGAACTTTAGAAGCCCGAAAAGTTGTAAATCGTTGATATAGGAGGTTTCAACCTACCTCCTAATATACTTTGGTGAAAATTTAAGTAAAGGAAGTACAATGAGTCCTCTTTTGTTTTTGTTTAAGGAATACTATAGTAATAAGGAAAGATGGCTTTTTAAATGAAACTCAGTATCATTCCATTCAGCTCTTGGTAGCTAATAATTGAATTCATTTGTAAAATATTGCTGATACTAAGTATTTTATGCTATTGGGGAAGTTATTCCATTAAACTTGGGGCTTTGGGAAGACTATAGTGAAGAAAGGGACCAGGAAATTTGGACCTTAGTTACCTCTTACTAATCATTGAGAAAAACAACCTCTTTGAATAAGGTGAGTGGGTCAGTGTTCCTTGAATAGTTACTATTCGCAGGCATGAGCTTTCTTCAGTGCCAGGTGTCTTGGTAATCATAGCCCAGACCAGTGATTTTTGAATTTGGGTGCATGTAAGAATGATGTGTACTTCTTGAAAATGCATAATCCTGAACTTAACTTCAGAGGTTTTTTTATTCATTAGGTTTGGGGAAAACACCAGGAATTTGTGCATTTGTGTATGTGTGTGTGTGTTTGAGAAATATCTGAGGTAGTTCTGACGCTTGTCTTAGAAAGACCATAGTTTGAAACTTAGGTTGTTAGCACCATGTGGATTTTCCTATATATCACAAACATAAACTTGTCTGCTTATAATAATAAGCTTCAAACACTAGCTGGTGTTCAAGGCAATTCTGACACTGTCAGCTTTCATCTCTTGACATTGGACCACTAACCTTAATTCTTAATCGCTGACACCTGGTGTTCATAGGCGCTTTTTTTTGATGTTATTCATATGAGCCTTTGGTGTTCATATAAGCTTTTTCCAGGAGTTAGATTTTTGCCTCTTCTCTAATGACTATGCTTGAGTTAACTAGTAATCTTAGTCAGGGTCATCAATTACCAAATGTAGATACTTTGTACTTCACAAGAGCAAATATGTACCCTGGGCCACTGAGCTGGGCTGTTTCTCTTACAGAGTGGTGAGTCAGACAGCAATAATGTCTTTATAAAGTCTAGTGAGATTATGCAAGATTATTATTATTATTTATGTACCTCTTTACACCAGTACTTTACAAATGAACATATATTACTTTTATAGGAATTCTAAAAACAAACAACAACAACAAAAGGAAATCATATGTTCACATCCTAAAATATTACAAGAAGACCTTTTTTGAAGATTTTTAACATTCCTGGTAAAATTGGTTGGGTTATTTTTCTCATGTGCCTTCTCTATTTCGAGTATCTCCTGTCCTTCAGTGCTACACAAAATTTCTTAGGCTACATAATAAACCCATAATAGTTATCGTACTTTGCTCAATTTCATTTGGCCCTGAAAATGCTCCTTCTTCCCACTTACTGGCTCTTCTCTTTAACCCTAAGACCACACCACTGACCTTTATATCTTATGCTACAGTTTCTGAGGTGCCAATTTGGTCATATCACTTCCCACCTCCATTTCTCTTCTCAGCTTCAAATTAAGCCACTCCAGTGGCTTCTCCTTTTTCTTAAAGACTGAAGTCTTAACATGGTCTTAAACATGTGTATTCTCATTTTTACTTACTTCTCTGGCCTTTATTTTGCACTACCTCATTTTTCTTCTTTCTCAACAGAAATTATGCATGTTCTTCCTTTTGCTTGGAAGTCTTCCCCTCTCCCCTTCTTTCTTATTTAATTTCTACTCATCTCTTCAGTTCTCATCACTTCTTGGGGCACATGTTCCTAGAATAAGTAAATCCTTCCTATTTTAATTCTTATATTACCCCGTGTCTTTACTTTATGAGGCTGTAACTTCATATTTGTGTGACTTTTTATGGCTGTCCACCAATCCATCTGGCAGTCTGATATTCATGAGGACACTGATTATGTCCGTTTGTGCTCAAGAATGAACCCCAGCTTCTAACGTGATGCCTGGCATGCAGAAGGTGCTCTTTTGTATTTGTTGAATGAATGATTACACTTTTTGAATTAAATAATTAAATTAGATTAAATTGAAAAATGTACAATCATTTTCTGTATTGTCAGGAGTGTGCTGGAATCCTATATCTTGTTTTAGGATTCTTATTACCAACTCTCTGTCCATACCTTTGCATTTATTTAAACATAATAATTAAGAATTGATTTTTAAAAAACTATTTGATTGTTATAGATTTTTGATTCTCTTAAAACAGATGGTTGGATTAATCTGAGGCAGTAAGAAGGATTCTTCTTCCTTTGTGCTTCAAGTGAATTTTAGAGTCAATCATTTCTGGTTTCAAATTGCATTTATGCCATTTATTACAATTGTGACTTTAGGCCAGGAATTCCTAATTGGGAGTGATTTTGCCTGCTAGGAGATATTCGGCAGATATCTTTGATTCTCATGACTGGAGGAGCACTACTGGTATCTTGTGGGTGGAGGACAAGGATGCTGCTAAGCATCCCATAATGCACAGGACAGTCCCCCTCATTCCCAGCAAATAATTCTCTGACCCAAATATTAAATGTGTGAAGGTTGAGAAACCCCACCTTAGGTAAATTACTTAACCTTTCTAGATTTAGTTTCCTCATTACAAAATGCATATAACAAAATATACTCAAAGGACTGTGGCACAACATAAATTAGATAACGTAATTGCCTAATGATATAAATAGTACGAAATACTATTAGAGTTAGAGGTTTTCTTTGACTTTAAAAATCTTTCTTTTCCTTTCTTTCTTTCTTTCCCTCCCTCCCTCCCTTCCTCCCTTCCTTTCTTTTCTTTTCTTTTCCTTTCTTTCTTTTCTCTTTCTTTCTTTCTTCTTTCTTTCTTTCTTTCTCTTTCTTTTCTTTCCTTCCCTCCCTCCCTTCCTCCCTCCCTCCTTTCTTTTCTTTTCTTTTCTTTTCTTTTTTCTTTCTTTCTTTCTTTCCTTCTTTCTTTTTCTTCTTTCTTTTTCATTTCAATAGCTTTAGGGGCACAAGTGGTTTCTAGATACATGGATGAATTGTATAGTGGTGAAGTCTGGGCTTTTAGTATACCTGTCACCCAAATAGTGTACATTGTACCAAATTGATAATTTTCAGTCCTTATCCCCCTTCCATCCTCCTCACTTCTGTGTCTCCAATGTCCATTATGCCACGCTGTATGTCATTAGAGCTGGAAGGTTTTTGAGAGCATGTTGTTCTGAATCATGCAACTGCTTTGCTCCATTTCACATTTACAGGGCTTTCCTTTCATTCTAGTCACTGCCAAGGAGATCACTTCTGTGCAGGCTTTTCCCTGCTTCTCTGCAGGGCAACCTAAGAGCACTTTGTTTTAGTCTTCTTTCCGTACCTGTCACTTCCTGATCCAGGGCTTCTCTGACATTTCTGAGTGGACCCTGTGAGATCCTGCTCCACACTCACGCAAGTGCAAACCATTAAGTATGGGGGCTTCAGCACCCTTAAGGGCCGCCATTGACTGATGAAGCACTAAATCGATGCTTGCCCCTTTCTTCTTCTGGACAGACTACTCTGAGACACACTTCATGGGACTCCCCAAAGACTCTGAGTACCAGGAGCCCAGAGCTGTCGTCAGCTTAATGCCATCCATATACTTCTATTGGCTTCTCCTTTTGCCCTGTTTTATTCCTCTTGTTCTTCAGTTCTGCTCACTGGGATCATTTCTGAAATAAACTGCATGCATGTAGGCCTTTTTCCTAGGTTCTGCTTTCAGGAAACCTTAGTGCTGATACTTCTTATCTGAGAAATAGGGTATAGAGGCTCAGAAAGATGAGGCAATTTGTCAAAGGTTATGCAGTCAGTGCAGATGCCAAGACTAGAAACAACACATCCTGACACGTTTTCAGCGCTCTTGCCACTGCACCACAATTTCTCTCCACATTATGGTTTGGCTCAGCTTATCAATGCTATTTATGTACTAAGTGTTTTGGTTATTATTAGGGACTGTTAAAATATGACAGGGAGGCATATGCTAATAAAATGTGTGGGTTTTTGGAATGCCAGCAAAAACTGTTTATGCCATGGTTTAAAAAATTATTTAAAGAATTTTAGGTGTTTTACCATCTGGAATGTCTACAAAAATATAAAACTATATCCCAAGTTTACATGATACTTAAATATGCTCATACATATAATTGTATTTCTCTAAGATTTGTAAAACAATAAGTATTGTTAACAATTCACCAAATTTCTGTGTTATTTGATATTTCACAAAATGGGTATGGCATCTTAACATGAAAAAGCCACTGACTCTAGTGTAAATAAAATTACACATAATAGTGCTCAAAATTGTCGATCAAATGTGTTGAGAAAAGGCTTTGGAGGTCATTTTAAAGCATCTATAATAAATCTGATGAATTAAGAGTAGGCAGAAAGATATTGCTACATTATGTGCTATTTACGTTAGTCTGTCTCTAGCATTACATTTCCCAGAAGTTGGAGACAGCATGGCGTTCTTCGCACAGACAGATCTTCTGTCACAATCTAATTCGCAATTGCTCTTAATGAATTGTAAACTCATGCCAAGAGGGAGGTGATGCATTAATCCATATTAATATTTGTGAAAATGCATGTGAACACAGTCAGTGAGTCATCCTAAAGTCTGGATTACCTTGCTCAAGAATAAAAGTATCAGCAGGGTTTCTGCATTTGTGAGCTCAGAAAAGCATTAAGCCTCAGCTTACCTACCTCAGAATGTGCTGAATTTATCCCAGTACTGCTGGATCAGGATTCATTTTCCAGCAAAGTGGTGGTTCTGTTCTAAGCATAGACGAGAAGTAGGAGTTGTTTGGGAGGCAGATAATAGGATAATCAATTCTAGGGAATGGGAACTGAACTGTGGAATGTTAGAAAGTGTTAACATTTCCCACTCAAACTGCTCAAACAAAGAGCCATTAATGGTATGTTCTTCCTGTCCCTCCACTCCCCACCCCGCCTACAAAAAAGGCCTTGCAAGATCAGGATTATATCAATGGAAAGTTAAAGTGATGCTATTGGCTAGGTTGAAAACTTGCCTCGCAGTGGAGATTTTCTTGGTGATACTGGACCACCCAATTTCTCAGCTTACTTACCTTGTCTTCAGGGTCCATTTAATATGTGACAGAGTCTTGTGTATCATGCTAAGTAACTTGGGCTTTGTCTTAAGAATACTGGCTAGATAGAGGCAGTTTTAAAGCAAAGGAACAACTTCAGGTATTTATTTTATTCATGAGCAGAAGTTGGAGAAAACTGAACACAGAAAAGTCAGTTTAGATGCTACTGATGTAATACAATTAAAGATGACAGGAAATTTCCTTAGAAAGTATAAGTGGGAGTGGTGAGCACACAGTCAATGTAGGTGTAAGAGGAAGTGACTTACTTCACCTGTTGTTTAAAGAGATGTTGAATAATTTCACATACATGTGTTGTGTAAGATCTTTCCCACATTGTTGGCTTTTCCTCAGATACACATTCTGCTTTTAATATTTATTGACATTCATTCATTCATTCACTTATTTACATATTTATCTTGCAACAAACATCTGCTAGATTCTATAACAGCAAGGGAAGGAAAGATAAAGATGACATAAAATTGTACCGAGTGTAGTGACAGACACAGATCTTCATTCCTGCTTAGAGGAAGTTATAATCTGCTGAAAGACTTTTTAAATAATATGGTTATGTTTTTAAATAATATGATTTTTAAAATATTAAACCATAAACATATAAAGTAATATGGTTATATTTTTTGATTTCTAGAAAAAAAAGCACTAAAGAGCCAAAACATGTATATTATGTTTTTGCGACTAAATTTCTGAATTTTTTTTACATAAATCACTTCGCTGTCCATCTCCGAATTTGTAAAGTAAGGAGTTTGCAACTTCAAAATGCTATGAGCTGCTCAACATCGTTAGTTATTAGGGAAATGCAAACCTCAGATATCTTAGATAATCTGCATAATAAGATATCATTTCACTTCCACTAGAATGGCTGTAATAAATAAGGAAGACAATAAAAAATTTTATTGAAGATGTGGAAAATGTGAACTCTCATACATTGCTGATAGGAATGTAAACTGGCAAAGCCACTTTGGAAAATAGTTTGGCAGTTTCTCAAAAAGTTAATAACCAAACTATCATGATCTAGCCACCCAACTCTACATATTTATTCAAGGTAATGACAACAGAAGTCCACACAAAGACTTTTGAGTGAATTTTTATAGCAGCATCACTATTCCTAGAGTCAGAAACTGGAAAACCCCAAATGTCCATCAGTTTGTGAATGGGTAGACAAAATGTGGTAGATCTATACAATGGAATATTATCCAGTAATAAAAAGGAACAAACTACTGAATATTACTTTATAGATGAACTTTAGAAATGTGTAAAGTGAAAGCATCCAGATATGAGGCTACGTATTATATGATTTTTATTTACAGAGACAGAAAGTAGATTAGGAGTTTCCTGGGGCTACTGGTAGGATAAGAGTTTAACTCTAAATGGACATAAGAAATCTTACTGAGGAGATGAATATGTTCTACAACTGATTTATGATTATGGTTGATTATTAAGAATAACTAAGTTATAAACTCATGAAAATGGGTGAATTGTGTGATTTGTAAAATGTACATCAATAAAGCTGTTTGAAATATGCTATAAGCAATAGATGATGACCTGCCTTTAGAGACACGCAGAAAAAAGACAAGGTATGGCCAGAGTCAGCACATTTTCTGAATGTGATTTCCACATTCTTGCACAGAACCATTACTTGAAGTTTAATACTTTTCCTTCAGTGCTTTCACAATGTAATTTAATTTGTTTTGCCTGAGACTTTAATATTTCATATTCATCAAGCATTTGCCAAAGAGGCACTGTGTTCCTCTCACTTTCCTAGAAGAATAAAGGGGGTGTGGCACATAGAAGTTGGCTAGGTGTACTCTATGGGGATGTCTCTACTTTGAGTCTGAGCTTCACTCCATTGTGCTATAGCTGGCTGATTGATTAGCTAAGGAAAGAAATGCAAACATAATGAGTTAGTGCCTGCCAACTCAGGAATTGTGCAGGTTGTCTTTAATTGTTATTCTCTGTAAACTAATTAATAAATTAATAATTTCAGAGAGATATTTTCATTTTTATTCGCTTATTTCTTCTTTTAAATGTTTTTACTAATTTCTCTTCATTCACAAAAGACTGACATGTTAACCCTTCTTTTCTAAGTATGTTTAATTCCTTTTTTCATTTTCTTTTTCATTTTATCTGTTCTCCTGTAAATGTTCTTTACTTTTTTGGTTTCTTGATTTCTTCTTTGTGGCAGTTGTGTCCGGCTATGAAAATCCTTGGAAAATGTAAACTTTCATCAAAAATTATGAAAATAAATTGAATCTCAGGAAATTAATTGGCTTTTCCTTCTCAAATATTTATAGATATATGACTCAAGTGAAATCGCAAAGCTGCAAAGTCACTTCTTGAATGCATTTCCTATAATAATTTTAAAAAAACAATTTTCTTCCCCATTGAGCTTCTTGCTTGCTGCTCTTAGTGACACAAAATACCAAAGTATTTATTAAGTTGGGACAGTCAACATTTAGTTTTTCTTCTTCAAAACCAATTATAATTTATCCTGGTTAAAGAAGGAGAATGGAAGCCAAAATAGAATCATGAAGAGCTAAGAGTGAAATTTTTCCCATTAGCACAACAGGTTGTCTATACACACTGGCCCTAGCAATCCTCCCTACTTATCTTAGCATTATTGCTATCTGGTTTGGATTATAATTCCACTGGACAGGTTATTATAGCCTGAAAGCCACCTAGTATTTTGTCGATATTAAATAATCCTTAAGTAGGCATTAGCCCTTTGATTTTACTGTACATTACCATAAATAATGAATCTTTATCGTTACGTATTCACTTAGGTGAAATTACCATGAAGTCCCACTTAGTAATTCACTGTATCCTAGAATTCTAGGGCCACTAAAGAGTTGATTTTTTTGGACTCACTGAAAATATTTTGCATTAGTTTGTCTCAGGCAAGTTTAGTATCATACTGAAACCAATAACAAAGTGAACTCTAACTGAAACAAACCCATCCTACAAGCAGAAGTGGTTTATTAGAGCATACTTGAGCAAAGTCTGACTATCTAAAGATTTCTTACTTGATAACACATGCAAAATAGAACCTTAATGATAATAGAAAACACTTACTTCATGCAAACTACATGCTAGCACATCAAGGAATAACTCATTTAATCTTCTCAATTTTACAAGTGAGAAAACTGACGCAGAGAGGTAAAACAACTTGTACAAGTTCCCATACTAGAAAGGAGCAAAATTGAGACTTAAACCCAGAAAGCCTATCTTCAGTCTATGTGCTTAATTACTATATAGAGCCTTTCTGGGTAGATAAGATTCTATATGTGGTACATAGTAGCTTCAGTATATACTTAAAGAATGAAAAGAAAACACCATACCAGATAAAACTAGGCTTACTGGTAGTACCCTATTACAATCTGGGGAGAGAAAGCTAGGGGAACAATGTCTTAAAAATTTGAGAGAAAAACATTTACTGTTCAGAAACTTTTAACAAGCCAAACTTTTAATCAAATTTGAGATTATAGTAAAAACAATTTCATTTTCTTTTTAATTATTTTTTTTCTTTTTTAAATTCAGAGTTCATTTTCAGCCAGGTCAGCATTACCCTGATACCAAAGCCAGACCAAGGACACTCCAAGAAAATTACATGCCAATATCCCTGATGAACATAGATGCAAAAATTATCAACAACATACTAGCAAACTAAATTTAACAGCACATTAAAAGGATCATTCAATATGATCAAGAAGAATTTATCACATGGATACAAGAATGGTTCAACATATACAAATTTATAAATGCTGTATATGACATTAACCAAATGAAGCCCAAAAACCATATGATCATCTCAATCGATGCAGAAAAAGAATTTGACAAAATTTAACATCCTTTCATAATAAAAATTTTCAACAAAGTAGGTATAGAGGGAATGTACCACAATACAATGAAGGTCATATATAACAAATCCACAGATAACAACATACTCAATAGTGAAAAGTTGGTCAGGAGCAAGACAAGGGTGCCCACTGTCACTTATATTCAGCAAAGTACTAAAAGTCCTAACCAGAGCAATTAGGCAAGCAAAAGAAAGAAAATGCATAACAATTGCTAAAGAAGCTGACCTGTTCAGACTTTTGTTTCCATTATGATTGTGTAGAAGCAAACTGGCTTCACTACCGCCATAAAAAAAAAAAATAAATATACAGTGCTTAGGTTATTACCAGCAATATCCCAGAACTCAAATATGAGGATGAGTCATTTCCTGGGGCCACAGAAAACTTAAAATCTGTGAGCAGATGATCGGAGAATCAGATTTCCAAATCCACAATGCTCCTCTTCCCACTCTGCTTAACAGCAAGCATGGGGGAAATTTACCGTAACTCTCAGTTTTTAAAACACTGGAAAAAGTGAGTCAAGGTGGACAACCAGCTTCTCCACCATCATTGGTTCACTGACAGGAGATTCATCTCTTCCTCAACTTACAGGAAGCACTGTGACTGCCAAATGAGAGAAATTACTCCTGCAGGCAGCTAGTGAGAAAGTAGGGAGGCAGGACTATCATACCCAGCCCTGAAAATTCTGCTGTGTAACTCAGCCAATGGAGAAGCCAAATTAAAGTGTCTGTTCAGCAGCACAATGCTGTAGGAGGTACGTTCCACAGGTCCCCTGGGCATGAGCCCAAGCCAGCTTTCCCACACTGCCATGATATCCCCCTTGAGACCTCCCCTATTCAGGATGGGCAGTATTCTGATTGTTAGAGCTGGGAAGAACCTGGGCTTATAGTGCCATCTAGTGCCAAAAATGAGGGCATGATCTAGCGAAAGAAAAAAAAAAAAAAAAGAAAGACATTCAACAGTTACATTACAAAGAATCTCTAAGCAAATATACCCAATTAAAACCAAAGCAAGCCGACAGAGAAGACGGGAATAAATACATAATCATTCAATGCAAAGAAATAGATATACATCCACAAGAAACAAAGGCAAATGGGGAACCAATGAGAAGACAATATGTGAGCTCTCTGATCAAAAGTTCAAAATCCAGTTTTAAGGAAACTCAGTGATCTCCAATATAACACAGAAAAGGAATTCAGAAATGTATCAAAGAAATCTAACAAAGAGATTGAAATAATTTAAAAAATCAAATGGAAATCTTGGCTCTGAGAAATACATTTGCTGGATTGAAAAATTTATTAGAGGCTCTTAACAGCAGAATGGATCAAGCAGAGGAAGGAATCAGAGAGCTTGAAGACAGGCTACTTGAAATTATACAGTCAGGAGAGAAAAAGGATAAAAAACACAAAGATTTCCTACAAGATTTAGAAGATTACCTCAAAAGACCAAATCTGAGAATTACTGGTATTCAAGAAGGAGCTGAGCAAGGGCAAGAGCAAGGAGTAGAAAGCTTATTCAAATAAATAATATCAGAAAACTTTCCTCAACTTGAGAAAGATAAATATCCAGATAGTAAGGTCCAAGAACCTCAAATAAACTTGACCCAAATGAGATGACCCAAAGGCATGTAATAATCAAGCTCTCAAAGATCAAGGACAGAGAGGGGATCCTAAAAGCAGCAAGAGAAAAGAAGCAAATAACATATAAAGGAACTCCAAATTATTTGGAAACAGACTTCTCCATGGAAACCATATAGGCTAGGAGAAAGTTGGATGACATTTTTAAAGTACTGAAAGAAAATAACTTCCATCCAAGAATACCGTATCCAGCAAAGCTATTCTTCAAATATGAAAGAGAGATAAAATCTATCCCAGACAAACAAAAGCTAAGAGAATTTACCCCCACCAGATCCATCTTACAAGAAATGCTAAGGAGAAGTCTTTAATTTGAAAAAACCCTACTAATGTGCAAATTGTAAAGGAAGAAATATTGCTACTGTTTTCAGACCACTTGATCTTATATATAGAAAATCCTAACAACTCCACCAAAAAACTATTAGGGCTTAAAACTAATTCAAAAAAGTTGCAGGATACAAAATCAACATACAAAAATCAGTAACATTTCTATGTACTGACAGTGAATTATCCAAAAAAGAAATCAAGAAAATAATCTCATTCATAATAGCTAAGCAACAACATTAACAACAGAAACAACAAAGGAATAAATTTAACCAAGGAGGTAAAAGATTTGTACACTGAAAACTATAAAACATTGAAAAAAAATTGAAGAAGACTCAAATAAATGGGAAGATAGCCCATGCCCATAGATTGGAAGAACTGATGTTGTTAAAATGTTCATACTACCCAAAGCAATCTACAGATTCAATGTAATCCATATAAAAATTCCAATGACATTATTTTACAGAAATAGAAAATATGTATGGAACTATGGCAGATCCTGACTAGATAAAGCAATCTTTAGCAGAAAGAACAAAACTGAAGGCATCAGACTACCTGATTTCAAAATACGCTACAAAGCCACAAAGTTGTCAAAACAGCATGGTACTTCTATAAAAACAGACACATAGACCAATGGAATGGAATAAAGAGACCATAAATAAACTCATAAATTTAAAGTCAATTGATTTTCGAAAAAGGTACCAAGAACATACAATGGCGGAAAGAACTGTCTCTCCAATAAATGATAGTAGGCAAATTGGATATCCACATGCAGAAGAATAAAATTGGACCCTTATATCATGCCATATAAAAAAAATCAACACAAAATGGATTAAAAACTTAAATGTAAGACCAGAAACTGTGAAAATACTGTAAGAAAACATAGGGAAAAAGCTCCACAACACTGGTGTTGGCAATAATTTTTTGGATATGACCCCAAAAGCACAAACAATGAAAATGAAAATACACAAACAGGATTACATCAACCCAAAAGAGCTCATACAGCCAGGAAAATAATCAATAGAGTGAAGTGACAACCTAGAGAATGAGGGAAAATATTTGTAAACCAAAGAGGTTAGTATCTAAAATGTAAAAGAAACTCAAACATCTCAGTAGCCAGAAAATAGCCTGATTAAAAACTGAATTTGAATAGACCTGTCTCAAAAGAACACATACTAATGCCTAACAGATATATGAAAAAATGCTCAACATCAATAATAATTAGGGAAATGCAAATTGAAACAACAGTAAGGTATCACCTTACACCTGTTAGAATGGCTAATATCAAAAGGCAAAAGATAAGTGTTGGCAAGGATGTGAAGAAAAGGAAACCCTTGTATACAGTTGGCAAGAATGTAAATTAGTACAGCAATTACGGAAAACAAGGTATCTGTACTCCCATGTTTATTGCAGCATTATTCATAATAGCCAAGGTATGGACTCAATATCTTAGTGTCCATCAATGGATAATGGATAAAGAAAATTTGATATGTATATGCAATGGACTACTATTCAGTCTTAGAAGGACATCTTGTCATTTGTAATGATATGCCACACATAGAAAGACAAATATTGCATAATGTCACATATATGTGAAATCTAAAAAGTTAAACTTAAGGAAGCAGGAATGGTGGTTACTGGGGGCAGAGTTGTGGGTAGCTGGGGAGACAAAGGTAAAAGGATACAAAATTTCAGTTAGATAGAAAGAGTAAATTTAAGAGGTCTATTGTTTGACAGAGTGACTGTAGTTAACAAAAATGTATTCTAAAAAAATGCTGAGAGTAAAAATAAAAGTAATTTAAGTTTCAAATACTCAGAAAATTTTCCCTCCGTGCATCTTTTATTAGAAAGCTACTGGAAGTTAGACGCTAAATTTAAAAAGAGGAATCATGAAATAGAGAAAATAGTGAATCCATCATGAGATTTTCAAGAAGATACAAGATGAAGAGGAAAGGAAGACCCAAGAGGACAACTCTGCCATAGGTTTAAAGAACAAATCATCACATGGAGTAGCAGGAGGTCTCTGGAGAGAGGTTAAGAGAAAAAAAAAGAAGAGTTGACATGCTATTTTTTTTTTTTTTTTTTTTTTTGAGACGGAGTCTCACTCTGTGGCCCAGGCTGGAGTGCAGTGGTGTGATCTCGGCTCACTGCAACCTTTGCCTCCTGGGCTCAAGCGATTCTCCTGCCTCAGCCTCTTGGGTAGCTGGGATTACAGGCACGTGCCACCACACCCAGCTAATTTTTGTATTTTTAGTAGAAATGGGGTTTCACCATGTTGGTCAGGATGGTCTCAAACTCCTGACCTCAAGTGATCCACCTGCCTTGGCCTTCCAAGGCGCTGTGATTACAAGCATGAGCCACCGTGCCCATCCAAAAAAAGTTTATATGCTTTTGAAACTATGAGCATTTGAAAATAATACAGTAGGTTTATGGCATATCCGATGTGACATTTGAAAATAATCAAGAGTAACAATCAGAATATTAAGCAAGAGAAATAACTGACAGTTATTAAATCTATGTATAGAAAGAGTAATATACAAACAAGGGAATAAAATCTTAGTATAGTATTTGGCTCAATAGTGAATAAGGAAAACTAGTAATTTAAAGACTGGCTACTAAATTAACCAAAATTTCGATATGATTGTATTTTAAGGATGGTGGGTAGGAAGCAGATGTAGAGGAAGCAGTTCTAAGTGTGAAAATATGATCTACTGCAATTGAAAGTAAGTAATTTCTAAAATTGATAAATCAAGAAATAGCAGTATAATCATTGTATTCAGAAATATGGATGCTAAATGTTAGAAGAAACAGATGATGCAATTAGAAGTGTTTGCATTTGAAACTAGGGAGCATTGAGTGGCAGAAACTGCTTTTTTGCAGGAAGATTATTTATTCATTTTCTGCTTTCAAAATTATGTACATTCATTACTTTTAAAAAAAAATTTTATTATACTTTAAGTTCTGGGATACATGTGCAGAATGTGGAGGTTTGTTACATAAGTATACACATGCCATGGTGGTTTGCTGGACCCATCAACCCGTCATCTACATTAGGTATTTCTCCTAATGCTATCCCTCCCCTAGCCCCCCGTCTCCCAACAGGCCCTGGTGTGTGATGTTCTCCTCCCTGTGTCCATATGTTCTCATTGTTCAGCTCCCACTTATGAGTGAGAACATGCAGTGTTTGGTTTCCTGTTCTTTTGTTAGTTTGCTAAGAATGATGGGTTCCAGCTTCATCCATGTCCCTGCAAAGGACAGGAACTCATCCTTTTTCATGGCGGCACAGTATCCCACTGTGTATATGTTCCACATTTTCTTAATCCAATCTACCATTGATGGGCATTTGGGTTGGTTCCAAGTCTTTGCTATTGTGAACAGTGCTGCCATAAGCATACGTGTACAGGTGTCTTTATAGTAGGATGATGTATAATCCTTTGGGTATATACCCAGAAATGGGATTGCTGGGACAAATGGTATTTCTGGTTCTAGATCCTTGAGGAATTGCCACACCGTCTTTGACAATCGTTGAACTAATTTACACTCCCACCAACAGTGTAAACTGTTCCTACTTCTCCCTGTCTTCTCCAGCATCTGTTGTTTTCTGACTTTTTAATGATTTCCATTCTAACTGGTGTGAGATGGTGTCTCACTGTGGTTTTGATTTGCATTTCTCTAATGACCAGTGATGATGAGCTTCTTTTCATATATTTGTTGGCCGCATAAATGTCTTCTTTTGAGAAGTGTCTGTTCATATCCTTTGCCCACTTTTTGTTGGGGTTGTTTGTTTGTTTCTTGTAAATTTGTTTAAGTTCCTTGTAGATTCTGGATATTAGCCCTTTGTCACATGGATAGATTGCAAAAATTTTATCCCATTCCATAGGTTGCCTGTTCGCTCTGATGATAATCTTTTTTGCTGTGCAGAAGCTCTTTAGTTTAATTAGATTTCATTTGTCAATTTTGGTTTTTGTTGCCATTGCTTTTGGTGTTTTAGCCATGAAGTCTTTGCCCATGCCTATATCCTGAATGGTGTTGCCTAGGTTTTCTTCTAGGGTTTTAATGGTTTTAGGTCTTATGTTTAAGTCTTTAATCCATCTTGAGTTAATTTTTGTATAAGGTGTAAAGAAGGGGTCCAGTTTCAGTTTTCTGCATATGGCTAGCCAGTTTTCCCAACACCATTTATTAAATAGGGAATCCTTTCCCCATTGCTTTTGTCCGGGCTGTCAAAGATCAGATGGTTGTAGATGTGTGGTGTTATTTCTGAGGCCTCTGATCTGTTCCATTGGTCTATATATCTGTTTTGGTACCAGTACCATGCTGTTATTGTTACTGTAGCCTTGTAGTATAATTTGAAGTCAGGTAGCGTGATGCCTCCAGATTTGTTCTTTTTGCTTAGGATTGTCTTGGCTATACTGGCTCTTTTTTGGTTCCATATGAAATTTAAAGTAGTTTTTTCTAATTCTGTGAAGAAAGTCAATGGTAGCTTGATGGGGATAGCATTGAATCTATAAATTACTTTGGGCACAGTGTCCATTTTCATGATATTGATTCTTCCTATCCATGAGCATGGAATATTTTTCCATTTGTTTGTTTCCTCTCTTATTTCCTTGAGCAGTGGTTCGTGGCTTATCCACCACACTCAGGTTGGCTTCATCCCTGGGATGCAAGGCTGGTTCAACATACTCAAATGAATAAACATGAACCATCACATAAACAGAACCAATGACAAAAACCATGTAATTATCTCAATAGATGCAGAAAAGGCCTTTGATAAAATTCAATACCCCTTCATGCTAGAAACTCTCAATAAACTAGGAATAAACTAGGTATTGATGGAATGTATCTCAAAATAATAAGAGCTATTTATGACAAACCCACAGCCAATATCATCCTGAATGGGCAAAAGCTGGAAGCATTCCCTTTGAAAACCGGCACAAGACAAGGATGCCCTCTCTCACCACTCCTATTCAATATAGTATTGGAAGTTCTGGCCAGGGCAATCAGGCAAGAGAAAGAAATAAAGGGTATTCAAATAAGAAAAGAGGAAGTCAAATTGCCTCTGTTTTCAGATGACATGATTGTATATTTAGAAAACCCCATCATCTCAGCCCAAAATCTCCTTAAGCTGATAAGCAACTTCAGCAAAGTCTCATGATAAAAAATCAATATGCAAAAAACACAACCATTCCTATACACCAATAACAGACAAACAGAGAACCAAATCATAAGTGAACTCCCATTCACAATTGCTACAAAGAGAATAAAATACCTAGGAATCCAACCTACAAGGGATGTGAAGGACCTCTTCAAGGAGAACTATGAACCACTGCTCAAACATTCATTACTTTTACAAAAATAAAATCAATAAAAATATTCCTAATAAAATAAAAATTGATCCGTTCAGGATCAGGCCCTGGCTGAAGAAGATGATAATAAAAATTGTGAGATATTGAAAAAATTAGAGGAGAAAACTCTAGAATTATGTGCTTTGAAAATATTTAAATTAGAGCAAAATTTTAATATGATTTGCACAAGGTTCTAAATAACTATAGAAAGATCTTCTCAAGGGTTCTGCTACCCTTGCCTCCATTCTGCTGTGCTGGATCAGTTTTTCTGCCTTCCATTTATTCACTTTGAAATCTTATACAAGTCACCCAAATTGTCTTTGAGGATTCAACCTAGAGTCTAGGCTCTAAACTGACCTCTTTGAGCTTCCCTCACCTTTTCTCCTAGGTGTTCATTTTGGGCCTGCCCTATGATACTTCATAGAATAATCTGATCCACGTGACCTTTTCCAGCCAGGAGGTGGGAAGTCAGGGTGCCCAACCAAATATGCACTTCCTTTCTCAGACTTTGACACTTGACATAAGGGCTCTCGACAAACTTCATAGAGCAATACTGGTTTCTACCTCCAGTGGTTGGAGTCATTCTTGCTCAAAGCCCCTCTAAGCTACCTATTCCTTCCCTCCCTTCATTCTCTTTCCTTATTCAACAGAGGCAGCAATGTAGAGAAAGTATATAGCTTTTAGAATCTACTTAAGTTCAAACACTAGCTGCATGTCTTTTCTAGACAATTATGAATCAACCAGCAACAGTGAAGATAAAATTAAACAAGATAATTTGTGTAAAATACCAGGGACAGAACTATAAATGATAGTATAATTATTAATTGTTGGTAGTAGTAAAAAAAATAGTAGTAGTAAATTGTTAGTAGTATTTTTATTTTAGCAGGATCAAGGATTAATTGGACTTTTAGATCCCTTCCTTTCATCTCAAGTGGCAAAGTTGGAGTATCTTTTTACCCTTTTCTGTCAATCTTGGTTTATATTTCTTTATTCTTTCTTATCTTGTAAATATCTTTAGCTTAAAAATTAAATAATATGCTTTATGGTTTGAGAATTTTTTCTTTTTCTTGAATCATCTTAACCACACATGTAATCTTTTAAACTTACATTATTTGCTAAAGCAGGCTCAATGAAAGTAGATATAGTTATTCAAAGTTTATTTATGAAAAGACTGACTAGTGCTTAATTTTATATAATCTACAGAGTCAAATTGAAAACATTGCATTACTATATTCAAGGGGGATTATCTAGATGTTATAACACATGAGCATTCATTTCCTAAATATTCAGTGCCTGTAGATCATCTTTTGGAGTGCTTTTAATTCCAGCTAAAAAGGCACGTCATTACCTGATTCTTAATATTTACTTTGTTCTGGATTCATAGAAAATATCTTTTCAGAAAAGTGCCTTTTGTTGAACTGTGCAGCAAAGTCAGTTAGATAGAGGTATTTGAGATGGCCACAGGACAGATGATTCAACTCTTTTGGTTTGTGAATTTGGATGGGCAGTGAAGGCAGAAGTTGGGATTAGTGAGGACACAAGATTGTTTAGATAGGCAGAGATCTTTAAGCTTGATTTTGAATCATATCCAAAGGCACATTGAGCCTGATACAGTTCAAGCTCCATTACAGCTTTGATGACAGTGCAAAAGGGCTGAAGAAGATCATCTAGCTCATTATAGCTAGCTTCTTTAATACTCAAAAAAATTATAAATTATTGCTTAAAATGCAGTAAAATGAGTATGTGTCTGAATTTTTGGAAGAGTGCAGGATTCATGCATTTACCTTATTTTTAAAAATAATTCATTTTATAAGAAACCAGAGACAATAGTTTCTTCTCTCTGGTTTCCTATGAATGATCAAGAGGGTAAGTCAAACATATGGTGAATATCTCTATGTATGCATATTTAGCACTCTGCTATGCTCAGTGGCAGATACGGTCAAGATTTATTCCTCTCTTTTCCCTTATTTGGGAAGATAAAACACATAAATGTGGAAATATAGTGATAATACAAGGTAGAAATTGTTAAGTGCCAATTGATTTATACAGATTAAAAAAACTTTCAGGAGAGAGTTCAGAGGAAGGGAACTAATCCCAGATTGGAATAATCAATTATGCCCTCACAGAGGGACTGGCATTTGATATGGGCTTTGATGTAGAATTCTGATGAGTGAAAAGATGGGAAGAGTATATTTTTGGCAGAGGAAAAGTGTAAGTAGACCAGACTGGCTAGAAGAGAGGATTTAGTTAGAGGAGCAGTAAAAGATAAGATTTAAGGCTAAGATGAGTCTTAAGGGCCACGTAGAAGATTTTGAACACTTGAGGGAGATACACATTATTAAATGGCAAATCCTCTTTCAGGATTCAGTTGAAATGTCACTTCTTCAGAACATTCTTCCTTGGACACTTTCCTAAAGTAGTCAAGTTTTTCCCCATCTTCCCCTCTCCCCATGCTATCACAGTTACTGTCTAATACATCACCATATTTATTTCTTTCATAGCATTTAGCAGAATCTGCAACTGCTATACAGTTGAAGAACAGCAAAGATTAATTGGTAAGAAGACTCTGAAAATTCTTACATTTGAACAGGGAAGACACATGTAAATTCAAACCAGTAATATGAAATAGAATATGAAAAGTGACTCGATTAGAATAATGTTAATTTATGGCAGAAGAGAGTTGGTTGGGATTTGAATGAGAACATGATAGGAGTTTCTAATTCATGGCTTGGATGATATCCATCTTAAAATAATTCATTACGCCAAACATTTGGTTTATGTGATTTTCTGTACCTGTTTATAATTACACAATAGAATATTATTAAAAGTTATTGGAAAAAGAAATACAATGATATGGCAATTGGAAAGAAAGAGGAAACATGTCCAGCTATGGTCATCAGAAAGGTATCCTGGAGGTGATGACCCTTGAGCTGAAACGACTTTATAAGATTCCTATAAGGTGAGGTATGAGAGGGCTTTTGGGGTAGGAAGAAAGGAATAAGTAAAATCCCAGAAGTGGAAAAACCTGGAGTGTGTTTAATAGTGTTAATTGCAATTGCCTTTGATGGAGGAGTGGGGAAAGCAAATGCTGGGAAGATGGACTGGGATCATGGGGAACAGAAGTGACAACTTGTGATAAGTACTGTATGTTTCCAACTCACAGTAGTCATCTTGTAAGTATTTTTTTGAATACATGAAATTTGTATTAGGTGGTATACAATTGGCCTAGTGCCTACAGTTGATCTGAATTTCCCTCTTGAGCAAATAGAGTTGTCATATATTTTAGTCCACCACTGATGCATAAATAAGCACCTGCAGCAAAGAGAAAAAAGGAAATTTAAAATCCATTAGCAGCTGTTTATGCAAAGGCAGCAAAGACCAGGAAGCTTTCAAAGGCAGGATAGGTGGTACATGTTAACTTTATTGGTGATTTTTTTTCTTAAAATTTGAAATGTTTATATGTTATATTATAAATCAGGAAGTAGGATAATTCAGAAATGGAGAAGAAAATTAGTGAATATTGAAATTAGAAACATCTGGGTAAATAGAAGAATAGAGGTAGGTTTTGATTAAAAGTTGGAGGAAATAAGTTGGAAGTAAAGAATTAAGAGTGAATGAGTCATTGAATGGCTGAGCAGGAAAGTACATATCACCTGTGTGGAAGAAGCAAGTACTTTTGAATAAGACAGGCTTTGGGTTTTGAATCTTGGTCACCAATGACTAAATCTTGGTTATCCAATGACTAGATGACATTGGTTATCCAGTAACTTGGGCCTTACTGAACCTCAGTTACATTCAAATCATAAGGTTGCTGGGTTTAAATGAGACATGGAATTTAAATATTTAGTACTATCTCTGGTTCCTTGTGGTTCTCAATAAATAATGGTAACTTTCCACTGTTCCCTCCACTTTTCCTTCCCCCTCCCCACAGTAGCATAACTGCTATGCTTCTGGACTAAAGTTCAGTTAGAAAAACACAGTAAACTTTATTTCACTAAGTTAGAATTGGCTTGCTCTGTATCTACCCTGGTGTCTGGATGCCTTTTTCTATTTGATCTGAGTAAAGACCAAATTCCATCTGGAGTTTATAAAACATCTTTTACTTGTCATTTTCAAACAGATTTTTCTGCATGTGTCTACTAGATGGTTTGAAAGCTGTAAGGAGGAATAAAATGCTGTGAAAGAATTCCAAGGTGGTATGTAGATTTTCTGACTGTAGCAAACAGTTTTTTTATTATTAAAAGCACCAAAGTTTATTATCAAAATTATCAACTGTACTTTCCATAAAGATGGAATATTATGAGCTCAATTAATGTGCTCCATTACCTCACTATTACAAAATAAATCCAAAGTTCTTAGTATGACAATTAGATCTCTCCATCATTCATCTGAGGCTTCTGTTTCATCTTTATTATAGATATTTTTTCAAATTTATTATTTGCAAATTGCATTTTATATTCTTATTCAAACCTCACGACTTCCCACAACTCATTTATTAAGTAGTGAGGCTAGTAATTCAAACTTGGTCTCTGTGATTTAAAACTCTTGTTCTTTTTCCACACTGGAATGCTCTCCTTCTTGCCTTCTACCTGAAGCATCTTTTGTATTAGTTATTGTTCTATTTATCTTTCGTGTCCTGGCTCACATGATACGTTTTCAATGAAGCCTTCCTTGATGCTTCCAGTTGTATTTTAGTTCTCTTCCCTATACTTCCAAAGCTCTTTAGACCTTTATTATAGCCTAGTATCTAAGTTTGTTCTACTAGAGTTAATATTATGGCAGAGATAATAATTTATCCCCCTAAATATCCAAGTTCTCTTTTCTTTGATAGTATATAGAACTTCCAACTTTTAGCTATGCACAAACAATATTCTCAGCCTTTCTGATAGATAGCAATAGGACTAAGTTCTGGTCACTGGGATATACGTGGAAGTGTCATGTGCACTGGGAAGTAAGTACTTAATGAGATAGTGATTGTCTGTCTTTATCCCTTGTTGCTGGCTGGCTGCAATGTGCTTGTCATCTCTGGAGCTCAGGCAACTGTATTGGGCTATGAATTAGAAGCTGTGTGCTAGAAGGGAAGAGGAATAAGAGAGAAGCTTAGGTCTCTGATAGGTTTAAAAATATCTCACCAATTTTAATCTACTAATAGATTGCTTTGGATTTCTTTTACATGTGAGATAAACTTCTATTTGTTTAAGGCATTGTTATTTTAGGGTTTCTATTATTTGCAGCTGAATGTAATTCTACCTGATATAATTGTTTTTATTCTTAGATAGTCTCTCTTTTCTAACCCAATGTTCCTTCCTCTTCCTCTTCCCACTGCTGTGAACTGCTTGAGGGGAAGAGTTGTGTTTCATTCATTTTTTACATGGGAATAAATATATATTAGAGGATTAGACACTTATTTATTTATTCAACCAATACATTACTAAATGTCAGGCACTGTGTTAGGTAGAAACAATTCAGACATGGTCCCTCTCCTGATAGAGCTCAAAATCCCATGAGGGAGACAGATTCTGAATAATCATTGTTAACAGTGGGTCTCAGTATTTGCTCCATGTCATCTTTACCTGGGAGTTTCAGAAGACTACTAAGACCCACATCCATTCCCCTAGCCCCTAACAATTTAACTAGAAACTCAGGAGATGTGATCTGGGCATCTATGTTCTAAGAGCTTCCCAGTTGATTTTAATGTGCATTGAAGTTTGAGAACCATTGAATTAAACCAACAAGAAGGCACAGCAGTGACTTTAATCTAATTACTAATGGTAGCCAGAGAACACTAATAACTACCATGTGAGAACTGTGTTAGAGTCCTGGGGCTGACACCACAAATTACCACAAACTAGGTGGCTTAAAATAATATAAATCTATTCTCTTACAGTTCTGGAGGCCAGATATCTGAAATGAAAGTGTCATTGGCATGACCGTAGTCCTTTTGGAAACTCCAGGGTAGATTTCTTCCTTGCTTCTTCCAGCTTCTGATGGCTCCAGGTGTTCCTTGGTGTCCTTGGCTTGTGGCTACATTACTCCACCAATATTTGTCTCCATCTTCATAATGCTTCTTCCTCTTATATTAATCTTTCCTATCCCTTATAAGGACACTTCTCATTGAATTTAGGTCCCAACCAGGTAATCCTGGGTGATCTCTTTATCTCAAGATCCTCAACTTAAATCGGCAAATAACTTTTTTTTTTCCAAATAAGGTAACATTAAAAGATTCCAGGAATTAGGGTGTGGTCCTATCATTTAGGGGACCACTATTCTACCCATTAGAATAACCTCTTGTATATTGGGCACTAAAATAGCTTTCATATGTTTATTCTTATTTAATTCTGTTGTGACTTTTGTTGTGATTTTCCTCTAATTTGGTCTTGAGGTCTGTCTCTGGAGAGTGGCTATAAATTCTAGCTCTGCCCCGGTGGAAGTTCAGAGGAGGTGGTCATAGATGTTTACAGTGTGCTTTTCATGGGGGTCTGTCTTTATCCTAGAAGATGGCCTAATGTCTGTCAGATGCAAGATCAGGTGTCTGTCTCCCAGGAAGCCTGTTTATATTTAAAGATGCCTTGTAGTTCATGTTTGACCTAGGTCCAGTTTGTTCCCGTCCAAGTAGCCACTCTGTAGGAAGAGCTCTGACCAGGGGAGTGAGGTTGGGGTGTATAGGTCAGGTCACAGGGGAGACAGTACAACAAAACACATGAAATGGCAGAAGCAGCACGTTACTGACAGATCTGTGAGAGAATAGGATTGCCCATGAGCGAAGTCCAGAGACAGCAGGATGGTCAGCCCGCAGGGAGGGGCGGGGGGTGGTGAAAGAGGGGAAAGAGAGAAAAAAAACCTGTGAGACTCTGCTTTTATTAAGATCTGTGGGCATTATCCCCTAGGTTCTCCTTCTGGAGTTGCGGGTTGGCTAGTTTAAAGAAAACATATGCAAAGCGAGAAACTGATTTATGTGACTCTGGTGTTGACCATCAGGCTTTTTAATGGTCAGTAGCTGTGGGCATGCTGGGTTTTGGGTCACTGGGATGAGGAACAAGGGGGCTGTTGTGGGAAGTCAGGGACCCCAAACGGAGGGACCAGCTGAAGCCATGGCAGAAGAATGTGGATTGTAAAGATTTCATGGACATTTATTAGTTCCCCAAATTAATACTTTTATAATTTCTTATGCCTGTCTTTACTGCAATCTCCAAACATAAATTGTGAAGATTTCATGGACACTTACCACTTCCCCAGTCAATACCCTTGTGATTTCCTATGCCTGTCTTTACTTTAATCTCTTAATCCTGTCAGCTGAGGAAGATGTATGTGGCCTCAGGACCATGTGATAATTGCATTAACTGCACAAATTGTAGAGCATGTGTGTTTGAACAATATGAAATCTGGGCACCTTGAAAAAAAGAACAGGATAACAGCAATCGTTCAGGGAATAAGAGAGATAACCTTAAACTCTGACTGCCAGTGAGCCGGGTGGAACAGAGCCGTATTTCTCTTCTTTCGGAAGCAAATGGGAGAAGTATCACTGAATTCTTTTTCTCAGCAAGGAACATCCCTGGGAAAGAGAATACGTGCCTGGGGGTATAGGCCTATAAATGGCCCCCCCCTTGGTGTCCCCATCTCTTACGGATGAGGCTGTAGGGGTGAAATAGACCCCAGTCTCCCATAGCGCTCCCAGGCTTATTAGGAGGAGGAAATTCCTGTCTAATAAATTTTTGGTCAGACCAGTTACTCTCAAAACCCTGTCTCCTGATAAGATGTTATCAATGACAATGGTGCCCAAAACTTCATTAGCAATTTTAATTTTGCCCCGGTCCTGTGGTCCTGTGATCTCACCCTGCCTCCATTTGCCTTGTGATATTTTATTACCTTGTAAAGTACCTGATGTCTCTGACCCACACCTATTTGCACACTCCGTCCCCTTTTGAAAATCCCTAATAAAAACTTGCTGGTTTTTTGCGGTTTATGGGGCACCATGGAACCTACCGACATGTGATGTCTTCCCTGGACGCCCAGCTTTAAAATTTCTCTCTTTTATACTCTGTCCCTTTATTTCTCAAGCCGGCCGATGCTTAAGCAAAATAGAAAAGAACCTACGTGAATATTGGGGCAGGTTCCCCAATAGGGGGCTGTGTCACAAACAGCCACGCAGGAAGGGGAAGTTTTTTTTTTTTAATTTTTTAACTTTTTAAAATAATACTTTAAGTTTTAGGGTACATGTGCACAACGTGCAGGTTTGTTACATATGTATACATGTGCCATGTTGGTTTGCTGCACCCATTAACTGGTCATTTACATTAGGTATATCTCCTAATGCTATCCCTCCCCCCTCCCCCTACCCCACAACAGGCCCTGGTGTGTGATGTTCAGGAAGGGGGAATTTTAACAAGGCCAAAGGTGACAGGGTACTATTGGTTTTAAAATAACTACGTTGGTCCAAAAATGGATGCTGAGGTAGCAACCATACGAACAAATTTATGACAAATCCTAATGCTAGATCTATGAGGTAACAATATCCAAATTTTACAGATTTCAAAATACATACTATGTAACTCTGGCTTTTTGATAGAAGACAACTATGTTGGTATTGTTCTTGGGCCCAATTTTTGGTCTTCAAAATTATATCTACTATTAAAATCAATAGTGCTATTCATGGAAGTGTGATGTGACATACTGGGCAAAGATCAACCTAAAAAATGAATTTCTGGGTTAGTGCTGGTACTACCGCACAAAGTGGAAAGTCTTGATGCATTTTTTTTTTTTTTGGTGAGTGGGGAAGGTCAATGGCAGTGTTGGAGATGGTGACATAATTAATTTTCCTTTAGTTATTGACATAATTCTAGATACTCCTAGGTATAGAAATATGTTTATTTTTGACTTAATGACTTTCTATTTCTGAAAAAGTGAATGAAAAGAAGATCACCATTTAATGTTTCTCCTATAGCTTGAGAGAATGAATGTTTCTGTAGTTTCACAGTGTCTGGTCTCTTCAATTCTTAAGGCAGGCTGAAAAACATCTGTTTTGATGCTGTAAGTTGTCTCATTATGATTTCTTACCAGCAATAAAAACTGTTTGCTTCACATTATATGCACCCAAATACGCAGTTTCCTGTAGATGTGGTTTATTTTCATTTTCCCTTTTAAATTTTAACTTCTAATAATAATTGATATTTTGTCAAAATCATGGGTTTTTGAGTCAGTCAGGCAGGTCTTACGTATATTTTAATCCTAGTCCAAACACTTTCTAAAGGGGAAAATGCTATCTACCTTGTAGAATTGTCATGAGAATTAAGTGAGACAACCTTGTACATGGTTGTCACTCAGTATGTGTTAGTTATCTTCCCTCCCTTTATTGACATCTCCCAAGGCTGATTGGTAACAATGGCTAGATTTGGATTGCCAATAGAGACAATACTTTTTGCTTTCTAGAGAAGAAGACCTTGATTATTTGCCTTAAGATCTATGATTCAATTTAGAAAGCATGCTGATACTAAGAAAAATTAGTTCTTTAAAAACGTATCTTACTAAATATCAAAAGACTGTAGACATTATTTTTACAACATGCTCTCAAAGAAATCCATTCTTTATTTTCTAAATTTAAATAATTCTTAGACATTCATAACAATGGCAAAGATCTATGAAACTTTAATCCAAGCATCTACTCACATGTAAGAAACCTAGAAAAAAATGTTATTTTCTTAAGTTCACAAATTTATTTCCCTAGAAAATCTTTGTCTCTTAGGAAATTGTACATATTTAGATGTACACAATAAATTATGTGGTTTATTATTTTAGAAAAAGACCAGAATGGGTGGGAACTAATTAAGGAAGAGTCAGGTCTTTAAAATCATAAGCACCTGCACATATAAAACAACATACAAAGAATAAAAATAAATGCTCAGTACCTAATTAAAATTTATACTACCTAATTGTGCTTTAAACAGCACATAATTAAAACATGCATACATTTAGTAGGCTATTTTCTAAAAGTGAAATGCATTTCAAACAGGAAGTAAATAAAAACCTGCCTTATCTGGCCTGTTTTACCCAGGAAACTTCACCAAGGCTAAAACTTTTTAGTAATTAAAGTGCAATTAAATTGGATTTTAAACTCCATATCTTTTATTTTAAAAAAAAGACCACATGAAACTTTGATTTCTTTATCTGTTTATGAGCGGTTTAGAATAGATGGGCACTTTGGCTCTATGTTTCATGATGAACACTCTATTAAGGACAATGCTTCTTTCTCCCTAGGTTTTGTGTCTCTGACTGTATATGCTGTCAGAGAAAATTTACCTAAGTATCCCAAAATGCCATAGGAGAAAATTGGCCTTAATGGGAATGTGAAATGTATCTTAATTTCTCTGTCATCTTTCTTTTTTATGCCCTTTTCTCTGTGCACACTTTTTTCTTTAGGTACTTGGTGCTCTGCTGCCCTCCAGCCCTTCTTGTCACTATGGGGAATAATTTACTAAGCCAGTGGTTTAAAACTGAGTTTCTCTGAAGGCTTCAGGCATGCCTTTGAGGGGTGAGGGGGTTGCTGATAGCGATGCACCATTAACCTGCTTCAATCAGAACAGTTCTGGTGGTGTCTGCTTTATTTTCCACAAGACTTTGGAAGATTTTGTTCAAAGGAAAGTTTTAGCTGTTAAAGAGAAAGTTTGTAAGTTACAATAAGACTTTGACACCATTAAAAATTTTTCCAACATACAGAAAAGTTGAAATATTAATAGAGTTAACATTTGCATGCCTTCCATTGAGACTCCACAGTCATTAACATTTTAGTCTGTCTGCAGAAACATTTCTGAGAAAATTGCCCTCCAAAACAGTGCAGATACATCTCCTAAAAATAAGGACATTCTGTCACATAGGTATAATACAATTGTTGCACCTAGAAATTTCACAACAATTTTCATGTATTAACTAACAGTAAATGTTGTGAGTAAAAATTTTGGGTTATGTCCCATTACTCTAAAATAGCCGTCCCACAATTTTATTTTTCACATTTAATTATTTAGAAGACAAGACCAGTTATTTAGTGGAATGTCTGCATTTTGAGTTTGTTTGTTTGCTTCTCGTGGTGTCCTTTAATTGGTTTCTTTGCCCCTGTATTTCCTATAAACTGTAGAATAGGTCTAAAGGCTCAAATAGATTCAATCAATCATTTTTGGCAAAGAGATTTTCACAAGATCCTGTATCGCATCAGGAGATGTAAAGTGACAGTATTAGTGATACTAGGTTTGATTACTTAGTTAAGGTGGTAACTACAAGATTTCTCTATTGCAAAGGTAAATTTTCCCTTTCACAGCAGACAATCCTAAGAGTGAGACGTCCATAAAATGTGAATATCCCATTCCATCAACTTTCCTTCTGATGGTTTTAGCACCCACTGATAATCTTTTACTGAATAATTTTTTAAAATTACATTTCATTTTAAAAGGATCATTTCTTCTACTTTTAATACATCCCTTTTTTCTGTAATAACATTTTAAACCATCAACTGGCAGTGAGTTATAGTTTAATTTTAACAAGCGAGGTAAATGTTTACTTCTTTTCCCTTCAATCATCAGTTTTCAAGTTAAGGAGTTGAATAATTATTGCCTGCAATGATAGCAAGTGAGTGTCTTTTCCTTCTTTCCGCCTTCCCTCTCACCCTCCTTTCTTTCCTTCCCTATTTGCCCTCTTGCATTTTCTTTATATGCATGATGATATTTTCAGGAATTTTTATTTATTCAATGCAATGCAACAAATTACAGTTACTAATTCTGGTGCCCAAGTCATCCCAAATGTGGCCAGTGGGAGCACCTTTAAACTGGCTCTTCTATCCATTTGATAGATTCCTAGTAGTTTTTGAGTACTTCCTTGCTTTCTGACACCCACTGGCCCATGTTTTCACTTTGTACTTTCCATGTCTGAGACATAGAATCAGCCATTTCTCCAAGGAGAACTGGTCCCCACCCAATTTAAAAAACTATATATGTTTTTATATGTTACCCAGTATGTATTCTTTTGTATTTGAAGTAGGACAGGCCTCATGGGTATGTGGCTAGTGCAGTCACATAGGGACACATGTTCAAAAGGGCCCTGTGCTTGTGTGTTTGCAATCTCAAAATTCCTAATAATTCTCTCCTAGAATTTGTGTTTTGTAAGTGAAGTCTGATGGGACAATTGAGCATGCACTGGGGTTTGGAGTCTGGACTCATGCTGAGGCTCACTCCCTGCTGCCACTCTGGAATCAGAACTCAACTGTCTACTCTCCAGCCCTCTGTTGTCCTGGCAGCAGAGCCTCTTGGAGTGTGCCTGCCTGAGATCCATCTTGCTCTCTGCCCCTGACAAGGGAGGGTTCCTGTCCTGGGTGCAAGCCTTGCAACATCTTGGGGCAGGGCATAGTGGCCACCCTCCCTGTTTCTTGCTAGCAGCACCACCATCGGCTGCACCTCTGTCGGAATGCTTCTGGAGTCTTCTGCTCAATATTATGTTTGTGAGATTCGTCTATATTGTAGCACCTAGTTGATATTTGTTCATTTCCATTGCATAAAGTATATTCCATTGTATGAATGTGCTATTCATCCATTTACCATTTTCTACATTACCTTGCTAATTTTAGCTCTGAAAGAAAAAGCCACTGTGGACATTCTTATATTTTCCAATGCAAAATTTGTTAGCTATATGTGTAGGAATGATATACAGGGTATGCATATATTCAACTTTAGTGGATAACACCAAATAGTTTCCCAAAGTGGATGTAACAATTTATGTCTCTAAGAACAACATATGAATTCCTGTTTTGTTCCACTGTCTTACAACATTGATATTGTGAGTTTTTTATTGATGTTACATTGAGACTTGCTTGTGGTATTATTATTATTATTATTTTAACTTTCAGTTCTGGGATACATGTGCAGAACCTGCAGGTTTGTTACATAGGTATACATGTGCCATGGTGGTTTGATGCACCTATCAACCTGTTAACTAGGTTTTAAGCCCTGCATGCATTGTCTATTTGTCCTGATGCTTTCCCTCCCCTCGTGGCCACCTCCCACCCCTGACAGGCCTTGGTGTGTGTTGTTCCCTCCCCTGTGTTCATGTGTTCTCATTGTTCCACTCCCACTTATGAGTGAGAACAGGCAGTGTTTGGTTTTCTGTTCCTCTGTTAGTTTGCTGAGGATGATGGCTTCCAGCTTCATCCATGTCCCTGCAAAGGACATGAACTCATTCCTTTTTGTGGCTGCATAGTATTCCATGGTGTATATGTGCCACATTTTCTTAATCCAGTCTATCACTGATGGGCATTTGGGTTGGTTCCATGTCTTTGCGATTGTGAATAGTGCTGCAATAAATATAAGCGTGCATGTATCTTTATAATAGAATGATTTATGTTCCTTTGGGTATATACCAAGTACTGGGATTACTGGGTCAAATGATATTTCTGGTTCTAGATCCTTGAGGAATCACCATACAGTTTCTCACAATGGTTGAACTAATTTACATTGCCACTAACAATGTAAAAACATTCCTATTTCTCCACATCCTCTCCAGCATCTGTTGTTTTCTGACTTTTTAATAATTGCCATTCTGACTGCTGTGAGATGATATCTCATTGTGGTTTTGATTTGCATTTCTGTAATGACCAGTGATGATGAGCTTCTTTTCATATGTTTGTTGGCCGCATAAATGTCTCCTTTTGAGAAGTGTCTGCTTATATCCTTTGCCCACTTTTTGATGGGGTTGTCTGTTTTTTTCTTGTAAATTTGTTTAAGTTTCTTGTCGATATTAGACTTTTGTCAGATGGATAGATTGCAAAAATTTTCTCCCATTCTGTAGGTTGTGTGTTCACTCTGATGATAGTTTCTTTTGTTGTGCAGAAGCTCTTTAGTTTGATTAGATCCCATTTGTTAATTTTAGCAATTGTTTTTGGTGATTTCATCGTAAAATCTTTGCCCATGCCTATGTCCTGAATGGTATTGCTTAGGTTTTCTTCTAGGGTTTTTATGGTTTTGGGTCTTACATTCAAGTCTTTAATCTACCTTGAGTTAATTTTTGTATAAGGTGTAAGAAAGGGATCCAGTTTCAGTTGTCTGCATATGGCCAGTCAGTTTTCCCAGCACCGTTTATTAAACAGGGAATTCTTTCCCCATTGCTTGCTTTTGTCTGGTTTGTTGAAGATCAGATGGTTGTAGATGTGTGGTCTTATTTCTGAGGTCTCTATTCTGTTCCATTGGTCTATATGTCTTCTTTGGTACCAGCACTATGCTGTTTTGGTTAGTGTAGCCTTGTAGTATAGTGTGAAGTCAGGTAGCGTGATGCCTCCAGTTTTGTTCTTTTTGCTTAGGATTGTCTTGGCTACGCAGGCTCTTTTTGGTTCCATATGAATTTTAAAGTAGTTTTTTTCTAATTCTGTGAAGAATGTCAATGGTAGTTTGATGGGAATAGCATTGTATCTATAATTACTTTGGCCAGTATAGCCATTTTCACCATACTGATTTTTCCTAACCCTGAGGATGGAATGTTGTTCCATTTGTCTGTGTCCTCTCTGATTTCCTTGAGCAGTGGTTTGTAGGTCTCCTTGAAGAGGTCCTTCACGTCCCTTGTTAGCTGTATTCCTAGGTATTTTATTCTCTTTGTAGCAATTGTGGATGGAGTTCTTTCGTGATTTAGCTCTCTGCTTATCTACTGTTGGTAAATAGGAATGCTTGTGATTTTTGCACATTGATTTTGTACCCTGAGACTTCGCTGAAGTTGCTTATCAGCTTATGGAGATTTTGGGCTGAGATGATGGGGTTTTCTAAATATAGGATCCTGTCGTCTGTAAACAGAGACAATTTGACTTCCTCTCTTCCTATTTGAATACCCTTTATTTCTTTCTCTTGCCTGATTGCCCTGGCCAGAACGTCCAATACTTTGTTGAATAGGAGTGGTAAGAGAGGGAATCCTTGTCTTGTGCCAGTTTTCAAAGGGAATGCTTCCTGCTTTTGCCCATTCAGTATGATATTGGCTGTGGGTCTGTCATAAATAGCTCTTGCTATTTTGAGGTATCTTCCATGGATGCCTAGTTTATTGAGACTTTTTAGCATGAAGGGATATTGAATTTTATAGAAGGCCTTTTCTGAATCTATTTAGATAATCAGGTGGTTTTTGTCATTGGTTCTGTTTGTGTGATAATGTTTATTGATTTTTATATGTTGAACCAGCCTTGCCTCCCAGGGATGAAGACGACTTGATTGTGGTGGATAAGCTTTTTGATATGCTATTGGATTCAGTTTGCCAGTATTTTATTGATTTTCGTATTGATGTTCATCAGGGATATTGGCCCAAAGTTTTTTTTTTTGTTATTGTGCCTCTGCCAGGTTTTGGTATCAGGATGATGCTGGCCTCATAAAATGAGGTAGGGATGAGTCTCTATTTTCAGTTGTTTAGTATAGTTTCTGAAGGAATGGCACCAGCTCCTCTTTGTACTTCCGGTAGAATTCGGCTGTGAATCCGTCTGGTCCTGGGCTTTTTTTGGTTGGTAGGCTATTTCGGTTGGTAGGCTACTGTCTCAGTTTCAGAACTTGTTATTGGTCTATTCAGGGATTCGACTTCTTCCTGGTTTAGTCTTGGGAGGGTGTATATGTACAGGTATTTATCCATTTCTTCTAGATTTTCTAGTTTATTTCCATAGGAGTGTTTACAATATTCTCTGATGGTAGTTTCTATTTCTGTGGGGTCAGTGGTGATATCCCCTTCATCATTTTTTTATTGTGTCTATTTTATTCTTTTCTCTTTTCTTTTTCATTATTCTAGCTAGCAGTCTATTTTATTAAGTTTTTTAAGAAGAAAAAAACCAGTTTCTGGATTCATTGATACTTTTGAAGGGTTTTTTGTGCCCCTATTTGCTTCAGTTCTGCTCTGATCTTACTTACTTCTTGTATTACACTAGCTTTGGATTTGTTTGCTCTTGCTTCTCTAGTTCTTTTAATTGTGATTTTAGAGTGTCAATTTGAGATATTTCTAGCTTTCTGATGTGGGCATTTAGTGCTATAAATTTCCCTCTTAATACTGCTTTAGCTGCGTCCCAGAGATTCTGGTACATTGTCTGTTTGCTCTCATTGGTTTTAATGAACTTGTTGATTTCTGCCTTAATTTCATTATTTGCCCAGGAGTCATTCAGGAGCAGGTTGTTCAACTTCCATGCAGCTGTGTGGTTTTGAGTGAATTTCTTAATCCTGAGTTCTACATTGATTGCACTGTGATCTGAGAGACTGTTTGTTACGATTTCAGTTTTTTTGCATTTGCTGAGGAGTGTTTTACTTCTGATTATGTGGTTAATTTTAGAGTAAGTTCCATGTGATACTGAGAAAAATGTGTATTCTGTTGTTTTGGGTTGGAGAGTTCTGTACATATCTATTAGGTCCACTTTATCCAGAGCTGAGTTCAAGTCCTGAATATCCTTGTTAAGGTATTCAGGTAATATGGGCTAATTTTCTGTCTCATTGATCTGTCTAATATTGACAGTACGAGTTAAAGTCTCCACTATTATTGTGTGGGAGTCTAAGTCTCTTTGTAGGTCTCTAAGAACTTGTTTTATTAATCTGGGTCTCCTGTGTAGGGTGCATATATATTTAGTATAGTTAGCTCTTGTTGTTGATTTGGTCCCTTTAGCATTATGTATTGCTCTTCTTTGCCTTTTTTGATCTTTGTTGGTTTTAAGTCTGTTTTGTCAGAGAGTAGGATGGCAACCCCTGCTTTTTTCTGCTATGTGCTTGGTAAAATTTCCTCCATCCCTTTATTTTGAGCCTATGTGTGCCTTTGCACGTGAGATGGGTCTTTTGAATATAGCACATTGATGGATCTTGACTCTTTATTCAATTTGCCAGTCTGTGTCTTTTAACTGGGGGGCATTTAGCCCTTTTACATTTAAGGTTAATATTGTTATGTGTGAATTTGATCCTGTCATGATGATGCTAGCTGGTTATTTTGCACACTAGTTGATGGTGTTTCTTCATAGTGTCATTGGTCTTTTTATTCTTTTGTGTTTTGCAACAGCTGGTACCAGTTTTTCCTTTCCATATTTAGTGCTTCCTTCAGGAGCTCTTGCAAGGCAGGCCTGGTGGTAACGAATTTCATCAGCATTTGCTTGTCGGAAAAGGATTTTATTTCTCCTTTGCTTATGAAGCTTAGTTTGGCCAGATATGAAATTCTGGTTTGAAAATCCTTTTCTTTAAGAATGTTGAATATTGGCCTCCACTCTCTTCTGGCCTGTAGGGTTTCTGCTGAGACACAGACACTGTTAGTCTGATGGGCTCCCGTTTGTGACCAGGCCTTTCTGTCTGGCTTCCCTTAACATATTTTCCTTCGTTTTGATCTTGTAGAATCTGATGATTATGTGTCTTGGGATTGATCTCCTCATGGAGTATCTTAGTGGGGTTCTCTGTATTTCCTGAATTTGAGTGTTGGCCTGTCTTGCTAGGTTGGGGAAGTTTTCCTGGATAATATCTTGAAGTGTGTTTTCCAACTTGGTTCCATTCTCCCTGTCTCTTTCAGGTACTCCTATTAGTCATAGGTTCGGTCTCTTTACATAGTCCCATATTTCTAGGAGGTTTTGTTTGTTACTTTTCATTCTTTTTTCTCTAATCTTCTCTGCCTGCCTTGTTTCAGCAAGATAGTTTTCCATCTCTGATATTATTTTTTCTGCTTGATTGATTCGAATATTGATACTTGTGCATGCTTCACAAAGTTCTCGTGCTGCGTTTTTCAGCTCCATCAGGTCATTGATGTTCCTCTCTAAACTGGTTATTCTAGTTAGCAGCTCCTCTAACCTTTCATCAAGGTTCTTAGCTTCTTTGCATTGGGTTAGAACATGCTCCTTTACCTCAGTGAAGTTTGTTATTATCCACCTTCTGAAGCCTACTTCTGTCAATGCGTCTATCTCATTCTCCGTTCAGTTCTGCGCCCTTGCTGGAGAGGTGTTGTGATCATTTGGAGGAGAGGAGGCACTCTGGCCTTTTGAGTTTTCAGCATTTTTTCATTGATTCTTTCTCATTTTCATGAGTTTGTCTAGTTTCAATCTTTGAAGCTGCTGACCCTTGGATGAGGTTTTTGTGGGGACATTTTTGTTGATGCTGTTGTTGTTGTCTTCTGTTTGTTTTTCTTTCAGTAGTCAGCTTCCTCTTCTGTAGGGCTCCTGCTGCGGTTTGCTGGGGGTCACTTCAGACTCTATTCACCTGGTTCACTCCTGCACCTGGAGATGTCACTCAAGGAGGCTGGAGAATAGCAAAGATGGGTGCCTGCTCCTTCCTCTGGGATCTCTGACCTTGAGGGGCACTGACCTGATGCTCCTATATAGGATGTCTGATAACTCCTGTTGGGAGTTCTTACCCAGTTGGGTAGCACAGGAAGCAGGACCCATTTAACGAGGCACTTTGGCTGTCCCTTGGTGGAAGGGGTGTGCTGCACTGGGGGGAAACTCACACTTCTGGGCTGCCTGGATTCCTCAGAGCTAGTAGGAGGAAAGATTAATTCTGCTGATCCATGGAGACTATGGCCACCCCTTCCACTAGGGGCTCAGGCCCAGAGAGATCAGAGTTCTGTCCCTAAGTCCCTGGCTGAAGTTGGAGTCACTGAAGGGAAGCCCTGCAGCTGCAGTGTTTGCTGCCACCCCTCCACCAAGGAGCTCAGACAGCTTACGCCACAGGCAGCCGCAGCAGTGGTGATGGCCACCCCTCTCCCTGGGAACTCTGCAGGCTTAGGCTGATTCTAGCCAAGTGGGTGTTGAGAATCTGGGTGGCTCCATGGTCCAGGCCCAAGGCCCTGGTTCATGGGCTTCTGAGTGGGATCTTCCAATCCATGGGTTGCACAGTTCTGTGGAAAAAGCATGGTTTCCCAGGCTGGGTAGCATACTCACTCGCCTACTCCCTGGGATGAGGGTGGAGGCTCCCCTGCCCCTTGTGGCTCTCAGGTGGGCCATCGCACCACACTGCTCTTGCTTCCTCTCTGTGGGTCACACCAGCTGCCTAGTCAGTCCTAATGACAGAATCTGGATACCTTGGTTGCTTGTGCAGGATTTGCACGCTGTTTTGAATCTTTTCAATGGGAGCCTCCTATTGCCACTGCTTCTAGTCGGCCATCTTGGCCTCGCCTACCCTTGCTTGTGGTATTATTTCGCATTTACTTATTACGAAAGCAGTTGAGTAGTTTTTCTTATGTCTGCTGGATAATTGAGTACACTCTTTTTGTTAAGAGCTTGTTTAAGTCTCTTGTTCGTTTGTGTGTGTGTGTGTGTGTGTGTGTGTTTTCTTCTTATTATTTTGAAGGACTTTTTTTGTATTTTTGGTTCTAAATATTGCAAAAATCTTCTCTTGCTCTGAGTCTTGACTTTAGCGGTCTTTCTGGTATTTTTTGAGAGATAGAAGTTTGTGTATAATTAAGTCATCTAAGTTATAAGATTTGTCATCTCATAAAAATATGTTCATATTATTTTCCAGAAGATTTATTGCTTTACTTTTCACACTGAGATCCACACTCCTACCAGAACTGATTTTTGAGCATGTTGTGAGATAAGATCATGATTCTTTTCTTTTTCCTATGGGAAAAACATGTTGACCTAGCAATTGGTTACAGAAGACCTCTGTTTCTCCACTGCTCTGCACTCCACTTTTGTCACAAATCAAGAATTTCTGTATATACAGTTCTGTTTCAGACTCTGTTCTGCACAATTGAATTAGTCTATTTGTCTTCGTTTGCTCCAGTAACGCATGGTCATCATTAATGTAGCTTTGTGATAAGTCTTTATATCTAGTATCATAAGTCTTCCAACTTTGCCCTTCACAATTGTCTTAGGTATTCTCGGCCCTTAGCATTTTGAAATAAAATAAATTTCAAAGCAGCTTGTCAATTTCCACAACAAACACTGCCAAGCTTTGATTAGGATTGCATTTAATCTACAGAGCAATTTAGGGGAGAACTAATAACTTTATGATTTTGTGTCTTCCCAACTTCTGAAGGTGGTCTGTCATTCATTGTGAAATCTTCTTTATCTTAATAATTGTTTTATAGGTATTTGATTTTTATCCAATATAAGTAATATTTAAAAATTTGTTTTTATACCTTGTTGCTGCTGTACAGAAAGGCAATTTTATATATATTGTACATTGATGTAACCAGCAATCCTGCTAAACTCATAAATTTTTCTAATTTGTCTATAGATACTTTTAGCTTCTTTAGGTATTGTTACACCTTTTGTGAGTAAAAGTAATTTGTTTTTTTCCCTTTCCAATCCTTATGCCATTTTTCCTTCCCCCATTCCTTTCTTTCCCTTTTCCTTCCCCACTTCTTTTCCCTCCTTCCCCTCCTCTCTCCTTCCTCATTCTCCTTTTCCTCTTCCTCCTTCTTTTTCATTTTATTGCATTCACTGGCTAAAACCTCCAATATAATGTTCTATTGAAATGCTGACAGTAGACATTCTTGTCTTATTTCAACCACAGAGGAAAAGCTTTCATTATTTTATTATTAAATGTGATGTTTTCTGTAGGTTTTTATTTATTTGATCTTTCTTTATTTTCCTAGGTATCCTTACCCAGATAAGGAAGGTTTTCTTTCTTATTTTTGTAACAGGTTCTTTTTTGTTGTTCTATTATTATTTTTTTTTTTGAGTGGTGAGTAGACGTTAAATTTTATTAAAGACTTCTTGGTAAATTTGCTTTCTCTTTTCTTCTTCTGATTGTCCTCAATAGGTGTTTATAAATTTTATTTGTCAAGGCTTTGCCAAAGGACCAATTTGGGCTTTGCTAATCCTTTGCATGGAATTTTTGACTTCATTTTCTCCTTTCCTTACCTTTTAATTTACTGCTAATTTTATAATTTCTTCAGATAACTGTTTATACAATTATTCTATTTCTATAAAAAATGTCTTCTGATCATGGCTTTAATCACATCCCACAAACATTAATATGCAATATTTTCATTATTTAGTAAAAAACACTTTCTAATTTTCATTTTGAGTCTTGTTTAAAAAATGATTTATTTAGAAGTCTATTGCTTAATATTTTAAACACATGAAGATTCTCTAGTTGTTTTTTTAGAATTATATTTTAGCTTTATTCCATTCTACTTAGATAATATGCTTTATAATTCCAGTACTTTCAAATGAGTTAAAATTTACTCTATTGCCCAGCATACCGTCAGTTTAGATAAATATTGTTTGTACTTACAGAGATATGAATTATGCAGTTGCCAGATTCAGTTATTATTTATGTCAAAATTTTTAATAGTATTCTTAAAGGCTTCTGTATCTTGTCTGCTTGTTTTTATCAGTTACTTTATATATTTTTTCTGACTTTTTAATTATTTCATCTGAGAGGGTAATTCTGGTCTTTTAAATTTATTTTGATCAGAGGTAACAGTGATCTAATTGTTTGTTAATAGTGTAAGAAAATACAATTGATTCTTGTATATTGATTTTATATTCTGCAAACATGTTAAATTAATTTGTTATTTCTAGTAACTTTTTTGGATGAATTCCTTAGAATTTTCTGTGTACATGATCATGTTATGTTTGAATAGATGTAGTTTTAATTTTTCCACTGTGATCATATATATTTATTTATTGCCTTACTGCATTGTTTTGCATATTACATTGCATTCAGAACACTGTTGAGTAAGAACATTGAGAATGAGCATCCTTGCCTTCTTTCTGAACTTGAGTGAGAAATTATCTTTCACCATTTAGCATGAGGTTTTTTATAGGATTTTGTGAATTTTTTTTTATGAGGTTCAGGAAGTTCCATTATATTTCTATTTACATAAGAATTTTTATCATGAATGGGTGAATGTGTATTGAATTGTATCACATGTTTTTTTTTTGTTGTTGTTGTTGTTTTTTTGACAAGGTCTCACTCTGTCATCCAGGCTGGAGTGCAGTGATGCAATAATTTGATCATAGCTTACTGCAGCCTTGAAATCTGGGCCTCACGCAATCCTCTTGCCTTCACCTGTTCCCAAGTAGCTGGGACACCGTCATGCACCACCATGCCTGGCTAATTTTTAAAATTTTTTGTAGAGATGGGTTTCTCTTTATGTTGCCAAGCCTGGCCTCAAAGTCTTGGGCTCAAGCAATCCACCCTCCTCGGCTTCCCAAAGTGATGAGATTGCAGGCATGAGTCACCACATCCAGCCTCAAATGCTTTTTTGTACTTTAATGAGATCATATATTTTTATTAATATGGTGAATGATACTGGTTATTTTTTACGTTTTAAATTCACTTTGCATTCATCATATAAACCCCACTTGGTCATGGTGCATTACCCTTCTTATAAATTGCTGGACTTAATTTGCTTATACCGTGTTAAGGATTTTTGAATGTATGATTAGGAGACATATTGGTCTGTAGTTTTATTTTTTAATAATATCCTTGGTTTTAGTATCAGAGTAATGGCGACCACATAACACGAGGTATAAGTATTCCCTCTTCCTTTATTCAGTATTTTTTTTTTTAAATGTTTGACAGAACTTAAGCTGCATGGACTTAGAATTTTCTTTGTGGAATCGATCATCGTGGCAGACAGGAGGCAGGATTAGATTGCAGCTCTGACTCAGAGCAGTGTGCAGAGGCTCGCATTGTGAATTTTAGCTCCAGATAAATTTCAAGAACAAACCAGCAATCCTGAGAGGACCCACAGACCCTCTGAAAAAAGCGGACTGTTCCTGCAATACCCAGGAGACACCCCAAATACTGTGAGTGACCCAACTGCAGAAGCGGGAAAGGGAGATCCTCCTCTCCTGAACACACACCCCCACTGGAGAAACTGAAGGTCTGTTTGTGGGAGAGGTTTCTGACCTTACCTGGAGCTGAGTCAATTTAGAGGGCCAGGCAAAATACAGGGAGGAAGCAGCAGGTGGGATCTCGCTGGGTTCCCAAGCAAGTCATTCCTGCCTGGCACCACAGGGATCCTCTGGGAGGGCAGCCAGAGGAGTAGGGGGAAATCACCACAGGGAAGAAGGTCTCCAGCTGAACTTTATAACAATTTGAACTGGGCAAGAAGCTGAATCCGGTGTGCAACCTCCACAGGTGGGGGAGGAATCAAGCCCTTGTCTTTCGCAGCTGGGAGGCAGGTAGCCTGGGGCAAGTTCTCAAGACCAGCCTGCCCACTGCCTGGAAACAGACTCAGGGCTGTTGAGGGGGTCATGATGGGAGTGAGACCAGTTATTTGATTTGCATGGGAGCTGGGGGGAGATCTGTGGCTGCTGATTATCCCCCATTTCCTTGACAATCTGCATGACTCAGCAGAGGCAGCCATAATCCTCCTAGGTACACAACTCCATTGACCAGGGAAGCTCACCCCAACCCCCACAGCATTCACAGCAAGACCCACACAAGGACAGTCTGAGCTCAGACACGCCTAACCCTGCCTCCACCTTCTGGGTCTTCCGTATCCACCCTGGTAGCTGAAGACAAGGGGCACAGAATCTTGGGAGCTCTAAACTGTCTAGTTTGGAATAATTGCTTTTGCAAATTTTTTTTTGATTGAATAGTTACTGGGAGTGATTTTGTGGCAATACAAACTAAAAATGACATGGAAACTTTGCAGGGGCAGATTTTCCTAGAGAGAATCAAATGCTTTTTAAACAAAACATCTGTATTCATGGCACATTAGTGACAGGGCTTGAGAACCATGATTTCTTGAACTTAAGTTCTTTTAAAACTTATACCTTACTCAGAGACTAGAGAGAGAACATTCCTTCACAAAATATTTGCAGCCAATGGAAAGACTGGTGTATGACTGAAAACATTTAGTCATAATTGAATATTTTTTTTGAGACGGAGTTTCATTCTTGTCACCCAGGCTGGAGTGCAATGGTGCAATCCTGTCTCACTGCAACCTCTGCCTCCCAGGTTCAAGCGATTCTCCTGCCTCAGCCTTCTGAGTAGCTGGGATTACAGACATGCACCACCACACCTGGCTAATTTTTGTATTTTTATTAGATATGGGGTTTCACTATGTTGGCCAGGCTGGTCTTGAACTCCTGACCTCAGGTGATCTGCCTGCCTCGGCCTCCCAAAGTGTGGGGTTACAAGCATGAGCCACCACACCTGGCCTTGAATGATGTTTTGATAATGAGACTGAAAATGATTTTACCAGCAAACCAACTAAGATAAATACACGTTTATTACATATTAAACATATGGATGGTTCTAAAAAGAATATATATAAAAGACATATGCTTATTGCAAAATTGATGGGGGCAGAAAAACATACACATAAAAATTATGATATTTCCAGTTCAAAAGATATTAAGATAACCATATAGTCAAACCCCTCCTTTAAAAAATTACAGGTTACATAATTTACCAAGTGACAGAGTCAAAACTACATTGCTGGACTTCTCTCTCCAATTCCGCTGTTTCAAATTTACTGCCTATTACAGTATAAGATAATGTGCCAGAAAAGTCAGTCGAAGGCTACAGATTGTCAGGTAGTACTACACTTGTTCACAGGATGGGAAGGTCACCATAGGTCGGAGAAACCGGGAAGAGTTTCAATGGGAGCCAACGGCTTGAGCTGGATTAGTTGCAACTCCCCCATCACCCCTGGATGCTTACTCTGGTCAAATTTTTCCATTATCCTTCACTTTTACCTATAATTTACACTATATATACTTATACACCTATATATGCATAATTTATGCTTTCATATCTGTCTCCTCCTGTCCTCTAAAGAACATAAGTTTCACAAGAACGGTAATTTTTGTCTGTCATTTCACTGGTGTGTCTCCAGTGCCTAAAACTGTGCTTGATACTTGGTAGGGGCTTAATGAATATTTACTAAATGAATAAACCCATGAATGAGCATGGAAAATAGTTTCCTAGATTTAAGAATTTATTTATATGGAAAGTAATGAGAGACAATAGAGGCAGAAGAGGTGGAGGCTGGAATTCAAAGAACCTTGAATACTAATGGAAATAATTTGGTACTTATCTTACAATTAGTGGGTGTCATGAAGACAAAATTTTGCTGCTGGTTCTATGAACACATACGGGTTCACATTTATGAAATTATGGTATATTTATTTTATTATAATGAATACTTTTCTCTGAGGTTCTAGGTAATGTAGATGTTTATTTTAATTTTAAGATGTACTGGAAATATTATTTTGCTATGCTGTCCTGTTAAAACACTAGAAAAAAATCTCTGGAAGAGATGTTTTGCTTTGATTTTGTAGATGTATATGCATCCATTTGTAAGTGATTATTATGCACTTTGAATTAACTAATATTTTAGCAAAGTACAGAGTAAGTCCTGTTGTTACTTTTAATACGTTTTGCAAAGGTTGCCTTCATGTCTCTGTGGGCCTCAGTCAATTCAAGTTAGAAATTACAAAATGTTTCAACAAGTCTTTCCTACAAAAAGCAATTCATATTTTAATTTTTTTCCTCAGTAAAGATTGTTTTCTACTGCATTTGGTTGCAGAAAGTCTTTAGTTTTATTGTGTGATAAAAGCAATCAACAAGCAAATGCAAATACACTGGGAACATTTTGAGGATTTTAATTGTTTGGCTTTAACCCCACAATCTCTTTTTTCCCCATCTGGGGAAACTGGTAATATCCTTCTTTTAATTTCACTGTGTCTGGAGGATATTTTGGATTATTAATTTACAAAAGTTTTTGGCTGATCTCACATAGAACACAGATGCCAGAGGGACACACATTTTAAATAACCAATCCCAATTTTTTTTTGTGATTTCTAAAGCAATTATAACCAGTACAAAGGAGCAAGAAAGGCCTATTTAAAATCTCAGTGGGCGATTGATACTTCAGGTTCAAGATGGCAGACTGAGCATGCATGTTTTCTTCCTGTGAGGCCTGTTTTGTACAATCCACTGAAAAGCAAGGCCAACATAATGTGAATGGTGTATCCTTGACTTAGCCAGTATGTTGATCCTACTCAGGTTCCTCCCAAGATCTAGCTCCTTCCTAAGTTCCTATGGTCCTTTTGAAATTGTGTGTGTGTGCGTGTGTGTATTCTATAACAGTGCTGAAAAGCAAGAAAGGATTCTGTAAGTATACCAGATATTTTGCATAATTTTTAAATTATAGACGCAGGTAGGACCAGATTGACAAAGGAAATTATAATTTGAAATGGACACAGACAAAGGCAGAAGCCAGTTGCAACGGTGAGAACTGTTTTTACCACAGGAACTCCAAACAAACTCAGTATAGGGTCAGGTATAAATCAAGAAGGTCCTTGGGGCAATTACCAGGGTAATTGAGCAATAATTCTTTGTAGAGGAGCTCCATCTTTACTTAAAGCTACCAGTGGATGGGGTTTGTTCCAAGTCAAAACCCTGAGTAATTTTCTTTTAATGATGATCAAGACAGGAGGCACATAATGTATTAAGGCCAGAGAATAAAATAGAGTGGAGTTTAATAATAAGTCTTGTTCTCCACAGTGGTGTTTTCCTGTTTTATAAAATATGAAATCAGAATTATCCTTGAAATTCAGTTTTCAACTTCATAACTTTAGGAATAAAGTCAGCCCATTAGTTTTATTTCTTGACATTGAATGTAGGCAATTGTGTAAGATTATCATTTTATATATTTTTCAAAGGCATAGTTGCACTGGAAATAAGTTACTTTAAAACATTTGGGCAACTTTTTTTGGACACACTGGAAGAGTAATGTTAATGCATGCAGTCAAATAATAATATTATGAAAACAATCTTAATTTTAATCCTATTAATCTGTGTGACTTTGGGTGGTTTCTATTCTCACATGGATTTAAATGAGGCAAAGAGACATATTTTATATCAATAAAATATACTAACTACTAATAAGATGTAGCAGACTCAAATTTTTATTCATCAAGTAACATACAATTAAAATATAAAACACTCTTACATATACAATAAAAAGGAGACCCAGACAAGTAAAATATACATAAGGTTTTAGAGCATCTGATCAATAATTACTTAACTTGTTTAAATAAGTATATGTGTAGATGATATACATTCTTTCAAACACCTATGGAACATGTATAGAAGTTGAACATATGTTAAGCCTCAAAGGAAATCTCAATATATTTCAAAAACTGGAAATTATTTAGGTCAAATTGATTGATCACAATGTAGTAAAACTTAAAAGGGCAACCAAAGAAGATTAGAAAGTTAAATTGATATAAGAATACAGCAACAACAATGTTTTCAAATAGCTCCTGGTTAAAAGAAGAAACCACATTGAAATTATAAACTGTTTGGCAATAAGTCATAATAAAGAACAGACTATAGGAAATGCTGCCAAAGATGGTACTAAAAGGAAAATGTACATTAGAATAATATGTTAAAATGATAAAGAATGAAACTAACAAAAATGACCAATATGATAAGCCACAAATACTAGAAAGGAAAAAAACTAATAAAGGTAAGAAAGTCTTCATGCACAAAAACAAACAAACAAAACCATTACTATGAAAAGATTCATCAATTTGCCTCCACCCCACCTCCCACTCCCCAAAATTACAAACTTCTGGCAATTCCGAAAATGAAAAGAAAGAACCCACCACTCTCCTCTCCCTCCTTGGACTCACATATAATGCACAACAGTGGGGAAACCACTGATCTGATTTCTATCAGCATAGGTTACTTTTGTATACTCTAGAATTGTATCTAAATGGAATTATACAGTATATACTTATTTTAAAAATGTATCCATATTGTATGTATCAATCACCAATTCCTTTCTATTGTTGAGTAGTTTTCCATTGTGTGACTATACCACAGTTTATCTATGCACCAGATGATGGCTCTAATTAACAAGCTGCTATCAACCTTTTTGTACAGGGCCTTTGGTGGACATATGTTTTCATTTCTTGCAGAGTCACAGGGTAGATTTATGTTTAACGTTTCTAATAAACTGCAAGACAGTTTACAAAGAGGTTGTACTATTTTTACATTCCAGCAATATTTGTGAGTTCCAGTTGCTCTACATCCTCTCCAACATTTGTTTTCACTTTAGCTATTCTTGAGAGTGTAGTAGAAGTTACACTCTCAAAAGCAGCTGAAGTGAATTTTTAATTGGAGAATTTTACATTTCCATTTAATTGGAATTTTTAATTTGCATTTTCTGATGACTGATGATTTTAAACCTTTTTTCATGTATTTATTTAAACTTTGAAAATCTTCCTTTGGGAAGTGCTAAAATGGTTTTGCATTTGTAACAATGGCAAATTTGGAATGGAAAGCAAAATGTAAATTAATTTTAAAAAGTACAGCTTAATTAAAGAGCCCTCACTAATATTGACCTTGCTGTCTACCAGGCAATTAGGCACTCTTTCTTCCCTATGAAGTAAATACTATCATTTCCATTTTATTCATAAGAGACTTTTAACTATAACTTGATCAAAAGAGACATACCTAGGAACATTTTTAAAAAGCAAGTTAACATGAACTCAATTTAATAAAATTGTTAATAAAATAAAATTGTTTAATGAAAGCATTTAATAGGATCATATGTTTATATGACCCTAAAAGAGTTTAAGCTGTTTGAAATACTTTTATTTTCTGGTTTTATTCATCTAAGTTTGGTCTTATTTATAATTATTCATTTCTATAATTGAAACAAACAATAAGATTCTATTATATATAATAATATTTTGTTTTAAAGTACTTACTTACTACACAATTCTGCTCTTGTAGAAATCACATTTCTGACTGAAGTTCCTATTTAAAATTTTACTAATTATATTACCAATAATATGAAAAGAATCAAAACTCATATTACTAAAATATATACCATTATTGTTTTAAAAAACATAAAAATAATGAAGCAGAAGACAATAAAATATTTTTTAAATTAAAGTCCATTTAAAGAACTAAAATAAAGAACATTAACTTTCTTTGGTAATCAGTGACATAAAAACACCCTGGGCCATGCTTTTGTGAGGATGATATATTAATCATAAGAAACGTTGCCTCAGCCTTGAACAAGAAGGCCCCTTTTTAATAAATTAGTTTTCTGGTGCCTTCTTCTGGATAAAGCAGGCCCAATGGAGAAATCTATCTAGTGGGCATTAAACAAGTGGTGATGCAGAAGGGACTTTCTTTTACGTTCTGCCTAACTTTTAATCATCAGTCTAAAAGCTTTTTACAAAGCCATTGGATAGTCCCCTGTGGTTAACACAATGATATCAAAGTACAGTACTGTAAAATCTTTCTGAATAGTGCTGGGGTAAGAGGATGGGGACTGAGTCAGGAGCCCAGATATACTGCTTACCTTCATTAGGGTCTGGATAGCTGGATTCACGTTACCAAAACTGACCATGACTTTCGTGAGTGTGTGTGTGTGTGTGTATGTGTGTGCTGGTGTGTGTATGTGTGGTTCCTCTTGTTATACTTTCTGATGTGAGTGAGTACACTTTTTATCACTTCTTGGAGGCAGAGCTCTGTCTTCTCCTAATGACCTCAGGACACTAGTAACAATTATCCTTGACATTGGTATAAAACTCCAGATGTTTAAAAGCCATGTATATTTATGGATTTATGAGCACCTGCTTCCAGCCTTTTGAAGTCAATTTCAGATTTGAGGTAGGTGTCTGAGACCTGAAGAGTACATGGTTTGACCAACGCCATATTACCCAATAAAGTAGAATTACTGGGATTAGAAGCCAGGTATCCTCACTTTTTCCAAAACTGTACCAAGCCCTCAGTGTTAGACAGCCTCTTCTAGTTGAATGCTTTCATCGTGTGTAGGTTTGGGATTGGAGAATTTATTTGGGAAAAGGCCATTTCTCTGAAGCATTCCAATTTTGTGAAGTAATAAAAAGTACAATTTCTATCATAAATATACAGCAAGGTACAAAGTGTTTATACTTTTTAACTTATGTAATTTTTTTCTTTTACTTTTTTCTATTTTAACCTGCTAATCATTTAATTTTCATCTCACATCACCAAGATTGGGTAAGTTAGAAGACTAAAATGATACTTTCACATTAACATTTAGGATTTCCTTATTTTAACACAATTTTTGTAAAATTTAGGAAATTCTGAAGCATGAGGACACATAAAAGGAACGTAATGAGTTTTAAAGGTCTATAGATCTGGGTTCTGTCATTTATTAGCTGTTTCATTGTGAAGACATGATTTAACTTCTTTGACTCTTGTTTCTCTCACCTGTAAAATTAGAATAGTAATACCTGACTCAAACAATTGTCAGGATGTTTAAAAGCCATCATATAATTAAAACGTCTAGCATGGTGTGTAGCTTATAGGTTTTCAAGTAATGGTAGCTACTATTAGTATTGTTATTTTTGTTAAGTTGCTTTTAGCAAGGATTTTTTGTCAAGAACACATGCATTTGCATACATTAGAATATCTTTTAAGAGTACTTTGTCTTTGGGTATAATTTATTTGAACTCTTCAGAGTATATTTGAAACATAGTTATTTCTTTATCAGATGAAGAATCTGAGGCACAAAGAGGTCAACTGGCTTGCCCAAGGGTACTTGGCAGGTAAGAATTAGGATAATGCTAAGTCTTCTCTTTCTTGGCCAATAGGTGTACACTGTCCCATATGTACTTCCATGTATGCCTATGGAAGAAAATGTCTACCAAATTGATTTTTTTACACATGTATTTTAGGTCTCAAAAACATCTTCTACCATATTGGAACAGAAAAAAATGAAGACAATGAGCATATCCTCTTACACATGACTTCTATTGAAATGTTTCCAAATCTTAAATGCTATAATATTTGCTTTGTTCCTTATCAACTTTTACAAACAAATCTTTAGAAACTGCTTTACAAAAATAATATATGTTCCCATTTATTTGTATGTTCGTTGCTTACCTCCATTCACTAGAATGTAAGCTCCATGATGGGAGAAATACTGTCAGCATATTTTCATTTCATTGTATATCCTTAATACTTTGAGTAATGAATAGATGAGTGAAACGTATAGAATTTAGTAAGTATAAATATGCAAAAATAAAACTTTCAATTTAACGTACCCATTTTAAATACCGTATATAGTTTTTTTTACAAAAATGTGATAATGCTGTTTTGTAATAAGTTCTTTTTTAAAATTTTAACAATATAAATGAACATTTTTATGCATGTCAATAAATATTTGTCTTTTTAAATGTATGGGTAACATTTCCATATACAAATATGACATAATTTATTTTTTGTTGTTGGGCATTTGCATTGTTTTCAGTTGCTTTATATTATAGGCAATGCTTCAGTCTTTGCATATATCCATAACACTTCTCTTTGGCTACATTACTAGAAGTAGAGTTTGCATTTCATGGATTTTAATTACAAAAATTGCCAAGTTGTCTTCCAGAAAGATGCTGCTAATTTGTACAATAAGCAGCATTGTAGGAGAGGGTTCATTTTCCTGAACTTTAACCTCACTAATATTTTCTTTCATTATAATTCATATTGTTATTTTAAAATCTTCACAAATTTGGTAAAAGTGGGATCTTCTTTTATGATTTGCATTAATTTTATTGCAAATGAGCTTTTACTGTTTTCTTATGCTTATTATTTAATTTGTTTTATTAATTTTTCTCTTGGTACTCTTTCTTATTAAGCTATTAATAGGACAAAGTAGAAAATAACTATTTCTCAAATTCTTTTGATTCATAAGACATCAATTAAAAAAAAAGAAACCCAAACCAGCATGCCTACTTCATCCTGTGTTGTGAGACATGGCTATGTGTCTAGGGTATTCCAGTTTCCCGAAGCGTAGTAAGTGGAAAGTGACTTGGTAAAAAATAAAAACAGTAAGATGGATTAAAGCCAGATAATGGAAGAGTTAAACTTTATGCTAATGAGTTTTGACTTGAATCAGCAGGCAGTTACTATGAAAGAATGTACAATTTAGCCATCCCAAGTTGTTATATCTTGATGAGTGAATAGCTTACTACTTTTGCAGCAATATGTAGTTTTTAAAGTAATTTTTCTGTTAACAGGAAAGGATAATTTGGACAGGGTAGTGGGAAAAAGATCAGCTTAAAGTTTTTCTTACCTTATCTAATTTCTCCCATCCAGAATTAATGCCACTCTCCTTTCTGTTCCCTTGGTACTTTCTTCCATTATAGCACTAGCCACATGCAATTGCAGCATGTAACATCAGTATTATTTCTGTATGCATCTGTGGTGCCTACTCTAAGGCACAGTCCAAAAGGGCCTTTTCTGTTTTGTGTGTTCCCATCCTGCTGAATGGATGGTTTGGTTCAATAAAGTTGTATTAACATCAGAAGACCCAATTTCATTTCTTGTCTTGTTGGCCAGAATGCTGATTCCTCTCATTCCTGTCCATGATTACTTGAAATGTGGATTTGGTTTAGCTAATCATATCTTTTCTCATTGTAGTTAACTAGAAAGAAGAAATTACAGTAACAAGTAATTGTTTCTTTATCGTCGTTTAAAAGTTTATTCTGGTTGAGGGCTGAAGTGCTTTTCTTACTCTGCCTTATTAAACACCTATATTTTCTCTTTCAAAATGTCATTTTGTGAAAGGATCAAGAATACTACATAAATGATAGAATCTACTTTATGGCACTGTGCTTGTAGAAATGTTATGCTTAGTTAAAATTGAGATACTCTATATGGGAGGAGAGCTCATATTGATTTGGGGTATATAATAAAAAGTAAAATGAGATGATAGAAAGAAACAATGCATAGGAAAGAAAACCTATTGATTTCTCTTCTCTTGAGCATGAACCCACACATAGCTACTCAAATATTTGTGCCTTATACTATTGGAAATACATAGCACAAAATAAAATAACAGCCATTATAAGTGATCTAGAAAAGGCTCATTCTGAGTAACACAGCAAAGAATTCCTCTTCATTTAACTGTGTCTATTTCTGTAATGTTTTAGAACTTTTTCTCCTAATGTTACAACTGAGACATTAATAACTAGATAAATCATATATGGAATTAATTGTGTTCCTTCAGAAGCAGCTGCTGGATCACACACCCAGAAACTAATACTTAGCAGCTTAAAATTTTACCTTTCCTCCCTTGATGTGTGACTTTGGGATTCTTACTTAACCCCATTGCTTTCTAATTTGCTTTTCTGTAAATCAGGAGGTCCCGTGAGGGGCTGCCATGCTGTATTTGCACATGGTTTTTGCAAATAAGTGTTGAGAATTCAAGTTAAATATGAGGGAGGGATTCAAGTTGTGTTCTTTTTTGAGTTTCTGAACTTCCAGGCTTCAAATTTCAGGCTTCAAGAAAGGTGCTAAGTATGTCTTCCCTAAATATATTATTACCTAACAGTGATTATCTTCCCTCTGTGTATTAAAAAGTACATAGTCTTAGGATTTTTGTCTTTTTTTTGACTGTATTTCAGAATGTCCTAGGATTGATTTAAAATGACGCAAATCTGTAACTTTTTGTTTGAATAAAGAATTCAACATCTTCATGGTATTAATGTTGCATTTGTGTATGAAGGGAGGAAAAATGGAATGCTCAAGGTGCTCTTCTGACTTAAAAATATCACGGCTGGGCGTGATGACTCACGCCGGTAATCGCAGCACTTTGGGAGGCCGAGGCGGACGGATCACGAGGTCAGGAGATCGAGACCATCATGGCTAACACAGTGAAACCCCGTCTCTCCTAACAATAGCGGGGCGTTTTGGCAGGCGCCTGTAGTCCCAGATACTCGGGAGGCTGAGGCAGGAGAATGGCGTGAACCTGGGAGGCAGAGCTTGCAGTGAGCGGAGATTGCGCCACTGCACTTCAGCCTGCGCGACAGAGCAAGACTCCATCTAAAAAAAAAAAAAAAAATTAGCTAGGCGCCAGAGCACTTATAGTCTCAGCTACTCGGGAGGCTGAGGCAGGAGAATCACTTGAACCTGGGAGACAGAGGTTGCAGTGAGCCGAGATCCCACCACTGCACTTCAGCCTGGCAAGAGAGGGAGACTCTGTCTCAAACAACAACAACAACAACAAAAACAACAACAAAAACCACACTAGTATTTATATATTTTAGGAAACAAGGATGCTAATTTGAATATTTTTACCAGAGCAAATAATAATCCAAATATTGACAAATGATATGAATCACAAACTTAGCCTAACAGATTATATTGCAGCTGTTACTCAGTAATCTTGAAAGACTCTGTGGTGTCCTAAAAGACTCCTTTGTACAAATAACACTTCCAAGAACAGTTTCCATAACATCCATAACAGATTACACTTTTCCACGTTTTGTGAGTATAAGATTGATACTTTTATAGATGTTTTCCATTCACCATTTTATCAAAACTAGGTCTATGAGGCAGAATAATATTATTTTTCTGGAGCTACAGGGGGAGATAAATACTTTATCCTTTTTATATTTCTGAGATTTCTATCGTCAGCATTTAGGAACACATGCACTTTCAATGTTGGCACTGTAATATCATTACTTAGCACCAGAGGGGAAAGGAATAGGTGACCTAAGAAAATAACAACTTAAAATATGGCAAAGGAAAGAGCACAGAGAGCTTTTAAAAGGCAACTATGGGACATCTAATGTTTTGCATTTACAATTCTTCTGCCTGTTGACTATAATCAACACTCCATTTTAAATTTGGATCTGTGTAGGCTCCCTTAAATATCTCACTGCAGTGCAATACTTTCTTAGCATCCCAGTGAGAACATTTGTGATGCATCCTTTTAAGGCTACATTGCTTATAGCATTTCATAAGCATTGCTTCTACATCTAAATGAAAACTATCCTGTTTATTTTTTATTTCTTAATTCCCTGCAAGGATGCCTACCAGCTGATATAAATAAGTTATTATATTCAGTGCAGCATAATTTGCCAACTTTCTTCAGTTTGGGGTTGATAAGCCATGGATAAACTTTGAATAGATGGGGATACAGTTGGAGGGGTCCTTACAAGATGTGAACACAGCCCTTTTTTGATGGCTAAGGTGAAACTCCAAGCCACTCTCTCAAAGGATACCAGGCTTAGAGAAACAGTCCTGACATTACTCCTTTGTTTAAAAAGGTTGGTTGGGTTCTTGATCTCTCCAGTAGAGCAGGTAACTCCATAGGATGGATATGTTGTGCTCCAAAGTCATTTTGCATGAGCCCTTTTGGAAGGAGGGTGAAACATTCCTTTGTGAAGCCTTGGAGGGTAAGCCTTGCAAAGTTCTTAAAGCTTCAAGTTTTATAGAGAAACCAAGTTGTAATATACTCTACAGTTGTTTCATTTTTAGTACACTTTTGGGTATAGTTACTAATGTTGGTTTTCAAAAACAATTTCATCATTCCTATGGCAAAATAAGCCACAGACCACAGTTGCCAAATATAGATCAGGCGTTTCTCTCTTTCTCTGGGGTGAAGTGGGAAACTACTCATTTTATACATGTTGATTCTGGCCAGAAGCATGCCCAAAACATTTAGAATTTCCCCTCCAGAAACTTTGCTGTGTGTCACAGGGAGCACACCCAACATAGAAACATTTAAGGAATGTGCTGTTATTCTGTCTTTGCCATAGAGCATAGTACAATAGGAGCAACTAGATATAAGTTTATTATTTTTGTATGATTTAGGTCTACATGGTCCCAGTAATTTTTCACTTCAATTGACACTTAATGACTGAACTTCTAAGTTCAGATGGGACAGTGCAGTAGTTAGAAATTATAACAATGCTCACTGAAATACACTGGTCCTCTCAGTTTAAAGGCATTTGTAAACTCAATGTTTTATCTTGATGGAAGAGAGTGGATTAACAGTTCTGTTCAGTCTCCTTATCGTGTGACAGCTCTCAAGTGAGAATGAATTTTTCAATAAGAAAGTAGTCATATCAGTTAATGGAAGAAAGGGGTTAGCAGAACGTCGTTGGGATTCAAACACAGATTTTTTTTTCTTTTCAAGCTTCTAGACAATACTGAGAATGCCAGGACTATATATGAGGGCAAAGTAGAATTGTATGTATGGGAGATCAGTTAAAAAATCTTGTCAGGAACAAACAAGTGAAGTCAGAAGCATGGCTTTCCTATTGGCAATTACATAGGTTGAATACTATCTCCTTGGATACTGTCAGTCTGGCATGTGGACTATAATAACTGATATAAGGGTTGAATTTCTATTTTTAGGACTGAGTTAGGATTTTCAGATTTCTAAAGAGTCTCATGTCTCTATAAGAAGCTTCTTTTTGGTTGTCATGTTGGGTCTAAGACTCAGGTGAATAAAACAAATCATTGGTCCTGGTGTCTAGGGAGAAAACAGCAAATTAATAGGAAGAAATGTTATTGTAGAAGGCTTAAATTTAAGACAGTAGGTTTTGATACTTAACTATACTAAAATTCAGCAGGATGTGATAAGGCCCTTCCAGTGAGGTTCAAGTGATGTCTTGCTTTACTCAACTCCAAGTGAACTCAATCATGTCTTAATGTCACAGTACTGTTTTTTTCAGCGCTACTGGTAGAGCTTCTAGTACTTGCGAGTGGAATATGTTCACACAATTTATTAGTATTTTGTAATAATAAAGCACAACATTATTTAGCGTTTAAGTGTTCTAGTGAGTGGTCCCTGGGAAAGTAATCAGAAGTATCGTAGATCATCCATTAATGTAGTATGTGGAAAGTTCCCAGTGTTCTGTTAACTATATAGTTCTCTAGTTCTTAAGAGCTTTGATCACTTCAGTTCTGTTTCTTCACAGACTTTTATCAGTTTATAGTTTTGGAACTCATGTTAATGTTCTGCTATCCACTGATATAGCCAATGAAGTCACTGATGAATGTGTAGGACTTTACACACTTGCTTTGCAATCTGTTTTAAGTTGTATGCCCCAATAACTCCTTATAACAAGTATTTCAATCATGGCAATACAGTCATTTAAAAGTATATTGCTAGTCATTATTTTTCACATCCTGAAAATGAGCAACAACTGCTAAATTACATTCATATGAGCATTTAAAAATACAAAGAAAATTGGTGGCCCCAAGAAGGATAAGCTGCCCTCTTTGTTTTTAGAGCTTTTTTATATCGAAGACTGAAAATAGAGCAGGTTTTATAATTTTGTTGAGCAATGCCAAAAGCATTTGGAGCATACTAATCATGCTAAATATTCTTAGCATTCCTTTGTGTTTTTATGCCTGTGCCATGAATTACAGGAAAAAGATGAGGGAGAAAGTTCTTGTGTTTCTAAGTGGCTATCTGAGAAGTGTCAAAGATAATCTATATGTAAAATATTCCAAGCATTGCTTCTAAAAATCAATATCCTAAAGATTGTCTTTATCTCTAAATCAATCAATCTATCATCTATATATAATGTTGATTTCCCTCTTTTTCTCTCCCTTTATATATGCATAAATATATATAAAATGAATATATGTGTATATATAAATGAATATATGTGTATCCATATGTATATTCAAAATAGTGCTGTGCTATTCCAAATAGGTCCTGATTTTGAAAGGCAACATCTAAATGGGTTGACAAAGTAGAATTGTTAGTTGCTAAAGATAAGTGTAAAAGTTCCTGAGAATGAAAAATAGTTGGAGCTATTCAGAGGAGCCATGTTTTCTCACAGCCAAGCAGAAGCAAGGATTCCTTTCTGAAGCTAGTAAAGCTGAAGCATTAGGCTCTCGACCTTATCCCTGAGAGGAAAGCAACATAAAACTATGCTATTTTAGCTCTGCTAGAAGCAAGCAGTCCTCATTGTTTTTACAATTGGTCATTGTCATGAAGTATCATCAATGCACACTAAGGGCCAATGTGAATGTTAACAGAGCTTTGAGAGTTTAGAGACAAGCTCTGGAAAGAATAACAGGTTCTGCCACCTGGCAACATGCACAGACAGCAAAGAGGAACTTTTATTAACTCATTCATTAACATTTACTAACTCATAGCCAGAGAACAATTTTTTTCCCCTTGAGAGGTACTGATTTTCTTTCTTACACAAAACATTTTAAATTAACTTTAATGTAATTTGAATTATACACACATATACAATATAGTAAGATGAAACTATTTTTAAATGATACTTTTTAATTTTTAACACAATTACTTTATCAAGCACCTTACAAGAAAACATTTATAATGCCTTGATTTCATTAGCTTGATTTGAATGTTATAAGAAATGAACATCTTTGTACATTAAAAATAATACACATAGGAATTACATGGTGGTTATTAATACCACTTTTTCCCCCTCATGTTTACTGTTTTTATTACTTTCTTCCTTGTGTTCTTTTAGTTTATTTTTGTTTTTTCCTTGGTTTTCATTCTGGCATTCATTTTTATTTTAAATTATTGCAAACATATACAGAAATTACTTGATAAGCACTAATCACATAGCTATGGAAATTAAAATATAGCATGCTTGGTATTTAAAATCTGAACTTTTATGTTACATTTTAACTGCCAATTCTGTCAGCACAGTTATTGATCTATGTATTGGCAATATTACTGTCTTTCTATCAGAATGAGTGTTAGAATTAAGTCCTATTTTTCTATTTATTAGTATGTAATATCTGTGTACGTTAATTTTGAATACTACTATACATACGAGTTCTCACAAAATAATAACATATATTATAAAAATTTGTGCTCTTATTTATTAATCTTAAAGTAAAATTAAACTCTTCAAATTGTTAATAAATCATTAAAACATATTTAAAAAATTAAGGTGAAGAATCCTAGATTTACAATTAAAAGTATATTCCTAAAGACATGATAAATCATGTCTCTTTATTATTGTTTTGTCATTATAGTAAATATTTTATTTTCCAGTTTTTATTTACTGATGAAACAGTATAATTGAGTGTTCATTTCTTATAAATCACTACATTTTTTATCCATGAGAGTGATAAGACTACTAAATGACTAGAAAATATCATTAATTCTTATATCTGAAAAACATCTCAAATATTACCTAAGGTTCAACCCTCTTATTTTAGGACTAAGACATTGAATTGAATGTTAATTTGTCTAAAGTCATCACAGAGCAAATTAATGATGAGGCAAGATTGGAAAGTGCAGCTTCTGGCACATCTGATCAACCCCACACTAGGGGTAGAAGTCAGAAAGCCTCCCTAACAGGCGAAATGGGACCTAGCTTATGAATGTTCAGATCAGGGCTCAGGACATTGGGCTGCCAGAGCACTGCCAGTCCCAGACACAAGACAAGGAATTAGGAAATTTATAAGAAGACCATCCAACGAAGGGGTGACATGTACAGGTCTGGGGTCAAGGAAAGGGCTCTGCTTGCCTGAATCTGAGAATACTATTGCTACCAGGGCACTTGGAGAGTTATCCATTTAAGCAAATCAAAGGAGGGAACAACTTGCTTTGTCTGGCAAAGGAGTAGAAAGGCTTCATGGAAGGTGTACAATTTGAGTAGGGTTTTCAGACATGAGTAGGGCTTTTGGAGCTTTCCAGTCAGAAGGGCTACATGTGCAAATTCTGGTTGTGTGAATGGACTTAGATTTGAGAAATAGTAAAAGTTAAATGTGGCAGGAATGTGGAGTGAGTCAGGGAGGGGTAGATGAAGACAGATGGGTGGGTGCTGAAGGGCTTCATATGCCAAGTTACATGACTGGGGGATGATGGGTAACACCATTCCTAGGAACAGGAGAGTTCGTGATAGAAACTATAAGCTAGAATGAAGGGTGTTGAGGGCATACGGTGGGGATGAGGTTGGAACAGTGGTAGGGTCCTGCTCTGAAATAGAAGGATCTGGTTTCTTATAGTAAAACAATTCTCATCATACTACATGTACTTAAAGGTCACCTTGAATGTGGAATAAACAAAATTTTGCATTTTGATTGAATTAGAAATAGCCAGAGTCAACTTCATTTGATTATTAGTCTGCTGAATTGTTTTTTTCTACCCAGAAAAGGAGAGGAAAAAATAGTGAGATAATTGACAAAGTAAATAACCAGCATATTTCATAAACTAGCAGTACTTCTTACAATAAACATGACTTATGACTCATACAATGCTCTAAAACATATTTATAAATTTTGAATTATAGCACAAGCTTTGGTGTTAAAGGTTTACATGCAAGATGGGGTAAAGACAGGTTGTTTTGTGTAAAAACAATTTGATATCAAGGGAGTCAGATTTTATTCTGATCATTAGTAAAACACAACAGAAAATATCTATAACTTAGGATAGACATGTTTGAATTTAATCTCACTTCAAACATTTGCCACAATTAAAGTTTCTTTTTGTTTACATCATTGGATTTTATTTATTCTGTATCAGACAGCTTATCAATTTTCAGCATAGTACTTGAATTAACAAATAATTATTAGCTCCAAGGAGAATATTTCTTCTCTGAGCAAACTTCTGGACTATTTTTTACTTTTAATCATGACTGCGGATGGTGAGACATATTATATGTAAATTATAAAGCATACACAATGTAAATTATAAAGCATAACAATAGCACAATTACCTAGAGCCATTCTCCCAGTGGGTGAAGGAGCCATTACTGATACAGTGTGAGGCTATTTGTGTATTTGTTCCCAATCACATCACCTTTCTCTTTGCCTGAATAGTCAGTCACTACCCTAAATTTTTGTTTATCATTCTTATGTTTTAAAATAATCTATCATGTAACTATCCATAAGTAATTATTTAGTTTTATTTTCAAATTTCATAAAAATATTAGCTTATTTTTCATATCACTTCTTTGTATCCAATATGTTGATGTGTACAGCCATAGTTAATTCATTTTCACTGCTGTAAAGTATTCCCAGGCATGAATACAGATTATTATCTGTTCTTTATCCAGTGGAAATTTAAATTCCGTTAAATTTTCTGCTATTATACACAATGAAACCATGAAAATTCTAGTATGTCTCTTGAAGCACAAATACAGCATTGTCTCTAGGATATATCTAAAAATAGAATTACTGGGTTGTACAGTATGTGTATCTGTGGCTCTATCAGATAGTGCCAAATTGTTTTTCGAAGTAATTGCAAGAACAAATTTATATTCCCTACCAATAGTGTTCCTATTGCTTCACATCCCTACCAACACTTGCTATTGTCAAACTCTTTTCTTTTTGCCAGTTGGTAGATGTGTAATATCTTATTATGTCTTTAATTTTTATTTCTTTACTTAAACTTTTTAAATTAAATTTATTTAGTTTAATGAAGCTAAATAACTTTTAATTATTTATTGACCATTCGTGTTTCCACTTATGAAATACCTATTCAAATATATATACATATGCATGTGAATGTATATTAATGGTGTATATGCAAGCCATTTTTTCTATCAGGTTATTTACTTTTTTCTTATCTGTTTATAGTATTTATTTAAAAAGTACCCTCATAATAGTAAGCCTTTATTAATTATATATATTATAAATATATTCTCATATTTTGTCTTTAGAATTTTCATTTTTTATGGTATTTTTTGATAAATAGAAGTTATTATTTATATTTTCATTGATTCACTGATTCATAGATACATTCAACAAATGTTTATTGAATATTGGAGTATTTTGGAAAATAAAACAAATACCTGCCCTTATTAATTTTCTCAGGGGAATATAGACAATCAAGAGTATGTTTGAAGATATAGTGTTATGAGAAAAAAAATAGAACAAAGATATTGGAAGCTGGATGGTGTGCACATAGGCCTCATTGAGAAAGTGACTTTTGAGCAAAACTTCAAAGAGGTAGAGTGTGTTAATTAGGAGATTACTAGGGGAATAGCATTTCTGGCTAAGGTAACAGTCAGTTCAAAGGTTATATGGTGTGTGTGTTCCAAGAAAAGCAAGGAGGCCAGTGTAGCTGGAGTAGACTAAATAAGGGAAAGAAAAGTAGGACAGGTCAGAAAAGTAACAGCAGCCAGAATGGATGTGAGCTTTTAGGCTACTGTAAGGACTTTGACTTTTATTTTTATTGATATAGGGCTAATTGATTGTAATGGCCCAGGTTTATTATGATCTTGGTAAGAAATAATGATGACTTGAATCAGTGATAGTAAAACCACCTTTGCAAAAATTATGAGAGTGAGAGAAATCTAACATAACTGACTCCATCTTACTTCTAACCTCACAGACTGATGCCCCTTACTGATTCCTAGGTGTAGGCCAAGCTAATTATTGGAGGAATGTAGTTTATAGTTTAACTTTAAAACAAGGACGACATTGGCCTCTTCCCAAAACTACCTTCCTTTTTGTTTGGGGACCTTCATTGCTGTAAAAATAATGAAAGTTCACAAGGTTAGAACTGTGAGAGGGGTCTGAATTCTGCTGAGACCCATGCTTAGTTAAATAATAACTAGTCATGTTTCCTAACTTGCTTACTGCTCAGAAATCATATAAGCAGTGATGACAAGATTTGTAACTACCCTAATTGCCCTGATAGATAACATTGCTATTGTAAAACCTAAGGCTGCTGTTTGAGATATTTTCCAGGATTTGCATTCTGCTGGAACAATTGGCACCACTCAGAGCAGTGACCCTCAACCAGGAACTGACTCAGTGCACAAAGAGAGTTCCAATACTTTTATGATTTCATCCCCAACCAATCAGCAGCATCCATTCCCTAGGCCTTTGCTGGCCAAATTATCCTTAAAAAACCTAAGTCTCTTGTCTCTCAAAAAGGGAAATTTGAGAAATATCTTCCTTCCTACCGCTTGGCTGACTTGGGATAATTTAACTCCTTCTCTGCTATAACACTTCTATCTCAGTGTATTGGTTTTATCTGTGTAATGGACAATAAGAACTCTTTTGACTGTAACAGTAAGTATAAGTTATGAGAGGTCATTGGGTTCTGAATTTCTTTTTGTGAAGAGTTTGTGTAAGGAATGAGAGGAGGAAAGTCAATTGTAACTCTAAGAGTGACCAAGGTCTTTGGCTTAAGCAGTTTGAAGGATTGATGCATTAATTTACATGAGGATGAAGATGGGTTGGGAAGGTTTTGGGAAAAGACTTAGGATTTTATTTTGGAAATGTTAAGTTTGATATATGTATCAGACTGTCAAATGCATATGTTGGATAGGCGGTTCCATATATGAATCTGGAGTTTAGGAGAGCTGGTGATATGAATTTGGGAGTTGTAGGCAAAAAGTAGTATTTAAAGCTATAGAAAAATGATAAGATAATTAAAGGAGTGAGTATAGATAAATAAAAGAAGACAAGCAAAAGACTGAATCCTGGGGCACAAGGTTAAGGGGCAAGGTAGACATGAGATTTGTCAAAGAGCAGCCCGTGAAGTATAAGGAAGTTCAATTCAATAGAATATCATAAAAAAGAGCCAATGAAAGGGCCAGTGATCAGTTGTGGCAAATGCTGCTGGTAAGTCAAAATGAATAATGAGGATTGAGCATTATATTAATCAATGTGAAAGTCATCAGTGACCTTGACAAGAGCAATATCAGGAGAGTGGCATGTGGAGGTCTGATTCAAGAGGGCTAAAGAGAGAATGGAGGGAATCAGAGAAATGAGTACAGAAATCTCTTCCGTAGTTTTGTTGGGAAGAGGAGCAAATAAATGGGAGAGGAGGTTGGGAAAGTGGTAACATAAGCAGGTTTTAATAGATGGAAAAAAATAATAGCATGCTTTCATGATTGTGGTAATAATCCCAAACAAACAAACTAACAAAAGAGATTCAGTAGAGAAAATAAAATTGTTAGAATAATATTGAATAGATGAGTAGAAATAGGAAGATATGGCTCATAAGTGGAAAAATTGGCTTTAGATAGATGCACAGGTAGTTATCTGCAGGAATAAGAAAGAAAGCATAGTACATGGCTGTAGATGTTGATGACATAGTTATGGTGGTGTGAACCTGGTGAACCTGGTTGCCATTTTACTGCTTCAAGTCTTATTAAGGTTGAAACCAAAGCCATAAGCTGAAAGTGAAGGTGGGAGAGGAGATATTATAGGTTTGAGGAGAGAAAAGTTGGAAAGTAGATATCTAGCAAACTTGGAGAGTTGATACCAGGGAAATAGAGCATGAATGCCTGGCATATTATTAATAATATCTTGAGAGGTTCATAATCATGAATTTAAAGTGAGATCCATCAGGATGGTTCTGTTTTTCATCAGCCACATTCTGACTTATGAGTGCAGGTGTGGCAAAAGTGAAAAAATGCATTTAAGCAGAATAGCTAGGTTAGCCAAAAGAGTATTTTAACTTGAGAGAGAGAAAAAGGAGTTGAGTTTGTATGCAAAGGAGATCGTATAATGATTCTCTATGGAATTTTAGCTGGATAAGAAAGGAAGAGAAGACCTAAGTGGTGATGGTGCGTGCAAAATTGGTGGAATCACTGAGCTGAAGGTCCTAGCAGGGCTGAATAATAGATAGAACCAGGATAGGGAATAAGAAGGAAAGACAGGAAGAGATGGTTAGAGAGCCACATAGCATTGAGATAAGGGAGGGGCTGTAATTTTTAGTAATGATAATTTCTAAGGCATGATGATGGGATTGGAGTGGCTGCAATATGATGGAGGACTAGCTAATTGGAGGAGAACAGTTCAAGAAACTGACAGCCTATATTAGATAAATTAATTAATCATATATACCATTCATCAAGAATTAAGGCAAGGATAGTGTTAGAGAAAGTGTCAGTAAGTCGGGAACTATATCATCAAGAAATGAAAGTGACGTTGGGGCCATGGTGAAGAATGATGCAGTCTGATGGCATAGGATTCAAAGTTGAGGATTTCAGAAAAAAGCAGAGCAAATAGTATGAAAGTATTAATAATGTGCAATGGAAATAGCTACCCTACCTCCAGTCCCCAAGATACAAAGGATGTGGGTAAAAAAATAACCACCATAAGAAAGGATGGCAGGAGTAGCAGTGGCCTGGAGGGAGAGCTAAGTTTTCCTCAAGAGAAGAAGGTAAAAGGAGTTTTAGAAATGAATTTGAAGATACAGGGGAATTTTTGAGGATGGACTAAAATGCCAGAGAACACAGAGGTACTTTTACAACTTAAAGAAAGTGAAAAATAGGTCAGAATAGGGGACACACGTAGACTTATGGGGATTAGAGTGAGGGAGATGGGTGATCTGAATCTGATTATTCTTGCAGTGAATGATATAAATGCAGATAAAGAATATAATAGAATTATTTTGATGAGGTGAAATTTTTTAGCCTTTTTTGTGATTGGAGCATTTTGTGTCTTGTGAAGGACCCCTAAATAAACACTAAAACATATCCCTCAATATTTTCTTCTATCATTAAGAAGCTCCATCTTTTTTATTTTTCTATGCTAAGAGGTAGTTATCTATTTTCTTTTACATTTCATATTAATAAGTAATTGACCCAATATAATTTCATGAATTATCTATGTTTAACAAATGATTTTAGTGTTTTTGATGTGTGTGGGCTGTCTTCTTGTGCTTACTGCTTCAGCCTATTGATCTATTTGTCTTTCCTTGCACCAATATCATACTGTCTTAACTACCTTTGCTTTGTAATAAGTCTTCATATCTGATAATGCCAGTCCCCTTCTCCCCCAACCCACTCCTTTTCTTCTTCTCCTTCTTCATCTCCTTCTCCTTTTTCTTCTTCTTTTATTTTAAATTGAGGAGTCTCTTTATAGTTTTTATCCCTTAAATCTTCAATATAAAGTATTAAATTATTGAAACAAACTGTCAAGTTTCATAAAATAGCCTCTTGGGAATTTGTGTATAATTCATTAAATCTATAGACCACTTTAAAAGGATTGACATTTTTACAAAAATGAGCTATTTATCATGGAGCATTTAAAATGCTAATAGTAATATTTTTCACTCTATAAGTACTTTTGGATTATTTTTTAAAGATTTTTGATATTCTTTCCTCTTGTTCATGTTTTGATTTTCTCCTTTATTAAATACATTAAACACATTTATTTGCACTTGAATTTTTAACTATAGGACATTTTAAATATACACCAAAGGAGAGACAGTATGTGAAACTCTCTTAAATCCATCATCCTGCTTAAACATTACTCAAATCAAAGTCAATTTTGCCTTATTAATCATCCACCCTTACTCTGTTATTTGGAGGCAAACTCCAGATATCTTATAATTTCATTTGTAAGCACTTCATTATTATTTCCATAAGATAAGAACTTTAAAGTATAACTATTTTTAAAATTCTATTTTTCTAATTTTTAATTGATATATAATAATTGTACAATTTATGGGGTATATGTGATGTATTTATACATGTATACAATGTGTAATGATTAAATCAAGGTAACTGGGATATCCATCACCTTAAACATTTATCATTTCTTTGTTTTACAACATTTCAAAATTCTTTCTTGTAGCCATTTTGGAATATATAATAAATTATTGTTAATCATAGACACTCTGCTGTGCTATAGAACAGTAGAACTTATTCCTCCTATCTGTGATTTTGTACCTATTAACCAACCTCTTCCTATCTCTCCCTCCCCCATCCTTCCCAGGCTGTTCTACTCTCTACTTCTATAAGATCAACTATTTTAGCTTCCACATATAAAGGAGAACAGGTGGTGTTTGTTTTACTGTGCCTGGCTATTTCACTTAACATAATGTCCTTCAGGCTCATCCATGTTCCTACACATTACAGGATTTCATTCTTTTTTGTGGCTGAATATTATTTCATCGTATATATGTATACATACCACATTTTCTTTATTCATTTATCTGTTGATGGACAGTTAGGTTGATTCTATGTCTTGGCCTTTGAGAGTAGTGCTGCAATAAACATTCAAGTGCAGATATCTCTTCAACATACTGATTTCATTTCCTTTGGATATATGCCCCAGTAGTTGGATTGCTAAATCATGTAGTATTTCTATTTTTAATTTCTTGAGGAAACTCCATAATGTTTCCCATAATGGCTACACTAATTTATGTTCCTACTAACACTGCATAAGACTTCCATTTTCTCCACATTCTTGCCAGCATATGTTTTTTTTTGTGATTTTAATAATTGCCATTTTAACTGGAGTAAGATGATATCTTACTGTGGTTTTAATTTTCATTTCTCTGATAGTGATGTTAAGAATTTTTTCATGTATTTCTTGGCCATTTGTATGTCTTCTTTTGAGAAACATCTATTACTGTCCTTTGTCGACTTTTTATTTTAAAGCATAAGTATTTAAAATACCCTTAATATCATCTGATATCCAACCAAAGTTCAAATCCCAAATTGTTTTATAAATTTTTAACTGTTTTTTTGAATCATGATCCAAACACGGACATGTTACATTTGTTTGACATATCTCTGAATTGTAGGCTGAATTATGTTTTCCCCAAATTTGTAGGTTGAAGCCTTCACCCCTAGTCTCCCACATATGACTGTATTGGAAGTTAGGCCCTCAAAGGTGACACTGCCACCCACAGTGGATGGGGTTGGGCCACCACTCTGCTAGGCCTGGAGGACAGGGCATGGAGCCAAAGAGGATTATTCATGAGCCTTAAAATCTGATGGAGTTCCCCTTCCAGGTTTTGGACTTGCTTGGACCTGTGATCACTGTCTTCTTTTTTATTTCTCTTTTGAAGTGGGAATGTCTATCTTATGACTGTTACACCATTGTATTTTGGAAGCAGATAACTTGTCTGGTTTCACAGGTTCACGGATGGAGAGAAATTTTTCCTCAAGATGAATCATACATCGAGTCTCACCCACACTTGATTTATATAATATTTAGATGAGATTTTGGACTTAGAGTGGATACCGGAATGAGTTAAGGCTTTGGGACTGGTGGGATGGCAGTGAATGCGTTTTGCATGTGAGAAGAACATGAATTTTCGTGGTCAAGAGAACAAAATGTTATAGGTTGAGTCATGTCTTCCCAGAATTTACATATTGAAGCTCTAACCTCCAGTAGTAGCTCAGAATGTGACTATATTTGGAAATAGGAACTTTAAGGAGGTGATTATATTAAAATGAGCCTCTTCAGGATTGGGGTCTAATCCAGTCTGTTGTCCTTATAAGAAAAGGAAATTTGGACATGGAGAAACACCAGGGGGTGCATGCCCACAAAGGAGAGACCATGTGAGGACACAGCGAGAAGGCAGACATTTGCAAGCCAAGGAGAGAAAGCTGAGAAGGAACCCAACCTGACAAAATAAATTTTTGTTGTTTAAGCCAAGCAGTCTGCAGTATTTTGTTATTGTAGCCCTAGCAGTCTGATATAGTCTCTTAACTCTCTTTAATTATATATGCTATTTTCCCATGTTTTTTTCCTTATAATTTAAAGTGGAAATCAGGTCATTTATTCTGTACAGTCTTCCACTGTCTAGGATTTGCTGATTTTATCACTAATGTATCATTTTACATGTTTCTTTGCCTGTAAACTAATAGTTGGATATAGAAGCTTGATCAGATTCATATTCAATATCTGGCAAGAATACTCTACAGATAGTGAGTCTTGTGTACTTTCATCAAGAGGCTCATTATGCCTATCTGTCTCTTTTTGTCATGAGACTGATTAGTCTATTCAAGTGGTTTTGGCCTGATCATTCCATTTTAAAGTTTTCCATGGTCTTTTTGTGTAGTGATTTTAACGATCATTGATAATCATTGCATGGATTCATTATTTTATTAGAGGGTTGCCAAATGGTGATATTTAAAGTTTTTTAGTCCTTCTTCACTCATTGAATGAAATATTTTCTTTAAGATACACTTCCTGTAACTCTTTGGTTACCTTGAGAAACAATTTGCTTTCTAGAATAAATGGTTGACTTTTCCCCCTTTGCTTATTAATTTTCAGTATAATATGTTGGTTTCCTAGAATCCTCCAAGGGCAACCTATGGGTTTTTCTTTCAGTATCATTTTGAACTGACACATTTTAACTATTTGATATTTCAATTCATTGAAGTTATTATTCTTATACTCAAATTGTGTTATCTTTGGCTAATGAGGGGTCTCTTCAGTTCTTTCCCGAGTCTTTTGGACATGACTACAGTTTTCTTTAATAGCCGTATTGTTTTCTAATATGACAAGGTGTTCCAAATTCAACATCTATGCTTTCTTTCCCAGACCTGGTTCAGCCAATTCTCCAAGTAGCCCTCATTTCTCTCTTAGTGGAAGATAATATCTAGAGACCATAATCTGTTTGCTAATTGTAAACAGTTACTTTGCATTATATATCTATTAACACCTACACTTAAAATCTTTCTGAACTTTTTTTTTAAATGATGACTTACTGTAGTACTTTGTCTCCTTGTGTGTTTTATAGCTTTTCATTGTTAGATCATACTTGCAAATATATCTGTGGGAATCTTTTGTTGCCTGGGTTGAAAGTGTGTTTCTCTGAAAGAGATGTGCTTTTGGGATGCTGCAGATTGGGTTAACCATAAAATATATATATATTTTTTTGCCTCACGCAAATAGTATAAATTTAAGCCATAAACTCACAGGAGGAACCAAATAGTGCTTATGGAGACTCATGGAAAATGATTTTATTTTCCTCTTCTCAGAACCAAGGCTAAGATATAAAAGTATTTTTTGCTATTTCTGAAGTTTGCTTTTGTCTTTTTGATCGCCTCTTCTCTGAGACTTGGGTAAATCTTTATGAAATTTTTGTGATCAAATTTCTCACTATATTTTGCCTCTTTGGATTCGTGTTCTCTCTTTTTTTTCTGGACTTAAAGGATTTCATTTAATTTTTTACACATTAGTCAATTCATTTACTAGTACTTTTACGAATTTTTTCATCACAGTTTTCAGGATTTTTCATTGATAATATTGCCAAATACTGAAATGCTCCAAAATTCACATAATGTTTATGCTTTGTCTTCTCAAGAAACTTATTATTTCTGGATAAAAGGTTAAAATGTAGATTACAGGACTCAGACTCAAGGAGTTTGATTTTGCTGGCCTGGACTGGTGCCAAGAATATAAATTTTTTTTTCAGTAAAGAAGTTCTGATATAGTTATTCTGGGAATCACACCTTGCAAGACACTGTGCTAGAAGTTTGTATTTTTTATTGTATAGGCAACAGAGAAATAACAATTGTTATCAGTCAGTAATATAAAGTCATCAGTTTTAAGATTACTCTGTTAGTAATGTAAAGTTGGAGAAACAGGTGGTTAGAAGACTAGTTAGGAGGCTGTCTCAGTGAAAGATGAGACATACACACACACGCACATGCACATAGCAAGCAAGAGAGAGAGAGAAACGATTTCTGAGGTAAAATGGACATGATTTGATTTTGTGATTGAGTGAATATTGAGCATGAGGGAGAGGAGTCAATGATGACTCTGAGGATTAGTCCTTTTGTATTTTGAAAGGTATTTGATTTCAGGAAGATGAATTCTGCTCAGAGCTCAACTTTTCTATGTTTAGAATTTTTTCTTAGGAAATATACTTGAATATGCAATGAAAACTGCCTTATGACATTTTCTAAAAGAGTATGAAACACACACATGCGCATGCAGTAGGAAGATACTTTATGCCCTTGTGTATACTCTAAACTTGATATTTAGAAGGTAAATGTTATACAACAGCATTATAAGTGTTTTCCCTTTTGGCATTTGGGAGAACCACAGCAGACCTTTCTTTAAAAAAGCAGAATCAGAAAAAGTCACACAAAACCAAATGTCAAAGGAGATCAAAAGCTTAGAAGCTCTGTGACTCTGGCTCATGGGATAAAATCAGGACGATTTTCTGACAGTTCCCAAATAGAAGAACGAAAGAGAAATACAGTTCCAAATACAGTATACCTGAGTAGTAAGCCCTAAAACACAGGCAATCAGTTGTGACACTTTTTGCTCTAAATCTCATTCTTTAGGGTGTTGAAAGCCAGTCTTACTTACGTATGGTATTATCTGATCACTTGCTCTAGGTGAGCCTTCCAGTACAGGGATACGTTTGAGGCAGCACAAAAAATACATGCTTGCAGTCACATCACAGTTGTGGTCTTTCTGCCTTGAAAAGCACACTGATTTTAAAAAGCATTATTAAAAGTCTTAATTACAATCTTTTCTGAAGTTTACAAACAAACTTGATGCATTGTTATCCCCTTCACCTTGTATTTCCTGAAACATATGTTTTCCATGAGACTTTCTGTAATCACGCTTCATTTCAATAGCTTACAAATCCATAGAAGAGAAAAGTCCCTTACAAGGGAGTCTGAAATTACACCATGTGATGAAACTCGCAACACTTTATTTTTCATAGAAAATCATATTACGTGAGATTCAGAGAAATAGACATAAATTTTCTAGCCCATCTTTTAAAAAAAAGAGATTTTTAGTTAGTTAACAGGTAAGTTTCAGCCTAAAATTTCAACATAAGTTCTATTTAAAAGTTGGCAATAAGCAAATATTTTCTATTTTTTCCCAAGTATTTAGCCAGTCTATTTATAATTTTCCATTTTGGGGAAAGACCTATAACTCTCTCTGATATGCTTTATTTTAACTTGCTAGCTCAGAGGAGCCCTCAAGTACTGAAATTCCAATGAGGTTCTTCAACGATGAGAATTCCATGAAAGACTACATTGCTGCCAGAAGGAAACCTCACTTGGCAATGATTTTACAGTGGATGTGGGTTTCTAACAATGGGAAGTTCACAACTGCATTGAGTTGGCTGGGGTTTTGGAGATAGGCATGGGTGTTGTTCGTTGTGGGACCATGTAATCTCTCTCTGCCTTGATTTACTTATGTGTAAAATAGAGAGTAAAAATAGCTATCTCATAATGTTCTCTTCAAGATTGAAGGGGATTATCTTTGTAACATTCTTAGTGCATAATAGACTTTCAACAAAATATAGCTGCCATATATTAAGTACTTTTCATAGTGCAATTACAAACTTGTAATAAAGAGTTTATTTTTGGCTCTTGAGGTAATCATGTTCAAAATTAGTGTTGAATGGTTTTAAAAATCAAGACATTAGTAGCTCTATCATTGCTGGTGATTGCTTTTCTCTGGGGAGCCAGTGGGTAAACCCACTGACTTTAAAGAGCAGTAGTCCCTCTCCAAAGTGTCTCATGGTTGTTGGTTTTTGATAGGTGCTTTGAATCATGGAATTTCAGAGCAGTCAGTAATGTAAGGCTTGTAGTTCCATTTAACCTCCCTCCTCTTCAGCATTTTTTTTTTTTTGCAATTTTTCGCATGAGAATCCTGAAGCACACATTAAGAGAAGAAAGCAGCATAAATTTTGGAATCATACCTGAGTTTGATTCTCAATCTGTCATTAACTAGTTGCATATCATTGGTTAATAACTTTATTTTTCTGAGACTATTTATTATTATTATTTTTCATTATTTTTTATCCAAACAACAGGCAGATAGTTATAAAGAATATATAAGAAACTTAGGAGAGGGTCTGATGTTGTAGGGTTTAATGTTAATCTCAAGAAATTTACCCAAAATCACAGTCCTAGTGATGTCAGAGAACTTTTGCTGTAACCCAGAAATCCTTATTCCAAGTCCAGCATTTCTTCCATAGACTTTTAGGGAAGACATTATGGGCAACAAGGTTGGCTTTATAACAAAAGCATGTATAAAGTGGTGTCAGATCACAGAAGAATGAATGTCTCACAGTTCCATAAATAAATGTAAAAGACAAATAACAGATGAGGAGAGGATATTTTTAATCCATATAATCAATAAAAATTAGTATCCCTTAAAAATCCTTCAATAAATCAATAAGAAAAGGACAACTTGTTAGATAAATGGATCAAGACTTTGACTGGAACCTTTGGAAAGAAGAAAGCCTGGTAAAGTACAATTTTATAATAGGACTTGCAGGGTCAAAGTATTACTGAGTTTAGTGAGACAGCTCCTTTTTTTCCACTCTATTTTCTGTAGCCCCAACACCTCTGCTGTCTCATTGCCAGCCAATAGAAGGATCTAATGTAGTACCTCTGTATTAGTCTGTTTTCATGCAGTTAATAAAGACATACCCGAGACTGGGTAATTTATACAGGAAAAAGGGTTTATTGGACTTACAATTCCATGTGGCTGGGGAAGCCTCACAATCATGGCAGAAGGCAAAGAGGAGCAAGTCACATCTTACATGGATGGCAGCAGGCAAAAAGAGAGCTTGTTCATGGAAACTCTGCCTTATAAAACCATCAGATGTCATGAGACTTATTCACTATCATAAGAACAGCTCAGGAAAGACCTGCCCTCATGATTCAATTACCTTCCACCAGGTCCCTCCCACAACATGTGGAAATTCAAGATGAGATTTGGGTGGGAACACAGCAAAACCATATCAACCTCTTTAATAAATATTTGTTGAATAAATAAACGAATACATGGACGAATGTTTCTTCAGCCTTTACTGCCTGGTGCAAGTTGAGTGGGAATTCTGCCTCTAGTGCATCCTTGTTGCCAAGAGAGATGCAGTTCTGCTGCTGCCACCAGATGCATTTCTCTGCCAATGTGTTGGTGCGGGCTAATGGAAATGCACTGCTGCTCCTACATCTTCCTTGTGGATCTTCATCCTCCTTCCCCATGTTTTTCAAAAAATGAGATGACTACTTCTCTCTTCTATATTATTTATTCTCTGCTTGGCTGGGGGCAGTAGAATGGGTTGAATTCTCACAGCAAGATTACTTGGTTTCTAAATTTTTTTTAGCAATTGTTGTGACAGCTCTTTCAATGAATATCTATGGTTCTATTACTCTCCAGAGAGCACACACACCTCCATAGTGTCTTCAAAAGGATTGGGTTGGATAAGAACAGCAGCCATGCTCAGCCTTGGTCTGCCTCTTCCTTCTGACCTTTATGCATTGTTTATAAGTCAGGTTCACTGTGACACATTCAGTCTTTCCTTCTGATGAATTGTCTTTCAGGGGCTTTATAATCTTCCCTTCCAACTGGCTTCTGTCAATACCAGCATCTCAGTCTGTTGGACACATCTTGGACAAGTTTGTATTATTCAGGATTCAAGCTTTCTCTCTGAAGTCTCTTCATCTTTTACGTAAACAACTATAGCCAAATGGGAACATAGGTAAAACTATAGCCTCACTCCATTCACTGAATATTTCTGAGCCTCAGCTCTAGATGAGATAATAATAACTACTGGCAGAGTTGTGAGAATTAGCGAGATAACATAACACCAGGCATATGGTAGGTAGGCTTCTCAGTAAATGGAAACCATATCATCAGGGTCTGTGAACAGATTTTCTAGAGCTAAATAGGGTACTCAGTGTTAGAAAAAAAAAATGAGAATTATGGCAGACTATCAAGCCAAGTCACAGAGAAAAAATAATGGATTACAAAGAAAGAGTGGAATAGTATTGAGAAAGCAAACATGAAGCTGTTAGAATTTGGTTGTAAGGCCAGTATAGGACCACTTGTTAGATAATTCACTGCTGAATCTACTAAATATTGAGCTAGAGTTCTTTACCATCTTGATTCCGGGACAATGTGTCACATTCACCAGTCAGGATACTGTTCTTTTTGCCCACTTGGTGGTAGGTGAGCCGTTCCTATATCTCTATTATATTGTTTGTTTTCTTGGACCACTTCTGGTGCCATTTTTGTTAGGCTGAGGTCTATGAGAATCAGACTCTGAGACAGGATTAGACATGCAAGTTATGTATGAGGGGAAATACCTGTGAGGAAAAATGGGAAGTTAGAGGAGGCCAGGAGAGCCATCGGAGTTGGATGACAGTCTTACACTTGCAAAGAAGAGAGGGAAGGTTGGATGGAAAAAACTTAGACAGCATGCAATTATAGAAAGATTAAAAGGTTGATGCTGACTTCTTGAGACAAACCTTCTCCTTCAGAGGAGGACTGCATTTTCCAGAATAGACCTGACTCGGTATCCTCACCACCCTTGATTATGACCTCATTGCACATGCAGTGATGGATTTCAAAGTAGGAACGCTAGGGTTTTCAGTCCATTATTTTCTCCACAGTCAAACGTATAAAGAATTCAATTGATACCATAGTGGGTATCAAAATTGATCTTCTGGCTAGGTGCAGCAGCTCACACCTGTGATCCTAGCAGTTTGGGAGGCTGAGGAAGGAGAATTACTTGAGCCCATGAGTTTGAGACCAGCTTAGGCAACATAGTGAGACCCTATCTCTACAAAAAAAATTTAAAAAAATAGCCACCTGTGATGATGCACACCTGTGGTCCCAGCTACTCAGGAGGCTGAGCAAGGAAGATTGCTTAAGCCTGGGAGGTGGAGGCTGCAGATAGCCGTGATAGTGCCACTGTACTCCAGCCTGGGGGAATCTAGGGGAATAGCTAAACCTTCTCTCCCAAAACGAAAAAACACCAAAAAAGAACAAGAAAGAAACAAACAAAAACCAATGGAAACAAAACAAAAAAGCTAGGTGTTCCTATTGTTCTTGTCTTGTTTAGAAGTAGAGGAAATAGTAACATATATCTTTAAGTGTACCTATTTAAATGTTTTAAAATAACTAGTAAAACAGGAAGGCGACAAATTTTAAAAATGCAAAAGAATGTAAGAAGGAAAGAAACAAGAAACAAACAAAAACCTCAGTAAATACGACAAATAATAAGCACATAAAAGATCGGACACACAAATAAAAAATTAGTAATCCAAATAAATTGAAATGGAATAATTTCTCCAACTGAAAGGCAAAATTTGCCAGAGAGGAAAACAAACACAAATTGAGACTATATGCTTTCATGAGCATCACACCTAAAACATAAAGATATAAAAAAAGGAAAAGAATGGTGTGTTAGTTTGTTTTCATTCTGCTGATAAAGACATACCTGAGACTGGGAAATTTACAAAAGAAAGAGGTGTAATTGGACTTACAGTTTCACGTGGTTGGGGAAGCCTCACAATTATGGTGGAAGGCAAGGAGGAGCAAGTCACATCTTACATGGATGGTGGCAGGCAAAGAGACAGAATGAAAGCCAAGTGAAATGGATTTCCCCTTATCAAACTATCAGATCTCATGAGTCTTATTTACTACCACAAGAACAGCATGGGGTAAACTGCCTCCATGATCCAACCATCTCCTTCTGGGTCCCTCCCACAACACATGGAATTATGGGGGTACAAATCAAGATGAGGTTTGGAGGGGGACACAGAGCCAACCCATATAATTCTCCCCCAACCCCTCCCAAATCTCATGTCCTCACATTTCATAACCAATCATGCCTTCCCAACAGTCCCCCAAAATCTTAAATCATTTCAAAAGTCAACAGTTGCAAGTCTCATCTGGGACAAAGCAAGTCCCTTCCACCTATAAGCGTGTAAAATCAAAAGCAAGTTAGTTACTTCCTAGAAACAATGGGGGGTACAGAAATTGGGTGAATACAGCCATTCCAAATGGGAGGAAGTGGTCAAAACAAAGGGGCTACAGGCCCTGTGCAAGTCCAAAATCCAGCAGGGCAGTAAAATCTTGAAGCTCCAAAATGATCTTCTCTGACTCCAAGTCTCATATCCAGGTCACACTGATGCAAGTGGTGGGTTCTCACTGTCTTGGGCAGCTCTTTCCTGTGGCTTTGTAGGGCATAGCCTCCATCCTGGCTGCTTTCATGGGCTGGCATTGAGTGGCTGTGGCTTTTTCAGGCACATGGTGCAAACTGTTGGTGGATCTAACATTCTGGGGTCTGGAGGATGGTGGCCCTTTTCTCACAGCTCCACTAGGTGGTACTCCAGTAGGGACTGTGTGGGGGTTTTGACCCCACATTTTCCTTCTGCACTGCCCTAGCAGAGATTCCCCATGAACACCCCACCCCTGCAGCAAATTTCTGCCTGGGCATTCAGGCATTTCCATGCATCTTCTGAAATCTAGGCAGAGGTTCCCAAACCCCAATTCTTGACTTCTGTGCACTTGTAGGCCCAACACCACATAAAAGCTGCCAAGGCTTGGGGCTTGTATTCTCTGAAGCCATGGCCCAAACACTACATTGGCCCCTTTCATCCATGGCTAGAGAGGCTGGGATGCAGAGCACCAAGTCCCTAGGGTGCACGCAGCATGGGGAGCCTGGGCCAGGCCCACAAAACCATTTTTCTCTGCTAGACCTCCAGGCCTGTGAGGGGAGGGTCTGATGTGAAGACCTCAGACATGGCCTGGAAACATTTTCTCCATTGTCTTGGGGATTAACATTCAGCTCCTCATTACCTATGCAAATTTCTGAAGCTGGCTTGAATTTCTCCTCAGAAAATGGGTTTTTCTTTTCTATCTCATTGTCAGGCCGCAAATTTTCCAAACTTTTATGCTCTGCTTTCCTTATAAAACTGAATGCGTTTAACAGCACCTAAGTCACTTCTTGAATGCTTTGCTGCTTAGAAATTTCTTTTGCAGATATGCTAAATCATCTTCTTTAAGTTCAAAGTTCCAAAAATCTCTAGGGCAGGGGCAAAATGCCACCAGTCTCTTTGCTAAAACATAACAAGAGTCACCTTTTCTCCAGTTCCCAAGAAGTTCCTCCTCTCCGTCTGAGACCACCTCAGCCTGGATTTCATTGTCCATATCATTATCTGCACTTTGGTAAAAGCCATTCCACAAATCTCTAGGAGTTCCAAACTTTTCCACATTTTCCTGTCTTCTTCTGATCCCTTCAAACTGTTCCAACCTCTGCCTGTTACCCAGTTCCAAAGTCACTTCCACATTTTGGGGTATCTTTTCAGCAGTGCCCCACTCTACTGGTACCAATTTACTGTGTTAATTTGTTTTCATGCTTCTGATAGAGACATACCTGAGACTGGGCAATTTACAAAAGAAAGAGGTTTAATTGGAATTACAGTTCCATATGGCTGGGGAAGCCTCACAATCATGGTGGAAGGCAAGGAGGAGCAAGTCACATCTTATGTGGATGGTAGCAGGCACAGGGACAGAATGAAAGCCAAGCAAAACAGGTTTCCCTTATTAAACCATCAGATCTTGTGAGACTTATTTACCACAAGAACAGCATGGGGGAAAACTGCCTCCAGGATCCAACCATCTCCCACCTGGTCCCTCTCACAACACATGAGAATTATGGGAGTACAATTCAAGATGAGGTTTTGGTGGGGACACATTGTCAAATCATATCAAATGGAACTATATATAAGACAAACATAAACAAAAAGATATGACTTAATTGTATTAAAACTAGAAGAGTTCAAGGCAAAATGTATCCTTAGCAATAAATGGTTCAACTTCTTAGGAAGGTATAATTCTTAACTTCTTTGTACATAAGAACACATATTCAAAATAAACAAAACAAAACTTTATAGTCTTCAAGGGAGAAATTAATTTATTCATTATGTTAGAGGAAGGTTATGACATGCTCTCTCAATATATGAGTTCAGGCAAAAATATATAAGTAACGATAGACAGTATTTTAGCATGAATCAGAATCTTGACCTAATGAACATATATGGAATGTTGGAATAATTGAAAGCTTTTTATGTACATATGGAACATTTAGGAAAATTGACTTGAACTAAGCCATAAAGCATGCTTCATTAAAGTTCTTTTTAAAAGTAGAATTATTTTGTAAGCTGACATAATAATTATACACATTTATGAAGTATGTAGTGATGTTTTCATACATACAATATGTAGTGATCAGATCAGGGTAACTAGCATATCAATCATCTCAAACGTTTATCATTTTTTGTGTAGGGAACACTTGAAACTTATATAATATCTTATTGTCAACCATTGTCATCCTGTAGTGGTATAGAACTCTAGACCTTATTCTTCCTGATTAGCTGCAATTTTGTGTCCTTTAACAAATCTCTTCCTAGCTCTCCTTTCACCTTACCCTTCCCAGACTCCAATATCCTCTGTTCTAGTTTTCACTTCTATGAGATCAACTGTTTTTTAGCTTCCACATCTGACTGAGAATATGTGGTGTTTAACTTTCTGTTTCCAGCTTATTTCACTCAACATAATGTCCACCAGTTCTATCCATACTACTGTGAATGACAGGATTTTATTCTTCTTAATAAGTAAATAATTTTCCATTGTGTATATATAACACATTTTCTTTATCCATTTATTTATTGTTAGAAACCTAGGTTGATCCCATGCTTGGCTATTGTAAATAGTTCTGAAATAAACATGGGGACACAGATGTCTCTTCAATTTACTGATTTCCTTTCCTTTGGATAAATGTCCAGTAGTGGGATTCCTAGATCATATGATGGTTCTATTTGTAGTTTTTTGAGAAACTTCCATACTGTTCTCCATAGTGGTTGTAATAGTTTACATTTCCACCAATAGTAAAATAGAGTTCCCTTTTCTTCTAATATTAACCAGCTTTTTTTTGTCTTTTTGATAACAGCCATCCTCACTGGGGTGAGATGATACCTCACTGTCATTTTGATTTGCATTTCCCTTATGATTAGTGATGTTGAACGTATTTTCATACACTTTTTAGCCATTTATATGTCTTATTTTGAAAAACGTCTGTTCTGATCTGTTGCTTATTTTTAAAGTAGAGTGTTTGTTTGTTGCTGAGATGTTTGAGTCCTGTGTATATTCTGAATATAAACCTCTGTCAAGTGAATAGTGTAGGTTACTCCCATCATGTAGGATGTCTTTTCAGTCTGTTGATTGTTTCCTTTGGTAGACAAAAGCTCTTTAGTTTGATATAATCCTTTTTGTTTATTTTTGCTTTTGTTGCCTATGCTTTTGAGGTCTTATTCATAAAGTCCTTTCCCAGACAAATGTCACAAGCATTTTCCCTATGTTTCTTCTAGTGGTTTTATAGTTTTGGTTCTTACACATATATCTTTGATCCATTTAGAGGTAATTTTTGTATAAAGTGAGGAGTGGGGGCCCAGTTTCATTCTTCTGTATATGGATATTCAGTTTCCCCAGCATCATTTCTTAAAGAGGCTGTCCTTTCCCCAATGAGTGTTCTTGGTGCTTTTGTCAAAAATCAGTTAGCTGTACATACATGGGTTAATTTATGGGTTCTCCATTCTGTTCCATTCATCTATGAATGTTTTTATGCCAGTATCATGCTGTTTTGGTGACTATAGCTTTGTAGTATATTTTGAAATCTATATTTTGAAAAATAGTGTGATGCCTCTAGCTTTATTCTTTTTGATCAGGACTGCTTTGGCTATTCAGGGTCTTTCATAGTTCCATACAAATTAAACACTTTTTTTTTCTATTTCTATGAAGAATGTCATTGATATTTTGATAAGGATTGAATTGAATCAATAGATTTCTTTGGGTAGTATTGTTATTTTAACAATATAAATTCTTCTGATTCATGGGTGTGAGATGTCTTTCCATTTGTTTGTATCCTCTTTAATTCTTTTATTTGCATTTTGAAGTTTCCTTGTAGTGGTATTTCACTGCTTTGGTTAAATTTATTCCTAGGTATTTTATTTTATTTTGTGTCACTATCGTAAATGGGATTTCTGTGTTGATTTCTTCCCTCAGGTAGTTTGTTGTTTATATATAAAAATGCTACTGATTTTTGTAGATTGATTTTGTATACTGCGACTTTACTGAATTTGCTTATCAGCTTTAAGAGGGTTTTTTTTTTTTGGTATAGTCTTTCGATTTTTCTGTATATGAGATCACATCATCTGCAAACAGGGTCAATTTGACTTCCTACTTCCTAATTTATAAGCCTTTTCTTTCTTTCTTTCTCTTTCTTAATAGGATTAAGATTTAATTAGGATTTCTAGTACTATATTGAATAAGAGTGATGAGAGTAGGCATACTAATCTTGTTCCAGTTCTTAGAGAATATTGTTTCAGGTTTTCCTCATTCAGTATGATGTTAGCTGTTGGTTTGTCATATATGGCTTACGTTGTGTTGAGGAACTTTCCTTCTATAATCAATTTATTGAGAGCTTTTATCATGAAGAGATGTTAAATTTAATTGAATGCTTTTTATGCATCTATTAAGATAATATATTTTTTGTTCCTCATTCTATTGATATGATGCATCATTTTTATTGATTTGCATATATGTTAAACCATCCTTGAATTCCTTGGATAAATTCTACTTGATCATGCTATATTATCTTTTCAATGCATTGTTGGATTTGGTTTACTAGTATTTTGTTAAGGATTTTTGCATCTGTGTTCATAAGGGATATTGAACTGTGTTTTTTGTTATTGCTGTTGTGTCCTTGTCTGGTTTTGTTATCAGGGTTATGCTGTCCTCATAGAATAAGTTAGAGAGAGTTACCCTCACCTCAGTTTTTTAGAAGCACATTCTAATTGTAATAAAACAATCAATTCAGCAAGAGAGCATAACAATTGTAAACACAGCTTAACCCAACACTGGAGCACCGAGATATATAAAGCAAATATTATTTAATCTAAAGGGAGAGGTAGACCACAATACAATAATAGTTGGGGACTTCAACGTCTGAGTCTCAGCATTGGACAGATCATCTGTACAGAAAATCAACAAAGAAATATTTCATTTTAACTGCACCATAGCCCAAATGAACTTAACAGACATTAACAGAACATTTTGTCCAACAGCTGCAGAATACACATTCTTTTCATCAGCTTGTGGAACATTCTTCAGCATTGACTATATGTTAGGACACAAAACAAGCCTGAAAAAGTTTAAAAATATTGAAGTAATATCAAGCATCTTATCTGAACACATGGAATAAAACTAGAAATCAAGAGCAAGAGGAACATTAGAAATTATACAAGGTCAGGTGTGGTGGCTCATGCCTATAATTCCAGCACTTTGGGAGGCTGAGGCAGGCAGGTCACCTGAAGTCAGGGGTTCAAGACTAGTCTGGCAAACATGGTGAAACCCCGTCTCAACTAAAAATACAAAAAAATTAGCTAGGTGTGGTAGCAGGCACATGTAATCCCAACTACTCAGAAGGCTAAGGCAGGAGAATCACTTGAATCCAGCAGGCAGAGGTTTCAGTGAGCTGAGATCATGCCACTGCACTCCAGCCTGGGCAACAAGAGAGAGAGTCTGTCTCAAAAAAATAAAAAATAAAAAAGAAATTATACAAATGCATTAAAATCAAACATGTTCCTAAATGACCAATAGGTGAATAAAGAAATTATGAATAAAATTTTAAAAATATCCTGAAACAAATAAAAATAGAAACACAACATACTAAAACCTATGGAAGGCAGCAAAAGCAGCACTAAGAGGCAAGTTTACAGCAATAAATGTCTACATAAAAAAACTAGAAATATTTTAAATAAACAACTTAACAAAGCATCTTAAGAAGCTAGAAAAGCAACAACAACTGAAACACAAAATTAGTAGAAGGGAAGAAAATTGAGATTAAAAAATACAAAAGATCAATAAAGCAAAAAGATGGTTTTCTGAAAAGATAAACAAAACCAATAAACCATTAGCTAGACTAAGAAAAATGAGAAAAGATCCAAATAAATACAATCAGTGATGAAAAAGGAGACATCACAACAGATACCACAGAAATACAAAAAATCATTTGAAACTAGTATGAACAAGTATATGCCAATAAATTAAGAAAACCTAGAGGATGTGAATAAATTCCTGCACACATGAAACCTACCAAGATTGAAGAAAGAGGAAATAGAAAATCTAAACAGACCAATACCAAATAAGGAGATTGAATCAGTAATAAAACATCCCCCAACAAAGAAAGTTCAGGACCAAATGACTTCATTGCTGAATTCTAGCAAAACTTTAAAGTAGAATTAATACAAATTCTCAAACTGCTCCAATTTGAAATAAATCATAATATATTGGAAATAAACAACAAAGACTACTGGAAAAAAATGCATCCAGAAATTTAAAAAAAGATTTTAAAGTAGCTCATACACTAAAGAAGTAGACATTATGGAATTAAGCAGTCAACTTCAAAAGTTGATAAAACAGAATAAATACAGGAAGAATAGAATAAAGTTACTGATAATGGTAAGATAAATTTAATATAAGCAATAATGAATATACAACATGCAGAATCAAAAAAGACAAAAGTCATTATTCTGGACAAAAATAAAATTGACCAATAAACAATAAAAATGGCAAGATCCATTAATAAAAACAGAATGAGGATATAAATAAATATCATTGGGAATAAAAAGTGGATGTAATTGTACATGTTATAGAAATTAAACAAATAATATAAAGATTTTATGCTAATACATTTAAAACTTGGATGGAATGAAAAAATTCATAGAAAAATTTAATCTAACTTAAAAGAAATAGAAAACCTGAATATTTATATAACTGTAGAGAATCACAAGACCAAAATGGTTGTATCAATAAATTCTACCAATCACTGAAGAAAAAAGTAATTCCAAAATTTCACAATTCCAAAAAAAAAAAAAGAAACATAAGACAAAACAAAATCCCAGTTTGAATTTGTTTTATGAAGTGACGGAAATCTGATGATAGATAGGAGATCAATATGCAATAAAGGAAACTGATAATACTCCACAGCAGACATCCAAGACATGGATAAGACAAAAAAGGAAAGTAAGGGGATGTGTGTGTTTCATTATTGTTGTTGCTAAGGGGAATGTCTTCACATTTGTTTTGTTTGTAAAGTAAACATGCTGCTTCCAAAGAATAAAAAGTCTCCCCATGTCTTATGCTAAATCCTCTGACATTAACTGTCAGAGGAATGCAATTCTTCTAAAGGTCAGCATTTTTGACCTTTAATTTTGAATCATAAGTTTCTTAAGAGACTGAATCTTAAGTTTCTTTGTGAATGCCTGCCTTTTTGTTGTGAATCTTACTAATAAATTAATAATATAGTGAATTTGTATGTTTATAATAATTAATTAATTAAATTTGAGCTGAATTGCTTTGGTGAGAAAAGTAGTCTCACTGCCCTTTGTACATAATTAGTTTTTTCCCAATTTTTAAATCTCCATTTGCTTAGATTCTTTCTTTCTTTGAAATCTCAGTTTATGTTCCATCTCCTCCAGAATGTCCACTTCAACTACTCTAGCTCAGGTGGACTTTGTCTTCCTTAAAATCACAGTTGCTCTTATTATTTCTACCAAATTGATAAATAAGAGTATAACCTACAATCAGACCAATTTACTGCAACTAATTTACCAAGTGACCAATTTGCTTAGTTTGCTAGAGTTGAAAATTTCCCTAGTTCTACTTGGCTGAGTTTCAATTTTTTATGAAATTCATATTTTAGAACACAAATATGTTTCCATATTCAAGGGGTGGGCTTTTCCTTGAATACACTTCTCATTTTTTTCTTTTTCTTTCTTTTCTTTCTTTCTTTCTTTCTTTTTTTTAGGTTCACACCCTGTTTCTTCCTCTCAGAACGAAATGGCTGTGAAAAATCAGTTTAAGGTGCTTGGTAGTTTTTGATGAATTGATCATTTGGCAAATTGCCTTTTGAAAAATTGATGTTTTAGTAAATTAACATAATCCCCCTCCATTTTTTTATGTTCCAAATGCAGCATTCATCAGGAAATATATAAAGATGGGTAAGATATGGTCTCTGCCTTTTGAGAAAAGACCCCTTAAGCCTATGTTTCTAGTACTTTGCACACAATCTGGTATGTTGTGAGTAAGAAATAAAAGTTTGTTGAATAAATGAATAAATACACGCAAACCTCAATGTCTGGTGAGGGATGTAGTCCATGAATAACTTTAATTTAAGATGGTATTTGCAATGATAGATATATGTTAAGGCAATTGCATGTACATAAAGACTGATGATTGAAGCATGAATGTAGGGTAGAAGGAAAAACTGGAGAAACTTATCAGAGAATACGTTTACACTAAATCTTAAAGGATGCTGTATGTTTTGCTACATTGTGTTTTGCAAAACATATAGCAGGTAAATAAGAGAGAGACGTTCCAAATGAAAGACTACGTCGTACATGCCATGGGGGCCATGAAAATGTGCTCAGCATATTCTACGGCTGCCTAACACATAACCACAAAAACAGCACACTTTTATTCTTACACGGTTTTCATAGTTCAGGGCATGGCTTATCTGGGTTCTCCTAGGATTTCACAAGGCTGTAATGTGTCAGCTGCACTGTGTGCCTTTCTGAAGCTAGGGATCCTCTTCTAAGTTCAAGTGGCTGTTAGAAAAATTTAACTCCTTATGGTCATAGGATGAAGGCCCTCAAAACCCTAGGAGCTGCCTCTGGTTCTTTACCATGTGGACTTCTCCATTCACATCGTAACAACTTGACTTGCTTCTTCAAGTCCTGAAGGAAGGTCTCTCTGTGTGAATAAAAGTTATCTGAAAAGGAATTTGGATGAAATAGGCTTTATTTCAGTGAACAGTTTGTAAACCAAGCAGACATTGACTTTGGTGTAAAATCAAGATGCTGTTCCAGAAAACACAGAGAGGGCTCGTTTTAGAGTGAAAGTTCCCATTCAGTTTTCCAATCAGGTCGATTTATGCAAATGAAGGATTCAAACTTGTTTGGTTCTGATTGGTTGATGCAGCTGAGTTCTGATTGGTTAACACAGTTGAGCCCTAATTAGTCAAAGCAGATGAGTTCTGATTGGTTGGTTTGAGGGAGCTCTGATTGATTGAGTCACGTGAGTTATGAAAACTCAAAGTTAAACAGAGGTATGGGTTTCCTGAGAACTCAGAGTACATCTGTGACCTCTACTCAGCAAATGGCCACTTGGCTCTGCTTGAATTTAGACCCAGTTAGCCACTTGGGATCTATCGTGAAGCATTAGCTCCTTCAGGTTCACATTTGTTCACAAAAGCACACTAGAAAGGCAAAGTCATATGTATTTCATAACCTAACCATGGCAATGATATTGCACGACCTTTGTCATGTAGTATTATCTACTCACAGCAGTGACATCCAATCACCTTTGCTACATTATATTGGTTAGAAGCAAGTCACAGGTCCTGCCTACACTTAAGAGGAGGGGATTACACAATAGCTTGAACACCCGGGGCAGAAATTTTTAAGGCCTACCTTAAGGTGTATCCACCACAATGAAGATACATGTGGCAGGGGAACAATAGCACATGAAGCTGGTGTTTTCAAGGGTGGCAGGAATTGGATCTTAAAAATACTTGGATACCTATATGAAATGTAAAGAAAATAGATTTAAAGACATAGTAAGCTTTAAGTTTATCCCTATATCCTTTTTGGAAAAGCTTTCTTAAGAAAATTAATGGCGTAAATAAGTTTGCAGAGAACATATGTTAATGTTTCTTGGATTACTAAGAGTATTTGAAAATATGAAACTATTTCCTTTAGAGAAAAATTACTATACCATTTTAACTTTCTGCTTACAGAGTTTAAATTGGTTCACTTCTAATAACTTAAGTCTTGTTCAAAAACAAGATGCACAGACTTTGCACATTTCCTGTCTTTGAGTTATACAACATCAGTTCATCTGGTGAAACGTTCTAGCTGATCTGTTAGAGCATTAGAAAATGATAAACATCTGACCTTGCATGTCGACTTTTTTCTTTCACTTCTCTCTCTCTGTCTTTTAAAAGCTGTAAGGCAAATGTGGCTGCCACCCATTCGTTCTGAGATACCTTTACTTTGGGCTTCAAACAGTCAAGTTCAAAGAAATTGTAGTTATATTGGGCTCCTATGTGTCTCATAGAAAAACGCAAGACAAGAACATGTGTGTTGTTTTTAAATAATTTGATGAATCTGTGCTTCCCTGATAAAAGTCTTTCAATGACTCACCAATAATTAGAGTCTACATCTTCTTTCCTCCAAGTTTTTTAAATGATGGAAAATGTCATACAAATATACAAAGTCATAGAGAGCAGTTTAATTGTCAACCTTGTTAATCTATACTCTTATCTCCTTTATTTCCTATTCCTTAAATTGTTAGAGCAAATTCCAAACTATCTGAATTCATCAGTAGTATACTCTAATACATACATAAAAAAGACAAGTACTCCTTTAAAAAATAACCACAATGCCATTAAAACACCTAAAAATTAACACTAAATTTGTATTATCATCAAATAGCTAAATAGTTTTAAATTTTTCTTAATTCCCTCTCTCTTGTTTTTGACAGCTGGATTGTCCGAACAAGGATCCTAATAAGGTACCTGCTTCACTGGCCCCCTGTATTTCATCACTGAGTCTTTTTTCACCTATGAGTACTCTTCTCACTCCTTTTAAATTTTCTTATATATTTTTTGTTGCAGAAATTGGGTGATTTGTTCAGTCTGAATTTTGCCAATTGCTTCACATGAAATTTAACTTAACATGGTTTTCTGTCCCTCTATTTAGGTATTAGGCTGAATCAAATAAAATTTCATATTTGTAGGTCAAAATGGCAATTTTATATGGCTTAACCTGATACTTAGATCTAGAGGTGAGATCAGATTTAGCTTCAAATTTTTGACAAGAGTACTTCACAGTTGTCTCATATTTTGTTCCTCCAGGCAGAATCCAATGATAGTTTCTCTCTTTTTGTGTGTGTGTGATGTTAAGATTAATCTGGCCATTATAAAATTCTCCAAAAGCTTTACACCTATTGGCTTCGGGAGGATTGGTAATCATTACTCTGATCCATCTTTTATTAGAGGCTACAAAATGGTATTGTTTATTAATTAATGTAATTCTTTTAAAAAGATTAACTTTCTATAATCAACTATTTGGTTACAAACTAAAGGATAGTTTATAAAGAAAGGCAGGACAAATGTTTGGTTATCTGCATTTAGTTCACAGTTTTCTCAATTATGCTTTGGTTCTCCTGGCATCCTCAGAGGTGACCATTGAGCTGGTTTTTAATTTTCATTTTTAGAATAATTTAGACATATATGGGACAGCTTTAACTCTCATGAAGGTATTCATTGATTTTGATGCTCAAATTGTCCTCTCTTTGGTAGTTAAAAGCCACTTCAAGTTAGCTTTTGAGTTTTTTTCATAAAACTTCAGCAGACTTCAACAACTTCTTTGATTTTCAGAACTGAAAAGTATGGTACATTTATTGTCCCAGGCCTAGAATTTCTTGTAGGTACCGTAGTTTGCTCCAGTGAGAAGTGTCATATGGAGAAAAGTATAGGGAATAAGGGTGCCACTGGTATTTAGCTGGTCATCATTTCTAGGTCTTTTTAGTGGGCAGAAGTAGAAAAAATGCATATTTTAAAAAAGAAAATACATCATAAATGTATGCAGACATCTATATAACTAAAATTCATATTAAAGCATTTTGACTTAATTTCTCTGATTGTACACAACACACCTCTCTTCTCCCATGGAAACATTTTATTCCCAACACCACCAACATAATTGTGCCCTTGTCTTATCCTGCATACACATACATCAGTTCAGAATAACAACACAGATATTACCACCAAAATTATGAATAGCAAACACTGATCAAAATTTCTTTGGAATTATTTTTCCTGTTAGAATACATCCCCCTAGGGATGTACAGCCACATGGCTGTATTTTCAAGTCACTTGAAATAATTTCTATGTGAGATTAAGCCAATCACTCAATACAAAATTAAGTTTGTTTTGTTTCCAATTCTTAAAATTACTTTATTTTTTGAATAACTTTTATTTACAGTTTTGTAAAACATTTACATGATTCCAGATAGCATAACAGTATTGGGGATAATCTTTGCTCCTTCTTACAGCTGGTAGTACTCCAATGTGTAAATAAATGTATTAATACTATAGTTTATTCAACCAATCTTCTATTGAATAGACATTTAAGTTGTTTCCACTCTTTTGCTATTAGAAATAGTAACACAATGAATAGCCTTATGAATATATCTTCTTTGGGGGAGGCAGATCATTGAATAATTAAGTTAAAATCCTCCACATGAGATTGCTGATTAAAATGGTAAAAGCATATGTAATTTTATTAGATGTTGCATAAATCTGTTCTCTAGTGGTTGTACCACTTGACATTCTACCAGCAATATATAAGACTTATTTCCCAGCTCGGCACGGTGGCTCACACCTGTAATCCCAGCACTTTGGGAGGCTGAGGTGGGTTGATCACTGGAGGTCAGGAGTTTGAGACCAGCCTGGCCAACACGGTGAAACCCCATCACTACTAAAAATACAAAAAAAAATTAGCCAGGTGTGGTGGTGCAGGCCTGTAATCCCAGCTACTCGGGAGGCAGAGGCAGGAGAATTGCTTGAACCTGGGAGGTGGAGGCTGCAGTGAGCTGAGATCATGCCACTGCACTCCAGCCTGGGTGACAGAGCAAGACTCCATCAAAAAAAAAAAAAAAAAAAAAAAGACTTATTTCCCCAAAGATTTACCAACAGAATATACCATTAAACTTTTACATTTTTGACAGTACGATAGGTGAGAATGATAACTGTAGTTTTAATCTGCAACTCTATTATTACGAATGACGTTGAGCATATTTTCATGTTAAAGGGCCATCTGCCTTTCTTTTTCTGTTAAGTCTATATTTATATCTCTTGTTCATTTTTCAATAGAGTTATTGGAGTTTTTCTTCTATTAGACAATCTTGCTATTTTAGGGATACCAACTCTTTTCTGTCATATAAGTTGCAAAAATTTTTTCCAGTTTGTCTTTTTTTTCATTATACTTAAGATTTATTTTTGCCATATTTTTTAAATTGTTATATCTCGTGTTTATTAATCTGTTCCTTTATTGCTTCTTAAGTTTTTCCTCTTTCAGATTATAGAGGATTTACTCATGCTTTCTTCTAGTATTTGTATGTTTTCCATTTTTACATTTAAATATCTCATAATACACTTTTTTTTCTGGTGTATGATGTGAGAAATAACCTAGTTTTATCTTTTGTTATAATATGAATATCAAATTATTCCAACATCATTTACTGTTTTTCTTTCCCCCACTGATTTGCAGTGCTGCTTATTAATATACTGAATTCCATATGCAATTGATTCTATTTCTAGACATTCAACTATATTTCATTGATTTCTTTGTAAACCCATTTACCCATACCATATGGTTTTACTTTTAGAGGATTTATGTTTTACTACCTGGTAGGGATAGCCACCTCTTACCCTATCCTATTGCTCTTGTGTTTTCTGAGATATTCTGACTATTAGTGCTTATTATTATTTTATTTTATTTTATTTATTTTATTTTTTACCTCTATGTTAGGTTTGGGGGTAAAAGTGAAGGTTTGTTATGTAGGTAAACATGTGTACATATTTTTTCATCACCCAGGTATTAAGGCCAGTACTCAACAGTTATCTTTTCTGCTCCTTTCCCTCCTTCCACCCTGCCCCATCAAGTAAACCTCAGTGTCTGTTGTTTTCTTCTTTATGTTCATAGGTTCTTATCATTTAGCTTCCTCTTATAAGTGAGAAAATGTGGTATTTGGTTTTCTGTTCCCACATTATATTATTATTCTTTTATTTATTTAAAAATTTTTAAAATTCTTCTTATTATTTCAGTAGTTTTTGGGGAACAGGTGGTGTTTGGTTACATGAATAAGTTCTTTTGGTGTGATTTATGAGCTTTTGGTACATCCATCACTTGAGCGGTGTACACTGTACCCAATGTGTAGTCTTTTATCCCTTACCCCTCTCTTACACTTCCTCCTGAGGTCTCAAAGTCCATTGTCTTGTCCTTATGCCTTTGCACCCTCATATCTTAGCTCCCACTTATAAGTGAGCACACATAATGTTTGGTTGCCCATTTCTGAGTTAGCTCACTTAGATTAATGGTCTCCAACTCCATTCAGCTTGCTAAGAATGCATTATCTCATTCCTTTTTATGGCTGAGTAGTATTCTATGGTATATATGCATCACATTTTCTTTATCCACTCATCAGTTGATGGGCATTTAGGCTGGTTCCATATTTTTGCAATTGTGAATTGTGCTTCTATAAACGTGCGTGTGCAAGTGTTTTTTTCATATGATGACTTCTTTTCCACTTGATAGGCACCAGTAGTAGAATTACTGAATCAAATGATAGTTCTAATTTTATTTATTTAAGGAATTTCCATACTCTTTTGCATAGTGGTTATACTAGTTTATACTCCTGTTAGCATTGCAAAAGTGTTCCCTTTTCACCACATCCACACCAATATCTATTTTTTTTATTTTTTGATTATGGCCATTCTGCAGGGTTAAGGTGGAATTGCATTGTGGTTTTAATTTGCATTTCCCTGATCATTAGTGATGCTGAGCATTTTTTCATATGTGTGTTGACCATTTGTATATCTCCTTTTGAGAATTGTCTATTCATGTCCTGAGCCCACTTTTTGATGGGATTTTTTTTTTCTTGCTGATTTGTTTGAGTTCCTTGTAGATTTTAGATATTAGTCCTTTGTCAGATGCATAGTTTGTGAAGATTTTCTCCCACTCTAAGGGTTGCCTGTTTACTCTGCTGATTATTACTTTTGCTGTGCAGAAGCTTTTTAGTTTAATGAAGTCCCATCTATTTGTCTTTATTTTTGTTGCATTGGCTTTTGGGTTCTTGGACGTGAATTCTTTGTCTAGGACAATGTCTAGAAGAGTTTTCCTGATGATATCATCTGAATTTTTATGGTTTCAGGTCTTAGATTTAAGTTTTTTATCCATTTTGAGTTGACTTTTGTTTAAGGTGAGAGATGACGATCCAGTTTCATTTTTCTACATGTGGCTTGAAAATTATCTCACCACTATTTGTTGAATAGGGTGACTTTTTCCCACTTTATGTTTTTGTTTGCTTTGTCAAAGATCAGTCGGCTGTAAGTATTTGGCCTTATTTCTGGGTTCTATATTCTGTTCCATTGGTCTATGTACCTGTTTTTATACCAGTATCATGCTGTTTTGGTAATTATAGCCTTGTAGTATAGTTTGAAGTTGGGTAATGTGATGCCTCCAGAACCATTCTTTTTGCTTAGTCTTGCTTTGGCTATGCAGGCTCTTTTTAGTTCCATATGAATTTTAGGATTGTTTTTCTAGTTCTGTGAAGAGTGATAATGGTATGTTGATGGGAAATGCATTGAATTCATAGATTGCTTTTGGCAGTGTAATCATTTTCACAATATTGTTTCTACCCATCCAGGAGCATGGGATATTTTTATTTGTTTGTGCCATTTATAATTTCTTTCAGCAGTGTTTTGTAGTTTTCCTTGTAAAGATCTTTCACCACTTCTATTCAACATAGTACTGGAGGTCCTGCCCAGATCAATCAGACAAGAGAAAGAAATAAAGGGCAGACAAATAGGTAAAGAGGAACTCAAACTCTCACTGTTCACTGATGATATGATCATATACCTAGAAAACCCTAAAGACTCATCCAAAAGGCTCCTAGATCTCATAAATGAATTCAGTAAAGTTTCAGGATACAAAATCAATGTGCACAAGTCAGTAGCACTGCTATACACCGATAACGACTGTATTAATTTGCTCTTATGCTGCTATGAAGAAATACCTAAGACTGGGTAATTTATAAAGGAAAGAGCTTTAATTGACTCACAGTACACATGGCTGGGGAGGCCTGAGGAAACTTACAATCATGGTGGAGGGTGAAGAGGAAGCAAGGCATCTTCTTCACAAGGTGGTGGGAAACAGAAGTGCCAAGCAAAGGGGAAAAAGCCCCTTATAAAACAATCAGATCTCGTGAGAACTCACTATCATGAGAACAGCATGGAGGTGACCACCCCCCATGATTCAATTACCTTCCCCTGGGTCCCTCCCATAACACATGGGGATTATGGGAACTACAATTCAAGATTAGATTTGGGTGGGGATTCAACCAAACCATATAACTCTTCCCTGGCCCCTCCCAAATCTCATGTCCTCACATTTAAAAACACAATCGTGCCCTTCTAACAGTCCCTCAAAATCTTAACTCAAACTCATTCCAGCGTTAATCCAAAGACCAAGTCCAAAGTCTCATCTGAGACAAGGCAAGTCCCTTCTACCTATGAGCCTGTAAAACCAAAAGCAAGTTAGTTACTTCCTAGATATGATGGGAGTATAGGCATTGGGTAAATACATCTGTTCCAAATGGAAGAAATTGGCCAAATCAAAGGGGGTACAGGCCTAATGCAAGCCCAAAATCCAATATGGCAGTCACTAAACCTTAAAGTTTCAAAATAATCTCTTTTGACTCCATGTCTTACATTCAGGTCATGCTGATGCAAGAGGTAGGCTCCCATGGCCTTGGACAGCTCTGCACCTGTGGCTTGGCAGAGTATAACCCCCCTCTGGGCTGCTTTCATGGCTGGCATTATCTGTGGCTTTTCCAACCACGTGGTGCCAGCTGTTAGTGGAACTATGATTCTGGGGTCTGGAGGACAGTGGCCTTCTTTTCACAGCTCCTCTAGGTAGTGCCACAGTGGGGACTCTGTTGTGGGTGCTCCAACTCGACATTTCCCTTCCTCACTGCCTTAGCAGAGGTTCTCCATGACAGCCCTGCCCCTGCAGCACATTTCTGAAGCCATGGCCCAAGCTGTACCTTGGCGCCTTTTAGCCACAGCTGGAGTGGCTGGGATACAGGGCACCAAGTCCCCAAGCATGCACACAGTAGTAGGGCCCTGGACCTGGCCCAGGAAACCATTTTTTATTTCTCCTAGGCCTCTGGACTTATGATGGGAGGGGCTGCTGGGAAGGTCTCTGACATGCCCTGGAGACATTGACATGCCCTGGAGACATTTTCCCCATGGTCTCTGTCATTAACATGTGGCTCCTTGTTTCTTATGCAAGTTTCTGCAGCTGACTTGAATTTCTCCCCAGAAAATGGGTTTTTCTTTTCTACCACATTGTTGGGCTGCAAGTTTTCCAAACCTTTATGCTCTGTCATCTCTGGAACACTTTGCTGTTTAGAAATTCCTCTCTCCAGGTACCCTAAATTATCTCTCTCATGTTCAAAGTTCCACAGATCTCTAGGGCAGGGGGAAAATGCCACCAGTCTCTTTGCTAAAGCATAGCAAAAGTCACCTTTATTCCAGTTCCCAGTAAATTTCTAATCTGCATCTGAGGCCACTTTAGCCTGGACTTAATTGTTCATATCACTATCAGCAGCATTTTGTTTAAAGCCATTCAACGAGTCTCTAGGAAGTTCAGATTTTCCCACATCTTCCTGTCTTCTGAGCTCTCCAAGTCTCTAGGAAGTTCCAAACTTTCCTACATTTTCCTGCCATCTTCTGAGCCCTTCAAACTGTTCCAACCTCTGCCTATTACCCAGTTCCAAAGTCGCATCCACATTTTTGGGTATCTTTATAGCAGTACCCCACTCTCTGAAGTAACAGATTACTGTATTAGTCTGTTCTCACACTACTAGGAAGAAATATCTGAGACTGGGTAATTTATAAGGGAAAGAAGTTTAATCGACTCACAGTTCAGCATGGCTGGAGAAGCCTCAGGAAACTTACAATCATGGTGGAAGGGTAAGGGGAAGAAAGACACCTTCACAAGGCAACAGGAAGAAGTGCCTAGCAAAGGGGGAAAAGGCTTTTATAAAACCATCAGATCTCATGAGAACTCACTCACTATCCTGAGAACGGCATGGGGTAACTGCCCCATGATTCAATTACCTTCCACCTCTCCCTCCCAGGACATGTGATTATGGGAACTACAATTCAAGATGAGATTTGGATGGGGACACAGCCAAACCACATTAGCGACCAAGCTGAAACTCAGAGCAAGAACTCAACCTCTTTTACAACAGCTGCAAAATAAATAAATAAATAAGGAATATACCTAACTAAAGAGTTATATTATTATTTTTAATATAAAACTTTGTAATTAACTTGTTGAGCTTCAGAAAAAATGGTATATGGTATATGTATATATACACGTATATATGTATATACACACATATGTACATATGTATGTATATATGCATGTATATATGTCTATGTATATATGTTTGTATATATGTATATGTATATGTGTATATATACCTATATGTATAGATGTGTATATATGTCTATATACCTACATGTATATATGTATGTATATATGTATGTATTTATGTATACATATATGTATATATGTGTATGTATATGTGTATATGTGTATATATGTATGCATACATATATGTATGTATACATGTGTGTATATATGTATGTATATGTGTGTATATATGTATGTATATGTGTGTATATATGTATGTATGTGTATATATGTGTGTGTATATACATACATGTATATATGTGTGTATATACATACATTATATATGTGTGTATATATACATACATGTATATATGTGTGTATATATACATATATGTATATATGTGTGTATATGTGTATATATGTATATATATGTGTATATATGTGTGTATTTATGTGTGTATATATATACTTTTTACTGAAATCACACTGCATTTATAATTTAACTTAGTGGGAAGGGGCAACTTTCTTGCATTGAGCTTTCCGACTCCAAAACATGGATTATCTTTCTATTTATACAGTCTAGTTTTGTGCCCTTCAGAAATGTTTCATGTGGTTTGTTCAGGAGATTTTGGATATTTATTGATAAGTGCTTTGCCTAGGTTATTTATTTATTTACATCACAAATGGGAGGTTTTCCTTTTCATTGTGTTTTCTCAGCAAGTTTTGTTTGTTTATATGGAATGGAGCCTGAATCATAACATGGCATTCTGGGCCTTACATCTCTCTCTTTTCTGTTTCATTTATTACATTTTTCTTGTGCTAACCATATGTTCTTCAAGAAATATTTTCTATAAATGCCCATAAAGAGCCTTGTTTTTTGAATTCTTCAGCCTGCCTTAAGTATCCTTCTTGATTCCCTCCCCAACTTTTTTTCATCTGTAATTTTGTAAACTCTTTTACACCTTCTAAGTCCTCTCTTCCACATATTTCTCCTACAGCATTTAGGTCTGCATTCAAATGCTACACAACATAAGTTGGTTTTCAGTTACCTTTCTGGGTGTGCTTGTCTATTATATAAAGCAAGCCTCTGAGATACAGAATGGCAGGAACTATGCTTCACACTTTGATTTTTTTTTTTTTTTTTTGGTACCCAGTGGATTGAACCTACTGCATGCTCAGTAAAATTTGTCTGTTGATCTTCACCAAATATTTTAAATTATCTCTGGTAACTATCACTTTCATTAGAACAGCTTGATACATTCTAATTCTGGTGATCTAATATGCATAACAGCCCTTAGGAGCTGAGTCAGAAGAGAACTTTCATCCCACCTCCAGGAGACAGCCCATTGGAAGATTAAGAAACCTGCCCCACAGAAGGCCAGGTCTAAGCCAGGCTTGAAGCCAGCTCTTCCAAGAGTTCAGGGCTTTTTCTACTGAACTTTTTGGCCTCTTTCTGCTCAAAGAGCTGAGTCATAAGTTGTCCTAAATAGCCCTCAGGAGTGTCTTCTCCAGCTTTGGGAACAAGTTGCTGGAGATTGAAAAAGAAGGAGAGTTTGGAGTCATTGCAGTTTCAGTGGGCCTATAGTAACACAGGTCTTAAAATTTCTGTCCAGTTCAAACACACAAAATAAATTTATTTCCCTAATTACTGTTGATTTTGAAACAAGAATGACCAAACTGCTTGTTTTGTAAGTAAACCACAAAACTTGGAAGTAGTAACAACTCTCTAATCCTTTGTTGAGATCCTTCATCAATAATTAGAATAATAGTAGTCCCACTTGAATAACATATCTGGTTCAAAGCCACAAACAGACCTTGAGAGACCAAAGAAAAGTAGAATACTACAGTTCTTCCCACCTGTGTTCTGTGCTATGAGCTTCCACACATATTGCTTTCATGCATCTTCCTTCTTGGGAAGGCATTGTGACTCCATGAATAGAAGCAATGGCTTAAGCCCAGAAGGACCTAATTTCAATTTTGTTTCTTTCATTACTGTTTATTGGGCATGTAACTTAACCTCTCATACTTCTAAAGTATTTTCATCCTATGGGGAGAGACTGTAATAAAATTTTTGCAGAGTGTTTTATAATCTGGAGATGAAATGCACAATGTAAAGCCACCACCAAGTTGTTATTAGTCATAGCCAGGACTCAAGTCAGCTGTCAGTATTGCAAGGAGGAGCAACTCCACTGTGTAAAATGACAATCCCTTCATGAGCTTTCAAATGCATAGAACTTGCTGACACAAATACTGCAGCACACCAAAGGGGAGAAAATCAAGGTAATGATTGCAGTGGAATAGAAGGATGTCTGCTGGTGTGGTATCAGAGAACTCTTAGTTAAAAAAAGAATAAACTGAAATTTGTTTTAAAAACTGAAGACTGTTTGATGGTAAAGCTGCAGAATCCTTTCTGTCTGCTTCCAGCCCTATGAGAACTTGGATAGCATTCACATGTATTGACATCTGACAGGAAAAAACAGAATTACTGCAGAGGCTGTTGGAGAGCTCATTGTATTATGACTAAGCTCACTAAGAATCAAATTCTATCCAGTTTCATTAAAGGGTTTTGTGCCTGGCATATCATAAGTGCTTAGTAAATGTTACTCTTATTATTTTGCTTAGAAGAAGAAAAATACTGCACCCACGGGTCACCACAGACATAGGATGATGCACATAGCATTGCTTTCACAAATAGCAGAAAGTGTGCATATCTGTCTATACATAAGCCAGTAAAGAATATCTCCAACTCTGTCTTTTGTTCCCCAGAAAAATACCTGGAGGTTTTTGGAGCTCACCATGTTTCATCCCTGAAAATGGACTTGATTTTAGTTTAGACTGGGTTCTTCAACCATTGTCTCCAGACAAAAAGTCAAAAAGTCATTACACAGCCATGGTAGAACATTCATTCTCTGAACCTTTTCATAGAATCCACTGGGGCAAAGGTTTTCTCTATCAAGCCAGGTGATTAGAAAGAGCATAGAAAAGGCTGGTAACTCTCCTCTAGACTACAGCCTTATATGAATGTTAGATTTTCACAGCGTGTGTTATTCCACAATTTCCCCTGCTTCTTCTCCTACCAGTTGGCTTGCTTGTAATTTGGGCTGCTGGGCTTTGGTGGCTCAGACCTTCTCCCTCATGGAAGGCTCTCAGCCTCCCTAGTAAAGTTCCATATTTTTATTGTGTAGGATTGACCACCAACTACAAAAGAACTTTTTAGATTTCCCTAGGGAAATAAGCAGGGGGCAAATGCATACTAGTCACCATCATAATGTTTTAGTTTTTCCCGTTACATTAAGCTCTTTTTCTTGTTTAAGACGAACTATTTTAGGCTATCTCTCAAGACAGCTTTGCCATCAGAGTGACCACAGAGGATGACAATAACAGCAGGTGTTGTTTGTTGAAAGCTCAGCTGGTATCTGGTTTTGTGGCGAGTATTTAAAATGCATTATCTCACTGAAAACGTAAGTCATCCCTGAAACTCAGAGAGGTTAAGTAACTTTCTCAGCATCATACAGGGGGGATGTTATCAGGATTCACACCTAGACTTACACATCTTGAATTTTTTATAGTTATTCTATATGCTATTGGCAATGTCAATAATAACACCACCAGGAATTAAGTTGGTCATATTTTCCCTTTGATGTTAGGCAGTGAATAAGTAAAGCATCCTAATATTAAAAATCAAATAAACAAACAAATGGACAGAAACCCAGATGATTATTATTATTTTTGTTAAAGAGCACACTCCATTGGGAAAAGACTGCTGCACAGTGACTGACAAAGGCCACCCAATGGGCACTTACACATCGTACTCCAAAAGACATGGGATATTTTGCTAATAAAAATCAATGGGAACAGGGATTCCTCTGGGCAACTCCCCCAACCTCATCCTTTTTAGGGGTCGAGGAATCGCCCAACCATTTTCCTGATGGCAGCTGTGGTTCACTAGAGATAGAGCCCCTCAGGGGTGCCTTCCTGTTTCTTATAAAGAACATTTTCTTTATATTTTTTGAAGTATTCATTCGTTACTTTCATTCTACGTTCTCTTGAGGCCATCAGACCAGCTTCTGTACAGATTGCCTTGGTGTCAGCGCCAGAGAGGTCATCTTTAACCATGATCAAGTCGTCCAGGGTTACATCATCGGCCAGTGTCATCCTGCTTGTGTGATTCTGAAAGATACGCTGCTTAGTCCTTTCATCAGGCAGGGAGAACTTGATCTTCCTGTCAATGCGGCCTGGTCTGATATGTGCTAGATCCACAGTTTCTATTCTGTTTGTTGCCATAATAACTTTCATGTCTCCCCTAGAATCAAATCCCTTCAACTGGTTCAACAGTTCCAACATTGTTCACTGAATTTCTCTCTCACCACCAGAATTTGAGTCATATCTTTTTGTCCCAATGGCTCCAATTTCATCAGTAAACATGAAGGATAGTTCATGCTCTTTAGCAACTCAAAACAATTACCATATGAATACGAGTTTGGGCCCATCACCTAGGTACTTCTGAATAAGTTCAGAGCCAACCACTCTCAAGAAAGTGGCTGAAGTTTGGTTTGCTACTGCTTTGGATAACAAGGTTTTGCCTGTGCCAGGTGGACCATAGAGAATGACCCCCTTAGGAGGCTTTTTACCCATCTCTTCATAATATTCAGGATGGGTGAGAGGAAACTCCACAGCTTCCTTTATTTCCTGAATTTGGTTGTCCAGCCCCCCAATATTGGCATAGGTCTCCTGGGGGGCCTTTTCCATCTTCATCACTGTGACCAGGGGATCCGTGTCATCCATCAGCACCCCATCACGGCATGCACCTTGTGGTTGAGCAGGACCAAGCAGCCAGTTTCCAGAAGATCCTTGTCTACAAATGAAAGAATGTTGACATAGTGTTCTGAGCCCACAGATGTAGACATGATGGCATGATTGTCATCAATGATCTCTTCCGAGGTTCCTACTGACATCGGGGTCCCCCTCAGATCATCCACTTTTGATCTTTCCTCCTCTTGCTTTTCTTCTAATGGTTTCATTTGTTCTTGATTTCTAATGAATTCTTCCTCCATGAGAAGATAGTCTTTAATTCTCTCTAATGTCAGTAATTTTAACCGGCACTGAGTGTGAGGTGTCACCAGTGGCAGTTTGCTGACTGCATCTGGTCCCTTTGTTTTCTTCTTCTTTTTCCTCACTCTAGTTGGTATAGAAGGTTCATATTTCTTTTTCTTGTCCTTGTCATCCTTCTTGCCACTTCCAGGACCATGACCACCACTCTGACTTTGACCCATCTTGCCTTGGCCACTTGAGGTAAAAAACTCTGATTATTAAGATGCCTGTTGGTTATTTAACAATTTTAGTTTCACTCTATTATTTAGCTACAAATAGCAGTGGGTTCAAACATTTTCCCTTGCTGGGGACATAATTTCTAGAAAGTGTTCTTTGCAGTGAAACCGAACTTGAAGCCATTAAGTAGTAATTAATATTAGCTCCTGCTTTGAAAGCATTATATTTAACAAGGCTTCATAGGAATAATAATAATAATATGAAACGGGGTTTTGGTTTATAGTTTAATTCCAAGAAGAAAGCATATGCTTTTTAAAATTTACCAGAGTATTTAGTAACATTGTTTTCATCTCCAGTGAGCATGCATTGCTGATTTTAAAGAGACAATGCAGCTGCAAAAAAATAGAAAAACAGAACAATTGCAGGACAGGAAGCTCAAGTTTTAGAGAAAGAGAGCTATAGTATCACGTAGTGGAGGTTACCCTGTAGTTCCAACAGAATGCTGAACAGTGAGTTTCATGCTGTTTTATCTAAGCAACAAATTGGCAAAAATATAAAACACAAGCCTAGAAAATGAACAGGAATCTAGTGAACAAATCACTTAATAGAGGTATTATTTTCTGTGTAACTCCGGTGTGAGCAAGGGTGGTCCCCTCAATCTTGGTGTCAATTTCACACTCTGTGACAATCCAATGTCCTCTTGAAATGTTTGAAAATTCACGGGTGAAGAGGGCTAATGTTCTCATGGTCATGAGTTCAGTCTTCCTCCAATCTTAGTAGCACATTGGGAATTAGTTCTCAAAAGAATATTTCTGATTTGTTAAAGGGTGTGTGGTTATGCTCTCAAACTGAAGGGACTTTTGCTCCAGTGGATATAGTGGGTCATAAGGGCACATGTTAGCGCTTTCTGCACTGAATGCAAGATTAGGTTTTATATCTTCTGTTGGCCTGGGCCTCTTTGAGAGCTATTGACTTTTGGAATCACTTGGTAAATTGGCCGAAGTAGAATACCTTGCCTTTCTCTTGCAGAGTCCAGCAAATATTACAGGGTTGTGGTTTTGTTTTTTTTTTTCTTCTGAAGCATCTTGCTGCTCTATATCTTATCAATATAATGTGTTTAATGGAATAAATCAGCATGATGTCTTACAGGATTGTGAGTTGTTCTTGGGAATTAAATTGTGACACAGAACTGGGGAGTTGACAACCGACAGTTGGCATTCTTACCACAGTAAAGGCATACTTTTGTCTCCACCAAGTGAAAACACACGATTCTTAGTGTTCTTTGTTTCTGGGAATGGATAAAAATGCATGTTATCTATCAATAACTGCAAACTAGGTGGCATAACCCCTGTAAGAAAATCAATCTGGCAGGCAGCTGTAATAGGCAATAACACTATTCTTCTTAGTGTTTTGTACTTGCCAAAGAGAAATGCATTATGTTCTTTGAATCTTACAGCTTCCTAGAAATGAAAGTAGAATAGTTTTTCTCCCCATTTTACAGATATGAAGACTGAGTAACAGAGAGTACATTTTGTTGGGAAAACATTTATGAGGGTACTGAGACTCTGAGGAGCTTGTTCTGAAGTGCCATTTTCCTTGAGCAGTTTTTTGTGTTTTTCCTTATAGATTAGCCTATGTTGCATTGCAGGCTGAGGGCAAGGGGCCTGAAGTCAGACTGCCTTAGTTGGAACTTAAATTCTGCCACTTGTCTTGGGCAAATTGCTCAGCTTCTCTGTGACTCAGTTTTCTCATCTGAGGATTAAATGAAGATTAAATATATGAATGCAAAGTAAAGTACTCAAAACAGAGTCGGACACTATTAGCATTCTATCTATAGTTACTGAAGAAGCAATAACTGGCAAGGTTAAAATCTTACAACCCAAAGTCAAATGTAGAAGATTTAAAATATTCTACATTAAAAATGTATTTTCTATCAGGTCCTGGGCTACCTTCACCTTCTTCAATGAATGGATCAAGTAGGAAACTATATCTCATTGGTTTAAAGTTGAGGTGACTTGTGTGCTAAGTGCCTCTGTTGGCGTGCAGAGAACCCTTTGCATGATTAGCATTGACCTGACAAATTGCTGTATTCTCCAAGTGATTCAGCCAAGCCATTTCCCCAGTGCTGACAAAGCACCAATCCCAGGTACTGCACAACAGGGCCGCCATTATCTACCATTTCAGGAAGACAAGGAGCTTAGATGGAGAATATTACAATTATTTTCACAAATTAGATGGCTGTATTTGAATCTGAGAGCAAAAATTCGTGGGTAATATATATCTTTCTATGTCTATCTCTCTTGAATATAGAGAAGGTAGTTACAATTGGTAATTGAAACATTGCCTATCAGTGTGAAATTTATGAGATAAATTTTAATAAATACATGGACTTTTCAAGTGTCTTTTACTGACAAAAACAGCTGAATTGATTAAAACTAATTTGCACAATTTGTGGTTTATGGTGAGAAACTGACAGCAAAAAAATGGAGCATTTTTAATATAAGTACATTTTTGAACTTGGGGTATTTTTGTTTACATCATGTTGGTAAATGTTTAAACCTTATACTTCAAAAAATTTGCATTTGAAGAGTGACAGACTTTTCTTTGCATCAATTCAAATTATTTAATTATAGTGGAGACAGAATTTATCTATTTTCATGAATCTGTTACATTTTCATTGAAGTTTAGAGATTTGAATTTTTTTCAGAGTTAATAGCTTTTATTAAATTGACTTGATGATATTTTGTTGCATATTTTTTCTTTTAGTATTATGGTGAAATCCTTTTGCTTTAAGTTGTGTAACTGCTATTTATATTCCTAGTGGAATATAAGACCTTGGAGGCTTCTAGGGTTTCTCTTACTGGAACTGTCTATGATTAAAAGGTTGAATTATTGGTCTCTTACGATAGAAGCACATTGAGACTTGTTACTTGTTATAGTTTAATATCCATCTCATAAGAACCACTGAGAATCAATCTCCAATTTGCAAATAACTTGGATTTGAGGCATTGGTTTGTGAGTAATCTGTATCATTTTTGGGAGTTCTTTTTTTGTACCATAACAGTAAGTCAATATCAGTTGTTGCGTTTTCTGTTTGCTTAAAAATATTGGAGTATAAAATTGGTTGTCAGGCGGCTTGAGGTTTAGTTCCAGGTTTGCTTTTAGCTCACTTTAGTAACTTACTTAACTTCCGTGTGCCTTGGCATCTTCATCTTTAAAATAAAGAGGGAGGAATTAGGTCAGACTGGAGCATCTTAAACGTTCTGTTTCTGAATTTCTCTTTGAATTTACCAAGGTAGATTCTGCACTAGCTTTGGCAGACTCAAGTCATAAGGTTGGTTAAGGTTAGAAAAGAGGATGAATAGGAGGGAGCACCTCAGATCAATTGGGAGCTAGGGAAATTAAACTGTTTATAAAGGAAGATCCTAGTAGAGCCTGAGTAGAGGTCCTACACATGGACCCTCAAGGCTTGGCAAAATTAAGTGAAGTTTGATAATATGTCACTAAGATAATTGTTGTGGTAGGGAAGTGGGGGTATATCCTCAGAAGAAGCAGTGCAAAGAAGAATTGCATTCAGCTGGTAATAAATAACACTCAGGGCCAGGCACTGCAGAAGCATGGCTCTGGATGATGGGGCACAGAGGGTTTGATCACAGGGAGATTGGTCAGAGAAGCACAAGACAAAAGCATAGGAAATGCTGTAACTGGGAAGCCACAGGGTTGTCTGAAGCTCACTCAGCCCTATAATATAGATATTGGGTCTGCTGGTAGAAAAATATCAATTCTCAGCCCTCCCAGCCTTAGGTAACACTGTGTCTAAATGGCAGTATGTCTTCCTAGGGATTATGAATGACAAGGGGGATGAGAAATGACCAGAACCATCATGCCTCCTCTGCTCCTTCTGTAAAACCTTACTAATGTTTTTATTTTTTATTTTATTTCATTTTTTATTTCCAGTAGGCAAGAAGAGAATCTGAAAAGTGATGAAGGAGGAGGATAAGTACTTAGGGAAGAAGATTTTAAAAACTGAAAGGATCTGTTTTAGTTAGAATGGGAAAGATGTTTCCTTGGTTACAGATCTTTATAGGTGGCAGAATTACGGTGAAAACACTTTAAGGAAAATTACTTGATTGCTGGGAGGTGTCAGAGTTTTTCAACAAATATTTCATTGAATAGAAATGGAATGAGCACCTGCTATGTGCAAAGCTTTGAACTGAGTGCTCTGGGGGATATGAACAATTATATTCTATCATTCCCACACCTGAGGAGTTCACACAAAAGCTGAAGAGACAAAGCACACAAAGCAGTGAATTAAATGATAGAACAAGACTTAAATATCCATACAGAATGCCGTGGCATCAAGAGGGACTCCCCGTCCTCCGGAGTTCTGGACCAGTTGAGAAATATGCCAAATAGAATGCATATAGGGCAATAGATTACCTTTATTTTTAGTAGATAAAAGCTAAATTGAAGTACACACAGCTTAGCACAGTTCTCAGTGAGCCGCTTGACACTGAAGTCCAGAATTAGACTTATATTCTTAGCCATGTGGTGCCTCTGTCCCCATGGAACAGAGAAGAACCACTGTTTGTGGAAGAGCTTGTTTCCAAGAAGAAAAGAGAGGAGCTGAGTCTAAAATCATAAGTTTATTCTTTCCTACTTGGCCCTGAGATGAAGCAAACAAGGCATAAAGGAATATCAATAATTAAGCTCCTTGTTACAGAAGGATTTATCAAGAGTGGGAAAGAGGCATTTCCCTTGACAAAAGATAACAGTATCAGCAGTGAAGAAAGAACATGCAAAGTGACAAAGAAGGATCCAGATTTTAGGGGCTAGAGATAGGAAGGACAAGCTGGGCCACAGCGTGTTGAAAGGATTTTCCCAGGGGAAAGATTTGAGCTGGCTTTTTGTGATGATAACATTTAGATAGGCAAGAAGAAGAGCCTGCTGGTGGGAGTAGGAGGGATGATATGGGCAAAATACTGAGAACACAAGAAAGAATGTAAACCCCAAAGCAGGTGATGACAGTGGAAACTGCAAGAAAGGGTCAAAGTAGCAAATGTTGAGAAGGGGATACTACTGGGGGGAGATAATATGTAGGAGGAGAAAAAAGGAGTATGAATTCAAGGGGAGGGATCTCAGTTCTCCTTTCCCTTTGGTACCATAGTGTGTCAGTTAACCTCTCCAGGACTGTCTCAATTTCCTCATCTGCAAAATGGGAGAATTTGGATAGCTGATTTCTCTAGACATTGGTTAGCATGGCTGCCACTGTTAAGAGGAGCTATTAAGCTTGTCAGGTAGAACCAATGGCATTCTTCCCAGAAATAGAAAAAAAATTCCAAATTTATATGGAATCACAAAAGACCCAGAATAGTCAAAGCTATCCTGAGCAAAATGTACAAAACTGGAGGAATCACATTACCTAACTTCAAATTACACTACTGAGCTATGGTAACCAAAACAACATGGTACTGGCCTAAAAACAGACACATAGACCAATGGAACATAATGGAGAGCCCAGAAACAAATCCATGCATCTACAGTGAGTTCATTTTCAACAAAGTTGCCAAGAATATACAGTGTGGAAAGGACAGTCTCTTTAATAAATGGTGATGGGAAAACTGGATATCCATATGCAGAAGAATAAAACTAGACCCCTATCTCTCACTGTCTACAAAAATCAAACCAAAATGGATTAAAGATTGAAATTTAAGACCTCAAATTATGAAAGTATGGCAAGAAAATCGTGGGAAAGCTCTCCAGGACATTGGACAGGGCAAATATTTCTTGAGTAATATCCCACAAGCACAGGCAACCAAAGCAAAAATGGACAAATGGGATTATATCAAGTTAAAAAGCTTCTGCACAGCAAAGGATATAATCAACAAAGTGAAGAGATAACCCACAGAATGGGAAAAATATTTACAAACTACTCATCTGACAAGGGACTAACAACCAGACTGTAAAAGGAACTCAAACAATTCTATAGGAAAATATCTAATAATCTGATTTTAAAAATTGGGCAAAAGATCTGAGTAGACATTTCTCAAAAATGAGACACACAAATGGCAAACAGGCATATGAAAATGTTTTCAACATCATTCATCATCAGAGAAATTCAAATCAAAACTACAAAAAGATACCATCTCACCCCAATTAAAATGGCTTTTATCCAAAGGACAGGCAATAACAAATGCTAGCGAGGATGTGGAGAAAAGAGAACCCTTGTACACTGTTGGTGGGAATGTAAATTACTACAACCACTATGGAGAATGTTTGGAGGTTCCTCATAAAACTAAAAATAGAGCTACCATATGATCCAGCAATACCACTGCTAGATATATACCCAAATGAAAGGAAATCAGTATATCGAAGAGATAGCTGCACTCCCATTTTTATTGCAGCACTATTTACAATAGCCAAGATTTGGAAGCAACATGTGCCCATCAACAGATGAATAGATAAAGAAAATGTGTCACATATAACACTATGGAGTACTATTCAGCCATCAAAAACAACAAGATCCTGTTATCTGCAACAACGTGGATGGAACTGGAGGTCATTATGTTAAATGAAATAAACCAGTCATGGAAAGGCAGACTTCACATGTTCTCACTTATTTGTGGAAGCTAAAAATTAAAACACTTGAACCCATGGAGATGGAGAGTAGAAAGAGGATTACCAGAGGCTGGGAAGGGTAGTGGTGGGGAGGGCCAGGCAGGTGGGAGGGAAAAGGTAGGGATGGTTAATGGGTACAAAGCATAGAAAGAATGAATAATATCTAGTATTTTATAGCATAACAGGGTGACTACAGTCAATAATAATTTAATTGCACATTTAAAAATAACTAAAACAGTATAATTGAATTGTTTGTAACACAAAGTATAAATGCTTGATATGATGGTTACCCTATTTACCCTGACGTGTTTATTAAACATTGTGTGTCTGTCCAAATATCTCATGTACCCCATAAATATATACACCTACTATAAAAATTTAAAAAAAGATTGTCAAGTAGAACCAGAGAGGCAAAGACCAGAACAGACATGTGGCATTCTTCTCTATACCCCTGGGAGATACAGAGATATAGAAGGCTTTCAGGAGTCAGAGGAGGTCTCTGAGAAGGAGGCTGTGTTATATCCCTGAATGCTGCTGACATCTCTGGTGAGAACTAGCCTCTACTGCACATTACACAGACTGAGTGTGGAGGGTGAGGAAGCTGAGTTAAAAAGCTTCTCGGCTTTCAGTGCCTAGGTCTAGTTAAGAAGTACCCAGGGTAGAGCCTGACCCATACCTCAAAGGGCACAGTAGAGAGCCAGGGAGGCCAGTGGAAGTCCGCCTTGTTTTACTTACTCATATTTCCCCAGGCCAACCCACTTTAATACAGATTCATCTCTGGGAAAAGATTTTTCTCTTGCACGCTAAGGTTATGCACTGAGAACATCCATTTAAATCTCTTGGCATTTCTAAATTCATACATCTAGTAAAATTTTGGGAAAAAACATATTCAGTGTAGTGACTGACCTTCAATATCCTTACTGTATTCCCTTGAATAATCAACTTTTTATTACCTTTAGTGCACATTAGTGAGATTTATTACTCACTTTAAAGAAGGTGTCTTTCATCTAAATTTAAAAATGCGTATATATTCCATATGATTCTCACCCTAAAGAAGGGGAAAATGGGGCTAAGTGGGGAGAAACCAATCCATAAAATAGTTATTTTCAAATATGATGTACTTGATGCTGTGTGTACAATTGATGGACTTTTAATATGAATTGATACCCAATTTAGCTCAATCACAAACAAATAACCATTCCTTCTTAATATGTAGCAATGAGTGATCTGACAGAGCTGGTCTCACTTCATTTATAATTAATTCATTCATTTATTCCTTGTCAAATATTTAGCGAGCTTTACTGAGCACTAAGTCCTGTGTTAGGTGCTGAGAGTATAATGGTGAGCAAAACAGTTGGGATTTCTTTCTTTCTGGAGGTTTAGAATGGTGTGGAGGTGAAGGGAGACAAATGGAGCAAATCTTACAAATATGTAATTACACACTATGAGACTTGCTATAATAGAAAAGTACAGGCTGTTTTAGTAATTTCTAATCAAACCAACAATACATTTCCAAGGTGCGGCAAGGCAGATACCTGTGCCCTCTGTGTTGCAACCTCACTGTGCCTAGCTTTCAATGTGCACTGTCAATCCTTGGTCCTTTTTCTAGAACATTCCATGATACATTTCTCTCTTCTGCTTGGTGAACTCCTATCATCCCTGCAGATCTAGCTCAAATGTTAGTTTCTTGTTAGCTAGCATGAGGTGGCCGCATTGAGCCCACAGTGAAGATGTCCCTTGCCCCAGTTAATTTACATTGTTCTAATAACCATGTCACCTTAGTTTAGGCCTACAACCTGGCTCTGTTCTGACCTCACTTGGCTCTTTTTCAGACAGGCATCTTCTTAGGCTTGTATCCAGTTCATCTAAAAGCAGTATCAGGTTATTTAAGTATAAATTAAAAATGAGGGATGTGGTTGCCATAAGCCACTTAAGCCTGAAATTAGAGGTCTCAGAATTTTGCTCCTTGGCACTCAGGTTCTGCTCTGTGACTTCATCAAGTGGTCTTGGGGGCACTCCCTTGCTTGTAAGCCTCGGCACACCTCAAATTGTCATTTTAGTTCTGCATTATGATGAACACTCATTCTGACCTCCCTGTATTGAAATCGGGTCTGTAATTATATGTGCCCAATAAATGTCTGCAGAACCAGAAATTTATTTTATGGCCAAGAAATGATTATAGGAGAAAAAAATTACATTCTAGAAAAACCTGTTAAATAGCCAGGAGTTATGTTGTCCTCAGGGAATGAGCCTTCATTGCCCTATCACAAGTAAATGGGATCACAGTCACAGTACCTAAAGAGTGGGCAGGGAGGACCCGTGACCTGGATGCACTCGCACTCTAGCTTGCCTACACAGGCCTGAGATCTCTTTCCCATGGGTGACAGGTCTCCATCCTGTGCTGAGAGATGAGGCTTGACATAATCATCTTCTTCAGGGTGTGGGGCAGGGCCAGGAAAATGTGGGCCATTTGGGACCGTAACCGACAATTATGGACATCCTCTCATGGAAACAAGTTATATTTTGGAGGAGGAGGAAGGCCTAAGGTACCTTGAAATAGGAAAAGACTTGGGATGCGCATTGGGGAAGGGGAGGGGAGGGCTTTTAGAGGTAGTTTATTAAGTGGCCTCTTGTAGCTAAGTGCCAGCTCTGTTTTCCTGGGGTCCATTTCTCTTGGGAGCTTCAGATATAGCTCAGCTATATCAGAAGGGATGTGTGGTTTCATTTCTAGGGAGAACAGGGCCTAGGGAGTAAACAAAATAAGGTTCCACCAGACAAAAGCCGCTGTAGAAATGGCTCAGAAAATTTTTAGCAAGCTGTATCCTGTTGTTTTTGTTAAGCACTGCCCCCTACTCTTTCTGTGATAAGCATTGTCAGTGCCTCATCATTCAGAGCCCAAGGCAGTGAGCCGCATGACTCTGTTACAGGTATTCTGTCTGCTCTCTGCAGCCTCTCAGCCATTCCTTCCACACCACCAATTGCTGAGCCATCATTTCCTAGAGTGAGCAAGCTGAGTGCTGCATTGCAGCAGAACCATTTAAAGAACCTGGGAGTACTGTGAGTTCCTGTCATTTCCCTAACCATTTGCATGAGTGTGCCGCACGGGGGCTGTCTGGGTTTCAGGGAACTCAGTGCACAGGTGCAGTGGAAATAGGGACTCTTGCTACGCTGGGAGCAGAACTAAGTTATAGTTGGCTGAGGTTTAGAAACTGCACAGGGTGGCAGAAAATAGGAACTTCTATTACATATAGCCCAAGGATCAAAAGGAGCAGCAGCCCAGAGATGGAATGTTGGTCCTTTGTGTTTGGTTCTCTATTTAGCAAAGTAGAGGGTATACTCCGGGTTGTGCCAAGCAGGTGTGAGATTCTGGGGTAAGGCTCGAAGTAGAGTCGCTTCAGCATCTGGCTAGATTGAACTCAGAACCCTAATCCTGGGCAAGTTAATGTGAATTAATCAGTGTTTATCGGGCACCTACTAAGCATGAAATGTTGCTCTGGATTATGCTGAAAAGAGGCAGAAGGATAAAAATTGGTTTCCATGGAATTTGAGGAGAAAAATAAAGTAAGTTTTAATTAAAGTTGTGAGTGTTCACTACTCAGAGTGAGATATGCGAATGAGAAAGAATTCAGAAGGAGAAAGAGAGGAAGAGTACATTAGAGAGGTCTCCCTGAAGGAGGTGGATCTTGGTTAAGCCTTAGAGGATAAGAAGACTTGGGTAGAAAGAAAGTTGTAGCCATGCCAGGCTCCAGAAGCCCCCTGCAGACCCAGAGCCAAGGAGGCTTCTTCCTTGAGGACCTTGGCCTTATATGAAGAACTTAATTCCTCAGCTCCGTGAATTCAGAAATTTTGTAAAAATGAGGCAATGTTAACCCAAAAGATGGCCAGAGGGATATTTTAGTACCATTTAATACAATTATTCAGTGCCATTTTATTCAGTACAAGGGACATTCATTGAGCACAGTCTCTGTGTGGAGCTGTGTAGAACACAGGAGTAAATAAGACTTACTTTGTACCCAAAGAGCATCCAGTTTGCAGAGAAATGTATGCCAGTGGACTGTGAGAGGGGCTGGAGTTGGAACACGAGTGGTTTGCTAAAAAAATGAGGGTTTAGAGGCAACAGATCTGGCTCAGGTCCTGGTCCTGCCCCGTTCCTTGGTAGTCTGTTTTTCTAAACTGATTCAAAATAGTTGCACATTTTTATGGGATGCATGTAATAATTTGATAAATGTATACAATGTGTAATGGTCAAATCAGGATAATTGGGATGTCCATCACCTCAAATATTTATCATTTCTTTGTGCTGTTGGTTGTCTAGTTTTTAACAAATCATTTATCCTCATGGACATTTAGTTTGTATGTATATAAAATAGGATTAATGATGCCTTTTCCTCTCTTGATATGGGAGCTTGAGATTCAAATGGCATAAAGTATGGAAGGCATTTTGTTAACTGTAAAATGAAACAGTAATGTTGTCATTACTATGCATGTGAGTCACAATATTATTAGAAATGCAGACCTAGCATTTTAGCCATACTTATGGTTTGTGGTTAAAATGTGGTCATCTCTAAGACCTTATATCAAAGCTCTCTCTCTCAGGGAGCATTTTGAAAGTCTACTTTGAATTACCTATGGGTCTAAGCAGAGCAAAACTGAATTTCTTTAAAGCGATTCTACCACATCTTTTTGGTAATTTAGGATGGCCTTTGCATATAATTAGTTTGAATTTACATTGCATTATATGCTGTAGATGCAAAATAAAAGAAACATATTCCTATGTAGAACAGTTTGACAGAGTACGAGAGAAAAGAATGAGAGAAAAAAAGAGGAGGATGGTTAAAAAAATACACAAAAAAGAGCATGGGCACATGAAGCAAATTACACACCCAACAGCAATAGCAGAGAAACCCTGGACCAGGGTCAGACACTAGGATTTTAGTCCTACTCTGCTTCAAGCTCTTGTTACTTGGCTACACCACTTACCTTTTCTGGAGCTCTGTCTTTCTTTCTTCCTTTCCTTCTTTTTTTAAATAACAAAGATTAAGGATTATGACTTCTGCCATCTTGAAAATTGATGATTGTAAACTGAAAGGAAAAGATGACTGAAAGCCATAGTAAAGAACATTGTAATGTCTAATGCAGAAGTCTGGGCCATTGAGGTTAGAGACTCTGAATTTCAATCCAAGTTTGTCCAGTTTCTTGGGTAAGTTTCCATTAGTCATTGGCATTCTGAGCAGTTCTCCGTTCAGAGTGGGTGTAATTATGACTTACTGAATGTGTCCCAGAACAGCCATGAGTTTATGTCTTTGAGACAGCCTGAGCTGCTCAGATGAAAGGTGGCCCACATAAATATGTAGCTAGAGAAGCCTGTGAGGAAGTTGCTCGGTTTCAAGAGATGCTGCTTCAGAAGTTATTTGAAAAAGGCAGGATGGAGGACAGGGTATTCAGCATCAAATAAACTATGAAAGAGAAAAAGAAAATCTAATAAAAAAGAGAGAAAAATGGCAGATAGGAGGTAGGACTAACTTGCAGCTCCTAGTTGGATGGACAGAACAGTGTGTGGAGGCTCACTTCATGAACTTTTGCTCTAAGAACTACTGCAGGGACATACCAGGAAAACCAAAAGAATTCACAGACCTTTTGAAAGAAGTGGCTTGCCACTGCAAACTCCATGAGACAGCCAAAAACACTCAGCTGCAGCAAGCCCCACCCAAGGAGAGTCTGAGCTCAGCTACACCTACTCCTACCCCTACATGATGGTGTTACTCTACCCACTGTGGTAGCCGAAAACAAAATACATAATCTCTTGGGAGCTCTATGGCCCTGCCTATTGTGTGAGAAACCTGAATGTTTATCCAGGTGACCTTAGGGCAAGCTTGTATCAGCTGATGCTCTCTTGAAAGTGCCACCACCTGGCTGTAGGGAAACCAACTGCTAGCACAACCAGCATTTGAGAAAACCAGCACACTAAACACAATTACAACCAAGGACCCTCACAGAGTCCACTTCACTCTCCTACAGCCTCCACCAGAGCAGGTGCTGGTATCCAAAGCTGAGAGACATGAACACAAATCATATCACAGGACTCTTTGCAGACATTCCCCAGTACCAGTCTGAAGTCCAGTAGTTTTGCTGGGTGGCTAGACCTAGAAGAGAAATAACAATCACTGAAGTCTAGTTCTCAGGAAGCCCCACCCATAGGGAAATGGGGAGAACACCACATCAAGGGATAACCCAATGGCACAAAAGAATCTGAAAAACCGCCCCTGAGCCCCAGATATTTCCTCTAACATAGTCTACAAAAACGAGAAGGAACCAGAAAAATAATTCTAGTAATATGACAAAGCATGGTTCTTTAACATCCCCCAGAAGATCACACTAGCTCACCAGCAATGAATCCAAACAAAGAATAAATCTCTGAACTGCCAGAAAAAGAATCCAGAAGGTTGATTATTAAGCTACTCATGGAGGCAACAGAGCAAGGTTAAAACCAACTTAAAGAACTTTTAAGAAGTGTCTGTTCATGTCCTTCACCCACTTTTTGATGCAGTTGTTTGTTTTCTTCTTGTAAATTTGTTTGAGTTCATTGTAGATTCTGGATATTAGCCCTTTGTCAGATGAGTAGTTTGCAAAAATTTTCTCCCATTTTGTAGGTTGCCTGTTCACTCTGATGGTAGTTTCTTTTGCTGTGCAGAAGCTCTTTAGTTTAATTAGATCCCATTTGTCAATTTTGGCTTTTGTTGCCATTGCTTTTGGTGTTTTAGACATGAAGTCCTTGCCCATGCCTATGTTCTGAATGGTAAAGCCTAGGTTTTCTTCTAGGGTTTTTATGGTTTTAGGTCTAACGTTTAAGTCTTTAATTCATCTTGAATTGATTTTTGTATGAAGTGTAAGGAAGGGATCCAGTTTCAGCTTTCTACATATGGCTAGCCAGTTTTCCCAGCACCATTTATTAAATAGGGAATCCTTTCCCCATTGCTTGTTTTTCTCAGGTTTGTCAAAGATCAGATAGTTGTAGATATGTGGCGTTATTCCTGAGGGCTCTGTTCTGTTCCATTGATCTATATCTCTGTTTTGGTACCAGTACCATGCTGTTTTGGTTACTGTAGCCTTATAGTATAGTTTGAAGTCAGGTAGTGTGATGCCTCCAACTTTGTTCTTTTGACTTAGGATTGACTTGGCGATGCGGGCTCTCTTTTGGTTCCATATGAACTTTAAAGTAGTTTTTTCCAATTCTGTGAAGAAAGTCATTGGTAGCTTGATGGGGATGGCATTGAATCTGTAAATTACCTTGGGCAATATGGCCATTTTCACGATATTGATTCTTCCTACCCATAAGCATGGAATGTTCTTCCATTTGTTTGTATCCTCTTTTATTTCCTTGAGCAGTGGTTTGTAGTTCTCCTTGAAGAGGTCCTTCACATCCCTTGTAAGTTGGATTCCTAGGTATTTTATTCTCTTTGAAGCAATTGTGAATGGGAGTTCACTCATGATTTGGCTCTCTGTTTGTCTGTTGTTGGTGTATAAGAATGATAAAACACATGAAAAAATGCTCACCATCACTGGCCATCAGAGAAAAGCAAATCAAAACCACAATGAGATACCATCTCACACCAGTTAGAATGGCAATCATTAAAAAGTCAGGAAACAACAGGTGCTGGAGAGGATGTGGAGAAATAGGAACACTTTTACACTGTTGGTGGGACTGTAAACTAGTTCAACCATTGTGGAAGTCAGTGTGGCGATTCCTCAGGGATCTAGAACTAGAAATACCGTTTGACCCAGCCATCCTGTTACTGGGTATATACCCAAAGGACTATAAATCATGCTGCTATAAAGACACATGCACACGTATGTTTATTGTGGCATTATTCACAATAGCAAAGACTTGGAACCAACCCAAATGTCTAACAAGGATAGACTGGATTAAGAAAATGTGGCACATATACACCATGGAATACTATGCAGCCATAAAAAATGATGAGTTCATGTCCTTTGTAGGGACATGGATGAGATTGGAAATCATCATTCTCAGTAAACTATCGCAAGAACAAAAAACCAAACACCGCATAGTCTCACTCATAGGTGGGAATTGAACAGTGACAACACATGGACACAGGAAAGGGAACATCACACTCTGGGGCCTGTTTTGGGGTGGGGGGAGGGGGAGGGATAGCATTGGGAGATATACCTAATGCTAGATGACGAGTTAGTGGGTGCAGCGCACCAGCATGGCACATGTATACATATGTAACTAACCTGCACATTATGCACATGTACCCTAAAACTTAAAGTATAATAATAAAATAAAATAAAAATAATGACATGTATGTGAAAAAAAAAAAGAAGTTTAAAAAATGATACAGGGTATGGATGAAAAAATCTCCAGAGAAGTAGATAGCATAAACAAAAAACAACCAAAACTTCTGGAAATGAAAGACACACTTAGAGAAATGCAAAATACACTGAAAAGTCTAAACAATAGAATCGAACAAGTAGAAGGGAGAACTTCAGAGCTCAAAGACAAGGCTTTCAAATTAATCCAATCTGACAAAGACAAAGAAAAAAGAATAAAAAAATGAACAAACCCTCCAAGAAGTTTGGGATTATGGTAAATGATCAAATCTAAGAACTACTGGTGTTTGTGAGAAAGAAGAGAAATCTAAAAGTTTGGAAAACTTACTTGAGGGAATAATTGAGGAAAATTTCCCTGGTCTTTCTAGAGACCTAGACATCTAAATACAAGAAATTCAAAGAACACCCAGGAAATTCATTGCAAAAAGATGATCACCTGGGCACATAGTCATCAGATTATCTAAAGTCAAGGTGAAGGAAAGAATCTTAAGAGCTGTGAAGTAAAAGTGTTGGGTAACCTATAAAGGACAACCTATTAGATAAATAGTGGACTTCTCAGTGGAAACCCTAGAAGTTAGAAGGGATCAGGGTCCTATCTTTAGTATTTTTAAACAAAACAATTATCAGCCAAAAATTTTGTATCCAGAGAAACTAAGCTTCATAAATGAAGGAAAGATACAGTCTCTTCCAGACAAATAAATGCTGAGAGAGTTTGCCACTACCAAGCCAGCACTACAAGAACTGCTAAAAGGGGTTCTAAATCTTAAAAGAAAACCTCAAAATACACCAAAATAGAACCTTCTTTGAGCATAAATCTCACAGGGCCTACAAAACAATAACACAATGAAATGGCCTAAATATTTCATTTAAAAGATACAGAATGGCAGAATGGATAAGATTTCACCAACCAAGTATCTTCTGTCTTTAAGAAGCTCATGTAACACTTAAGGACTCACATAAACTTCAGGTAAAGGAGTGAAAAAAGATATTCCATGCAAAAGGACGCCAAAAGTGAGCAGGAGTAGCTATTATCAGACAAAACAGATTTTAAAGCAACAACAGCTCAAAAGACAAAAAGGGACATTATGTAATGATAAAGTCTAGTCCAACAGGAAAATATCACAATCCTAAATATATATATATATATATATGCACCCAACACTGGAACACCCAAATTTATAAAACAATTACTAATAGACCTAAGAAATGATAGAGACAGCAACACAATAATAGTGGTGGACTTCAATACTCCACTGACAGCACTAGACAGGTTATCAAGACAGAAAGTCAACCCAGGAACAATGAACTTAAATTGTACCTAGAACAAATAGACTTAACAGATATTTACAGAACATTCTACCTAACAACTGCAGAATATACATTTTTTTCATCAGCACATGGAACATTCTACAAGACAGACCATATAACGGGCCACAAAACAAGTCTCAATACATTTAAGAAAAACATCAAGTACCCTCTGAGACCACAGTGGAATAAAATTGAAACCAACTCCAAAAGGAACCTTAAAACTATACAAATACATGGAAATTATAATAAGTAACCTGTTTCTGAATGATCTTTGGGTCAAAAATGAAATCAAGATGGAAATTAAAAAGTTCTTCAAACTGGACGATAATAGTGACAGAGCCTATCAAAATCTCTGGGATACAGCAAAAGCAGTGCTAAAAGGAAAGTTTATAGCATTAAATGCCTATGTCAAAAAGGCTGAAAGAGCACAGATAGACAATCTAAGGTTACACTTCAAGGAACAAGAGAAACAAGAACAAACCAAACAAGAACAAACCAAACCCAAACCCAGCAGAAGAAAAGAAGTAACAAAGATCAGAGCAGAACTAAGTGAAATTGAACCAAAAAAGAATACAGAAGATAAATGAAACAAAAAGCTGGTTCTTTGAAAAGATGAATATAATTGATAGACCATTAGCAAGATTAACCAAGAAAAGAAGAGAGAAGATCCAAATAAGCTCAATTTGAAATGAAACAAGAGATATTACAACAGATACTACAGAAATACAAAAGATCATTGAAGGCTACTATGAACACCTTTACATGCATAAACTAGAAAACCTAGAGGAGATGGATACATTCCTGGAAATATACAACCTTCCTACTAAACCAGGAAGAAATAGAAACTCTGAACAGACCAGTAACAAGCAGCAAGATTGAAATGGTAATAAAAACCTGCTAACAAAAAAAGTCCAGGACAAGACAGATTCACAGCTGAATTCTATCAGACATTCAAAGAAGAGCTGGTACCAATCCTATTGAAACTATTCCAAGAGACAGAGAAAGAGGGAATCCTCCCTAACTCATTCTGTGATGCCATATCACCTTAATATCAAAACCAGGAAAGAACATAACAACAAAAAAGAAAACTATAGACCAATATCCCTGATGTAAAAAATCCTCAACAAAATGCTAGCTAACTGAATCCAACAGCATATCAAAAAGATAATCCACCATAATCATATGGGTTTCATACCAAGGATGCAGGCATGGCTTAACATATGCAAGTCAAATGTGATATATCAAATAAACAGGATTAAAAACAAAAAATCACATGATCATCTCAATAGAAGCAGAAAAAGCAGTTGACAAAATGCAGCATCCCTTTATGATTAAAACCCTAAGCAAAATTGGCATAGAAGGGACATACCTTAAGGTAATTAAAACCATCTATGACAGACCCACAGCCAACATTATACTGAACAGGGAAAAGTTGAAAGCATTCCCCCTGAGAATTGGAACAAGAAAAGGATGCCCACTTTCACCACTTCTATTCAACATAGTACTGGAAGTCCTAGCCAGAGCAATCCTACAAGAGAAGGAAATAAAGGGCATCCCAATCAGTAAAGAGGAAGTAAAACTGTTGCTGTTTACCAATGATATGATTGTATACCTAGAAAACCCTAAAGACCTATCCAAAAAGCTCCTAGATATGACAAACAAATTCAGTAAAGTTTCAGGATACAAAATCAATGTACACAAATCAGTAGTTGGCTATACACCAACAACATCCAAGTTGAGAATCAAATCAAGAACTCAACCCCTTTTACAATAGCTGCAAAAAAAGAAACTTAGGAATATAACTGACCAAAGTGGTGAAAGATCTTTACAAGGACAATGATAAAACACTTCTGAAAGGAATCATAGACACAAACAAATGGAAACACATCCCATGCTCATGGATGGGTAGAATCAATATTGTGAAAATGACCATACTGCCAAAAGCAATCAATGAGTTATAAAACTACCATCATCATTCTTCACAGAACTAGAAAAAAAAATCATAAAATTGAGATGGAACCCAAAAAGAGCCTGCATAGCCAAAGCAAGTCTAAGCAAAAAGAATAAATCTGGAGGCATTACATTACCCATTTTCAAAATATACTATAAGGCTATAATCACGAAAATAGCATGGTATTGGTATAAAAATAGGCATATAGATCAATGGAACAGAACAGAGAATTCAGAAATAAAGCCAAATACTTACAGCCAACTGATCTTTAACAAAGCAAACAAAAACATAAAGTGGGGAAAAGGACACCCTATTCAACAAATGGTGCTGGGATAATTGGCTAGCTGCATGTAGAAGAAGGAAACTAGAACCTCATCTCTCACCTTATACAAACAAACAAAAACTCAAGATGGATCAATGACTTAAATCCTAGACCTGAAACCATAAAAATTCTAGAAGATAACATCAGAAAAACCCTTCTAGACATTGGCTTGGGCAAAGACTTCATGACCAAGAACCCAAAAACAAATATAACAAAAAGAAAGATAAATAGATGGGACTTAATTAAACTAAAAAGCTCTGCACAGCAAAAGTAATCATCAGCAGAGTAAATAGACAAACCTCAGAGAGGGAGAAAATCTTCACAGACTATGTATCCAACAAAGGACTAATACCCAGGGTCTACAAGGAACTCAAACAAATGAGCAAGAAAAAAATGAATAATCCCATCAAAAAGTGGGCTCAGGACATGAGTAGACAATTTGCAAAAGGAGGTATACAAATGTCCAACAAACATACGAGAAAATGCTCAACATCACTAATGATCAGGGAAATGCAAATTAAAACCACAATGTGATACCATCTTACTCCTGCAACAATGGCCATAATCAAAAAATCAAAAAATAATAGATGTTGGTGTGGATGTAGTGAAAAGGGAACACTTTTACACTGCTGGTGGGAAGGTAAACTGGTACAACTACTATGGAAAACAGTATGGAGATTCCTTAAAAAACTAAAAGTGGATCTACCATTTGATCCAGCAATCCCACTCCTGGGTATCTACTCAGAGAAAAAGAAGTCATTATATGAAAAAGACACTTGTACACACATGTTTATGCACCACAATTTGCAATTGCAAAAATATGGAACCAGCCCAAATGCCCATCAGTCAATGAATGGAAAAAGAAAATGGAATACTACTCAGCCATAACAAGGAACGAAATAATAGCATTTACAGCAACCTGGATGGACTTGGAGACCATTATTCTATGTGAAGCAACCCAGGAATGGAAAATCAAACATCATATGATCTCACTTATAAGTGAGAGCTAAGATATGACGATGCAAAGGCATAAGAATGAGACAACAGACTTTGGGACCATGGGGGGAAGTGTGGAAGGGGGGTGAAGGATAAAAGACTACACATTGGGTACAGTGTACACTGCTTGGGAGATGGGTGCACAAAAATCCCAGAAATTGCCCCTAAAGAAATTACCCATGTAGCCAAACACCACCTGTTCCCCCAAAATCTATAGAAAAAAACCCCAAAATCTATGGGAGGTTAAAAAAATAAACAGAAACGACAAAGAGGGAGCAATGCTGAAAAAAATCATAAATTATTTTAGTGTTTCTTAAACAAAAGAATGTGAATATAGTGCAGTCACATCAACATGTGACATTATTGGCATGGTTCTACACAGATGTTTAAAGTTTTAAATAATCGGAATTTATAAAACATCTAGCATTTTCATTGCTAAAGGAATTTTGCTGTCAGGCAAGTTTTTAAAAAATAAGTCCAGTTATTTTATTCTGTAGAAATCCTTCTTCCATTTTAACAGCCTTCTAGTCTACAACCCAAAGCAAATGGCTCAAGGAAATGTTGGTAGGGTTAAGATGTTTGTGGCACATTCCCATTTGTAATGGTAAATTCTGAGCATTACTTTTCACTCACTAATTCTGGACCAGTTTCCAAGAGATCCAGAAGAAGAATATAGCTCCTCCTCCTCTTCATTGAATAAGGAACAATTTTAACAATCAAGAGCTCCTAAGTGGGAAAAAATATAATTTGTATAAGTCAAACCCTCTGGTCACAATGAAATAAAACGAGAAACAGTAACAGAATTTAACCCAAAATTCCCGTGTCCAAGATTGATAAACCATACCCAAACAAAACCAACTCTTCCAAATAACACTTGGCAAGAGAATACATCAAAACCACAATTACATTCCGTTTAGAAATTAATAATGACAGTGCTACATATAAAATCTTATAGAATAAAGCTACAGTTGTAAACAGAAAAATCAATGGCATTTATTATGTTTATTACTAAAGAAAGCAATTACCTAGAAAGTAGTCACTGGCTTTCTACTGATCAAAGATTGCAGAAGATTTATTATTAGAAAATTAAACTAAAATGATACACACTCACATGCCAAAATTGAGAAACTGTTAAGTAGTAAAGCCAAATTGTGGGTCCTTGTCTCCAGACACTAAGTTCTTGCCAACACATTTTTCTGCCTCTCTTTAGGAATGGTTGGATGTTTATCCACAGACTTCCATCCATCTGGACTAAGTACAGACAAATAGCTCTGTTTTCCATCTTCACAGAGGGTCACTGTGAAGCCAGCTGGGATTTACATGCACATAGAAAGCTACCTTCCCCATTGTCAATTGTGAAGTAGGTAAACCTGTTTCTAGTGTTTGCCAATCTTTTTCTTTTTCTAAGTGTCTTTCTCTGTTCCTGCTGGTACAACAAAATACTTAAGATTAAATACTTTATAAAAAAACAGAAAATTTGTTTCTCAAAATTCTTAAGTCTGGAAGCCCAAGATCAAGGTATCCACGCATTCCGTGTCTGCTGAGGGCCACATCTCTGCATCCAAGATGATGCCTTGTTTCTACATCCTCATGTGGTAGAAGGCAGAGGGCAGAGGGCCTGGCTAGTTCCCTCCAGTCCTTTTATAAGGTCTCTAATCTCTTTCGTGAATGCTCTGCCCTCACGACTTAATCACCTTCTAAGCCTCTACCTCTTAATACTATCATATTGGGGCTTAAGTTCTAATGTATGACTTTTGGGGAACACATTCAGATCATAGCACTGAGCTTCTTATGTCTCCGATCCTACTTACCCCAGCTCCTCAGCTTCCAAAGGTGTTTATGCTTCTCTGCCTGTTTCAAAAGTTTAATATCTAAAAAAAAATCTAAGAATCTAAAACGTATGCAATCAGAAATATATAGGACCATCACCTTTTCTTTTCTGTTATCACTCAGAAATTTATGGGGACGTTTTAGGCAATAGTCTGTGATGGGAGAAGAATAAATTTCTTAATTTATGCCAGAAAGACAGTCTCCTGGTCTACCAATAGATTTCTTGATCATGTACATGCTGCCCAGGAGAAAATGAAACTCTGAAACCCTGAGATCAGCTTAATTGTTAACTCATTGTGTTAACTGCTGACTGTGTCTTTCTCCATCTGAAACTTGATTTTTTTATTATTATTATTATACTTTAAGTTCTGGGATACATGTGCAGAATGTACAGGTTTGTTACATAGGTATACATGTGCCATGGTGGTTTGCTGCACCCATCAACCCGTCATCTACATTAGGTATTTCTTCTAATGCTATCCCTCCACAGCCCCCTACCATCTGACAGGCCCTGGTGTGTGATGTTCCCCTCCCAGTGTCCATGTGTGTTCTTATTGTTCAACTCCCACCTATGAGTGAGAATATGGGGTGTTTGGTTTTCTGTTCCTGTGTTAGTTTGCTCAGAATGATGGTTTCCAGCTTCATCCATGTCCCTGCAAAGGACATGAGCTCATCCTTTTTTATGGCTGCATAGTATTCCATGGTGTATATGTGCCACATTTTCTTTATCCAGTCTATCATTGATGGGCATTTGAGTTGGTTCCAAGTCTTTGCTATTATGAATAGTGCCACACTAAACATACATATGCATGTGTCTTTATAGTAGAGTGATTTATAATCCTTTGGATATATACCCAGTAATGGGATTGCTGGGTAAAATTGTATTTGTAGTTCTAGATCCTTGAGGAATTGCCACACTGTCTTCCACAATGGTTGAACTAATTTATACTCCTACCAACAGTATAAAAGCATTCCTATTTCTCCACATCCTCTCCAGCATCTGTTGTTTCCCAACTTTTTAATGATCACCATTCTAACTGGCATGAGATGCTATCTCATTGTGGTTTTTCTTTGCATTTCTCTGATGGCCAGTGATGATGAGCTTCTTTTCATATGTTTGTTGGCTGCATAAATGTCTTCTTTTGAGAAGTGTCTGTTCATATCCTTCACCCACTTTTTGATGGAGTTGTTTGTTTTTCTCTTGTAAATTTGTTTAAGTTCCTTGTAGATTCTGGATATAAGCCCTTTGTCAGATGAATAGATTGCAAAAATTTTCTCCCATTCTATAGGTTGCCTCTTCACTCTGATGATAGTTTCTTTTGCTGTGCAGAAGCTCTTTAGTTTAATTAGATCCCATTTGTCAATTTTGGCTTTTGTTGCCATTGCTTTTGGTGTTTTAGTCATGAAGTCTTTGCTCATGCCTATGTCCTGAATGGTATCGCCTAGATTTTCTTCTAAGGTTTTTATGGTCTTAGGTCTTATGTTTAAATCTTTAATCCATTTTGAGTTAATTTTTGTATAAGGTGTAAGGAAGGGGTCCGGTTTCAGTTTTCTGCATATGGCTAGCCAGTTTTCCCAACACCATTTATTAAATAGGGAATCCTTTCCCCATTTCTTGCTTTTGTCAGGTTTGTCAAAGATCAGATGGTTGTAGATGTGTGGTGTTATTTCTGAGGCCTCTGTTTTGTTCCATTGGTCAATATATCTGTTTTGGCACTAGTACCATGCTGTTTTTGTTACTGTAGCCTTGTAGTGTAGTTTGAAGTCAAGTAGCATGATGTCTCCAGCTTTGTTCTTTTTGCTTAGGATTTTCTTGGCTATATGGCTCTTTTTTGGTTCCACTTTTTTGGTTTAAAGTAGTTTTTTCTAATTCTGTGAAGAAAGTCAATGGTAGCTTGATGGAAACAGCATTGAAACTGTAAATTACTTTGGGCAGTATGGTTATTTTTATGATATTGATTCTTCCTATCCATGAGCATGGAATGATTTTTACATTTGTTTATGTCCAAGCAGACCTAATAGACATCTACAGAACTCTCCATCCCAAATCAACAGAATATACATTGTTCTCAGCACCTCATAGCACTTATTCTAAAATTGACCACATGATTGGAAGTAAAACTCTCCTCAGCAAATGCAAAAAACGGAAATCATAACCAACAGTCTCTCAGACCACATTGCAATCAAAGTAGAACTCAAGATTAAGAAACTCACTCAAAACCGCACAACTACATGGAAACTGAACAACCTACTCCTGAATGGCTACTGGGTAAATAACGAAATTAAGGCAGAAATAAATAAGTTATTTGAAACCAATGAGAACAAAGACACAATGTACCAGAATCTCTGGGACACAGATAAAGCAGTGTTTACAGGGAAATTTATAGCACTAAATGCCCACAGGAGAAAGTGGGAATGATCTAAAATCAACACCCTAACATCACAATTAAAAGAACTAGAGAAGCAAGAGCAAACAAATTCAAAAGCTAGCAGAAGACAAGAAATAACTAAAATCATAGCAGAACTGAAGGAGATAGAGGCACGAAAAACCCTTCAAAAAATCAAGGAATCCAGGAGCTGGTTTTTTGAAAAGATTAACAAAATAGATAGACCGCTAGCCGGACTAATAAAGAAGAAAAGAGAGAAGAATCAAATAGACACAATAAAAGTGATAAAGGGGATATCACCACTGATCCCACAGAAATACAAACTACCATCAGAGAATACTATAAACACCTATACGCAAACAAACTAGAAAATCTAGAAGATATGGATAAATTCCTGAACACATACACCCTCCCATGACTAAACCAGGAAGAAGTCAAATCCCTGAATAGACCAATAACAAGTTCTGAAATTGAGGCAATAATTAATAGCCTACTAACCAAAAAAAGCCAAGGACCAGATTCACAGCCGAATTCTACCAGAGGTACTGAGAAGAGCTGGTACCATTCCTCCTGAAACCATTCCAAACAATAGAAAAAGAGGGACTCCTCCTTAACTCATTTTATGAGGCCAGCATCATCCTGATACCAAAACCTGGCAGAGACACAACAAAAAACGGAAATTTCAGGCCAATATCCCTGATGAATATTGATGCAAAAATCCTCAATAAAATACTGGCAAACCGAATCCAGCAGCACTTCGAAGAGCTTATCCACCACGATCAAGCTGGCTTCATCCCTGGGATGCAAGGTTGGTTCAACATACACAAATCAATAAACATAATCCATCACATAAACAGAACCAATGACAAAAACCACATGATCATCTCAATAGACGCAGAAAAGGCCTTTGATAAAATTCAACACCCCTTCATGCTAAAAACTCTCAATAAACTAGGTATTGATGGAATTTATCTCAAAATACTAAGAGCTATTTATGACAAACCCACAGCCAATATCATACTGAATGGGCAAAAGCTGGAAGCATTCCCTCTGAAAACTGGCACAAGACAAGGATGCCCTCTCTCACCACTCCTATTCAACATAGTATTGGAAGTTCTGGCCAGGGCAATCAGGCAAGAGAAAGAAATAAATGGTATTCAAATAGGAAGAAAGGAAGTCAAATCGTCTCTGTTTTCAGATTACATGATTGTATATTTAGAAAACCCCATCTTCTCAGCCCAAAATCTTCTTAAGCTGATAGGCAATTTAAGCAAAGTCTCAGGATACAAAATCAATGTACAAAAATCACAAGCATTCCTATACACCAATAACAGACAGAGAGCCAAATCTTGAGTGAACTCCCATTCACATTTGCTACAAAGAGAATAAAATACCTAGGAATACAACTTACAAGGGATGTGAAGGACCTCTTCAAGAAGAACTACAAACCACTGCTCAAGGAAGTAAGAGATGAAACTTGATTTTTTAAATCTATAAAATGAGAAAGCTTTACTAGATTGGGATTATAACTTTGTGACATTCTGTAATACACAATGATGGCTTTATAGCACATCTAATATCTTGGACAGGAAGTCCTGGCATTTCAAAATAATTTCTATCCTTTCTCCAACATATGTGGTTTTTTAAATCAATGATGTATATATGTGAACAGATGTAGAAATATTAAAAAAGGAGTTTCCATAACATTAGGCTTATCTTGGCCTCGTGCATTAGTGCAGTGATGAGCACAGGTTATGTAGGGCCTCCCCAATACCTAACAGTCTATTGGTGTGAAATTGTTGTAACAAGGAACAAATTTTTTACTTTATAGAGAGATTAGAAAAGAGCTGAGGAGAGGAGAGAGGCTTCAATGCCTACACACAGAGCAACTCATATCTGCTTAGGTGCTCCCATTAATGGGGAAGATCAGCTGGGCAGTTTTCTGGAGCACTAGTGTATAAGACACAGAATGCTCAACATCACTAGAATAAAAGGGCTGAATGTAAATTCTTCTCACTCCCATTTACATTAAAAATGCTATCCAGTGGAAATTTTCTTGCGCTCTTTAAGTAGGAGAAGGGGTAATAGCACATTGATTGTTGTGCAACATGCACATGCATTCATCTTTGGCATTCCGAGTCAGCTGGAGTTTTGAAAGCCAATAATGCAGGCTATGCTTCTGTTTATTGGGAATTAATGACTTACTGTGTTATCTAAATTCCACACCTTTAATAAGATTCTGAAGATGTTTCTGGTTTAAAAAATTACAAGGACATGAACTGCAAGAAAGTGAAGGAACTGTTTTGATAATATTTTTCAGAAATTAAATATTCTTCAGACATTAGAAGTGGATGAATAATTAAATCTGTTTCTACATATAGTTCTTAGTAGTACAAAATGCGTTGTTGCTTTGTTCCCACTAGAAAAATATTAAACACATAGGAAAGAAATATTGGTTTGAAAGGGGTCCAAGACTTCTATATTTTTCAGTTTGTTTCTGACGTCGTGTGTCTGGTAAGGTGTGATTGACAGTGACAGCCACCCTGACTCACAGCCTCACCAGAGGAAATGCGGAGGCCCAGAATCCTTAGTTTCTCTGTCCTCCACTCTGCACTCTGGTCCTAGCTGCTACCTCTCAGGAGGCTAGACTTTGGTATCTTTGATATTTCTTAGAGCTTGCCAAAAGTCAAGAGAATTCTTGCCTGCCAACCTAATTTGTCTTTAATGGCGAAGTGTTGGTCCGTGTCCTTTCCCTCGACAGGAGGTTTTTGTGGCCAATTTGGCATAGGGCGCTGTGGGGATCAAAGATGTATATAGCCAAATCCTATCTCCCTACTGATGTTGTCATTATGACCTTAAAATGACAATGTAAAAGGTTTATCTTAGCTTAATTTTTTTTTGACACAGGATCTTGCTCTGTCATCCAGGCTGGAGTACAGTGGCACAATCTCATCTCACTGCAGCCTCTGCCTCCCAGGCTCAAGTGATCGTCCCACCTCAGTGGGACTACAGTCATGCGCCACCACACCCAGCCAACTTTTGTACTTTTTGTAGAGATGGTGTTTCACCATGTTGCCCAGGCTGGTCTTGAACTTCTGGGCTCAAGCGATTCTACTGTCTTGGCCTCCCAAAGTGCTGGACTTACAGGTGTGAGCCACCATGCTCGGCCTAGCTTTGCATGTTTTCATCTGAGCATGTGCATGTGTTTCTGGTTTAACATCCATTTCAGATACCTAATTGATGCCTCTCAGGGCCAGTCCCTGTACCAGGGGCTTCAGGGGTTCCAAGAAAAATGAAGTGCTTCATTCTCAAGTAAAAATTTTATTCTCTGTTATAGCAATTCCAGACATAATGGGGAGGTAGGATTGGGGAAGGAGGTCTAATTTGTAGAGTGTGAGAGACTTTATCTAGCTCTCTGAATTTGCGCCCACAGGGGCTATGAAAACAATACACGCTATAAAGGATGACACCGGGTGTTTAGTATGGCAGAGATCACACTGCTTTTCAGGGAGAATAGCCAACAATAGAAGCTTTATCAACCAAGTGACACTTGAGTCACTTGAGCCATTTCTAGAAACTGGTTGGAATTTTGACTAATGGAAATGAGCAGGGAAGTCACAGCAAGTAGAAGAGAAATGAAATAGGCAACAGAAAGATGGAAGAATGTTCGGGAATGCTGAATGGACAAGATCAGCCAAAGCACAGAGCCAAAGTAAGGGAATGGCTGGAGATAAGGCTACAATTATTGGTTTTGGCCACATTGTGCTGTGCCTTGGATCTGAAGATCTAGAAATTAATTCAGTAGTTAATGAGAGTCATTAAAGGCTTTTGTACAGAGAAGTGATAGGATTAACATTCCACATTGGGATTAATTCTGAAAGAATGCATAGTATATATTGATGGGGCAAAGAAAGACGGAAGAGATTAGTTAAAATGTTATTACAGTTTTTCATTTCATGTTAGAAGTAATGAATGAGGCAGTAGGAGTGGAATTGCAAAAGAGATGATGGATTTTTGGGGCCATTACCAAAAGTGGAATGTTTGGGAGTTTTCAATTGGCCATAAGGGATTAAGTGAGAAATACAAAATAATTCCAAGCAATTCATACCTTGATAATAAGATTGAAGGTCAGAATGCCATTTGTGGAGTACCACTTTCTGCTTGGAGACTTCCTTCCCCATCCTATTCTGCTCATTACTTAGAAAGGCTTTTCTCTCTTCTGCATTCTTGTACATAATTCCATTAGAGCATTTATAAAGCTTTTCATCACTTAAATTGGACTTCATTTAGTGGTAATTTTGATTGTAAGTCTCCATGAAGGCATCCCCCAGGCATCTAACAAAGCACCTTACATGTAGTAGGTCTGCTGTCCGCACTTACCTTTCTCAGAAGATTATATGAAGGTGAAAAAGTTAAGGAGAGTTCAGTTCAATGCCATATTTGTTGAGTACCAGTTATGATGTAAGGTGTAGATTTGGAGATAAAATAAACATGATCACTCCCTCAAGGAGCATTAGGAGCCACAGGCACATAATTAAGTCATTGCAATACATGGAAAGGTATTGTAAGAGACACTTGGGTGGGGAGCTGTGGGAACAGAGAAGGGAGACACAGTTTCACAGAGAGTGAGGGAGGCTGAGTTGGGGGTGGATTTTAGAGAAGTCAACAGTACTGGATGTGAAGTAGTTTAAGAGAAGCTTTATGGTGGAGAAGGGGTAAAGAATATAAGTGATATTTTTGTTGTTTTGGAGAAAACGATCCAGAGTAAAGGAAGAAAGCAAACATGAGAAAGAGAGAGGAGAGACAGAAATTTTTATTTTGTGGGGCTAAAACCTAGAGATATCTGGTGTATGTGTTGGGGGTAGGGTGAGGGAGTTACAAGACATCACTATATTCTGTAACTGACTGCCACAAATGTTATTTTCCTGAACACATTACTAAGTGCCTTTCTACTTTCAGTTAGATATGTAAATGATCATCATCATTTTTCTTCTATCCAAACTGGGGGATATAATTGTGGGTTTGTGGGAGCTCACCTAAGGAGAGGAGATGTACTGACGACTGAAGTTTTGTTAGATTCCTGGTCAACTTACAGTTTTTTTGGAGGAGCAGACTGGAGAATGGTGGAAGAACGGTTGTGTGGTTCACCCTCTCAGCCTTTAGAAAAATGAGGTAATTATTAACTTTAGAAATAACAAAGGCATCGTTCTGTAGATACATGAGTCAAAAGGAAAAGCAATTCTTATTTTAGGATGGTGTCCTGAAAGCAGAATGGAAATGACTCAGCAAAATGAAACAGAAATATAAGGGATGTGTTTTGATTCACCCAAAAATTTTGACTGAAGAGGTAAATATTTGGAGAAACCTTTAACTTCTTATGGATTAAAGTGATGATTCTGTGTTGAGAAGGAAAAGAGTTCTTATCTAATTTCTGGGGAAGAAGAGAGGATGATGTGTTGAGAAAAGTTGGATCACAAAACGTTAGTTGATAATGTAACTATTTTCTGAGAAGACTCAATCCCAGAAATAATGTTCCCATTTGCAATCTGGCACCTAGAACCTACCCAACACAGAAAATAGTCTAATTCTAGGATTAAAACATATTTAGTAATAATAAATCAAACCTTTTTTAATGCAAAAATCAGTAATAAAATAGATTATTTAAAAAATTTGTATGTATTGAGTTGGTAGTGGGATGGAATTGATACATGTTTATTAAACCTTCCATTGAATTTTATAAAATTGGGGTAATTAAAAAATTACCTTATTAACTGAATAAGGATTTTAGAAATTCTTTAACAACTCTATTTTTAAATATCAAATCTAGTGTTCTTTTCATTTAAAGGATTTAAACTTCCTTCACTAGAGCTTCCGTCTTAGCATCTTTGTGAAGCATTTTCTGAGTCATCCATTTTTAATTATCTCTCCACTTTGAATACATTTTCCCTACTTTTATTGTAAATATAGCATTCTGACAGAAAAGTGCATTAAACTTATATGTGCAATTTAACAAATAATTATCAACCTAACACTGGGATAACCATTATCCAAATGAAGACATAGTGGGTTGCATTGTCAGCTTTGTGATAATCACTTACTTGGTTGGCATTATAGTTTTATTATTTATGTTTCTAAATGATAGAGTTTAATTTTGCCTATTTTGAGACATTATACAAATCAAGTCACACTGAATATGCTGTGTCTTACATCTTTTTGCACTGTATTATATTTTTGAGAGTCATTGCTATTATTGCCTGCAGCTGTAATTTATATTCCTTGCTGTATGGTAATCCGTTGCATGATTTCAGCACAACTTGAGCATTATTCTATTGATAGTAATTTTGGTTGTCTACAGTTTGGGGCATTATTAAAAATGCTGCTGTGCACATCCTTGTTCATGTGTCCTGCTGCACGTGTGTATAAGTTACTCTAGAGCAGTGGTTCTCAAAGTGTGGCATCTGAATCTACAACATTCATATCACCTGGGAACTTAGCAATGAAAATTCTCAGGTCCCACCACAGACCTACTCCATTGGAAACACCGGAGGTGGGGCCAAGCAATCTGTGTTTTAAGTAGCCTTCCAGATGCTTGTGATGCATATTAAAGATTGAGAACCACTATAGTGTATATCTAGGATGAGAATTGGGTCTTAAGTTATGCATATCTTAAACTTTGCTGGATAAAGTCAACTGTTTTATTGAGTGGTTATATCAACTTACGCTATGACCAGCAGTGTATTATATTTGTCCATGACTTGATTGCATGGAAACCTGGTGTCCTGTTGTAAGATGCAAGGTTTTTGAATTTCAAACTTGCTTATAAAAATTCAAATGCATTATTATTTATTCATGGGTACTAATGCATTCTTATTTTTCTCGACTATGAATAAGCAGATATTAGACAGTTATTTCTTTTTCACTCTGGACAAGGATTAATTTTTTTAATCAATTTTAATCACCATTTGATATAAAATTAATTAATTAATTTGTGAATAGGTGATGTATGTGAAGAGTACACATTTCAAAAGTTGCAAAAATGCATGTACACGTTGAAAATAAGTCTCCCTCCAATTCCGTCTTTTGGTCACATATTTCCCCTCCTAAGCAAACCATGGTGATCAGTTTACCAGTAAGGATTTCAAAATAGTTTCTCTATGTGCTTATCCTGAGTCACGTAGGATTAGAGGTGCCTGTTTTATCCTCCCATAACTCTATAGCTTATCTTTGTCATGGAATTTATAACATTGAATTGTAATTATTTACATTTCTGCATCCCATTCTATACTGGGAGATCTTTGGGTGTGAAGATTAAATTTTATTATACTCATATCCTTAGTACAGGTAGCGCCTGGTATAGCAAAGGCAATTAATAAAAATATGACACCTAAATGAATTACACCCATAATTTTTTCCTTTTGGCTCTGATGCTGTCTTAAGTTTGAATGTCAGGCTTTCTCAACTGATTTTTCTTTCCCAGCATGTCTCCCTTTGGGTGATGTTTGTAGAATGGTATCTCATGATTAATGTGACTCTGTGCACACAGGTAAATAGCTAATGAGCTTTGTTGGCCTTTAGAGCCTGGAGTCAGGAAGATGGCCATTTTCTTTATCTCTGCTTTCCTCTGAGAGGCTGCAAAGGACAGTGTGGCTTCCCTGCTTTGAAAAGGCTTCTAAACACTGCAGTTTGCAGAATACATCCATTATCATTGATTACACAGCAACAGGACATCCATTTGATTAGGGGAAATGATTACTAAGGATTTTGTACTAGTAAAGCCAATGTTTGCTAAATAGGAGTTTTAATCTTTTTACCTAAGTGAGGTTTCTTTTCCTGCAAATCTACTGAGTTGCATGTTTCTGAGCATTCTGGGGTTCAGTCTGTCTTTATTGGTCTCACTTTTATTGAAACCTTTTTTTTTTAATCTAACTAGGCAGCATTTTAGGGACCTTGCTGAGTTTAGGGAAAGGATTTTAGTTCTGTTATCTCCGGCTACAGTTGAATGTTGGGAAATTATCTTTTAAAGTCTGTATTTGTCAAAATAACAGCTCAGTATTATCACTAGCAGATTGATCTTTCTATCTTTAGTGTAAAGAAAATGTAATTTTTTTGCTTTTTCTTTTTATTATTGTGAATTTGAGGGTATTTTTCTTGAGGTGCAAGGTCTGAGAAAAATTTACTTGAAGCTTGTGTTGGGTTGATACAGCCAGTTAACAGTTTAGGTCTTTGATTTGTGTTGTGTGTGTATGAAAGAGAGAGGACGTTGCCTGGAATTGTCCTATTTCTGGTGTGTTGCAGCACAAACTGCCTGGAAGGAAACCCCTTTCCTTTGAAAAAAAGTCTATGGCATGGCTGGGTACTGATAAAATACTGTTCTTCAAGTTAAGTCCGGTTGAAATTGCCATTATGACCTTATTTTCAATTCAAGTTTTTGTATCTACTAAGGAAGAGAGTTACTTGGCTTGGTAGAAAGGACAGCGGTTACCAAGAGCCAGGAAAAAAATGAGAATTTGGCCCTTATGAAATTGATGTGTCATTAAAAAGAATGAGGTAGAACTACATATGCTGTTCTAGAAAACTGTCCAAAGTATATTGCTACTGATACTAGAAGGCTGCAAAATATTATTTTTATGATAATCTCATTTATATGTTTAAAAGGGGTATTTATACACATCAATGTTAGGTGCCTGATTTTTCACAAGGACCAGACAAGGCTGGTTACTTCTGGGTAGTGGAGGTAGGACTTGGGCTAACATTGCAGACAGAGATGAAACAACTTTTTTTTTTTTTTTTTACTTTTAAAAGAAAAATGTTTTGCCATGTGTTAGTATCATTTTTATGAAAAATAAAAGGAACATTAGATAAGTGTACACAAACTCCAACTGTGTGGTACCTTATATAAGACACTTGATGGTTTAAACTTTAGTTTCATTATCTGAAATGATCAATGATAATTACTTCAATAACTATTGCTTGGAATTTTCCATTTTTTTTGTGTGCTGCATTATAAACAACATAAATGAAACCTTTCCTTTGAAAAGGAACATGGCCATATGTTTCTTTGTGGCATCACCAGATACTGATAAAATACTGTTTTTCAACTTAAGTCCTGTTGAAATTGATATTATGACCTTTTCCTCACTTCAATTTTACGAAACTGCTGAAGAAGAGAGGTACCTCTTGCTCATGAGGCTGTTCTGAAGGTTAAATGGAGAAATTATTTTAGTAAATATTTTTGAAAAGACATTGTACTTCAATGTTGTCAGGAGTCCAAACAGGCTTGCTTCTTTAAAGCATGCAGACTGAGAAGAAAGCAAAGACATTCAAAGACATAGACTTTGAAAGTAACTCTTCTTCATTTCATCTTCTCTAGTGCCAAGCATCTATGAATATTATGGCCTGACCTTAAATTCTATGCACCTATTTTTTCTCATGTATTCAATGGAGATAATAATGGCCCATGCCTACCTGTGCTGCTTTTTCCAAGAGGAAAATGACTGAATAAATAGGAAAACTCTTAACATTAATAGAGCCCTACAGAGGGAGGGAAATAGTGGTTTTTAAGGAAGAGATAAAACATGATCTGAAGTTGGTTGTTGAAGGCTAGAACCATGTCTGATTAACTAATTTGTATAATTCCAGCACCTAGCACAATCCTTGGAAAATTGTAGGTGCTTATGAACTGTTTGTTGAATAAATCAGTAACTATTTTGATGAATGCTCTTATCTATCTAAATTTTAAGGACATACAGGGAAAATAATAGTTAAGGAAGCTAGCCATTAGCATTTCTTGTTCTGCAAGTATTTGGAGAAGAAAGAGGGTGGAACAGTATGATGGACTGGATGTTAGTATCCCTCCTGCCAAAAATTCATATATTGAAGTCCTAATTCCCAGCTTGATGGCATTTGGAGATGGGGCTTTTGGGAGGTAATCAGGGTTAGATGAGGCTGCAAGGGTGGGGCCCTCATGGTGGGATTAGTGCCCTTATGATAAGAGACAACAGAGAGCTTGCACTCTCTCTCTACTATGTGAAGACAGAAAAATGGAGGTTGTCTGCAAGCCAAAAGAAAAGCCCTCCCTAGAATTGAATGGGCCAGCATTTTGATCTTAAACTTTCCAGACACCAGAACTATAAGAACATAAATTTATGTTGTTTAAGCCACTCAGTCTATGGTATTTTGTTATGGCAGCCCAAGCAGACTATTACAGATAGGTAAGGGTAACATTAATTTAAGATCTAACTGCCAGTAAAGTACTTTGCATAAATTATTTCATTTAACTATCATATCTAATTTGGTATATATTATTTATTTTACTTTACTCAAAAGGAAACTGAGGCAAAGAGAGAGACTAAGTAATTGCTTAGTAAGTGGTAGGGCCAGGATTTTAGTGAAAATCTGTCTGAAAAATCCATTTTTTTTCTTAAATACTCACAGTGCTGGGGACAGTTGAAATAATTTTTCTCTCTAAGGTCTGGATGTTTCTTCTTTTATTGTCTTTTTGATCTCATGTTTAGGTTAGATACTAATGACATTGGAAACCACAATGCTCACAGACTATTATCAGTGAATTTGTATTTTTTTAAACAGAAAGGCCTTTCCTTAGGAATCTTGGACTGTTGTTTTAAATGCACATATCACTTTTGTCTTGGGGATAAAGTGAGAAGTAGGAATCTAATTTATTTTTGAACTTGTGAGCTGCAGCTGCGTCCAATAGTATTTATCTATTAATTCTTGCTTTTTTCTCTAATTTGAAATAGTATTGTCTTTATCATATAATTTCTTCTTTTATATATGTGAGGGGATATGTTTTGTTCTTTTGGTCTGTCGTATTCAAATGACAATGCTACTCTTAAATTATAGTGACTATAAAATAAATTTTAATATCAAATACATAATTATCCCTCATTGTTATAATTCTAGAAGTCTTATTTTTATGTGGTCACTCTTTAAAATTTTTAAAAATTTACAAATGAAACACAAACATGTATTGAAATTTCACTACATTTATAGATCAATGTGTATATAACTGACCTCTTTAAAATATTATCATCTTAACTAAAAAAATAGCATTTATTCTATGCTTTTGTTACCCTCAGGGAAGTCTGTGGTTTTCCTTATATAGGTTGTATACCTTTCTTACTGAGTTAATCTAAAGAATTCTTGTTATATTTTCTCTTTTGTTATTGTAAACATATAGAAAAATACTGATTTCTAAACATTTATTTCATAACTAACCATATTATTGACTACATTTCATTTTGTAGTCTTTCACTTGGTTTCTCATACAGGCAATCAAATCATTACCAATAATAGTAATTATATTTGGTTATTTTTAGTACTTGCGCCTCATTACTTGAAAAAATAGTAATGTTAGTAATCATCTTTATTATAATTGGGAAAGTGGGTTTTCATCATTATATGATATTGTTTATTGATTTAAGATAGATATTATTTAGGAGCTGTTTTTCTGAGTACTAAAGTAATCCACAAAAATAAAATGTAGCAATATATAAATAATACAGATTATTTACGTTGAAAGGTTTCTCATAATTCCCACATCTTGAGGTAACTATTGTTGATAATTTATTATCTAGACTTACAGGTTTTTTGTAGTTTGATCAGTTTTTAGTACATGTTTCCAGTTGTACAATTATCACTACAATTCAATTTTAAGACATTTCCATCAACCCCTAAAATTTTCCTTGTACCTTCTTGTTTTCACTGCCCACTCCCACCCCAGCCCATGAAACTGCTGGTCTGCTTATGTCCCTATAGTTTTACCTTTTACTTGCCTTTTCAAATGATTGCATAGTGTTCTACTACATGGATGTATTGAAATTTATTTAGCCAATCTTCTATTATAAATAATAGTGCAAAGAACATCATGGCACATGTACATTTGCATAATTTTGTATTTTTATAGGTGATATGGTTAGGCTTTGTGTCCCTGATATGGTTTGGCTGTGTCTCCACCCAAATCTCATCTTGAATTCCCATGTGTTGTGGAGGGACCCAGTGGGAGGTAACTGAATCACGGGGCAAGTCTTTCCCATGCTGTTCTCATGATAGTGAATAAGTCTTACTAGATCTGATGGTTTTAAAAAGAGAAATTCCCCTGCACAAGATCTTTCTCTTTGCCTGCTTCCATCCAAGTAAGACGTGACTTGCTCTTCCTTGCCTTCCGCCATGATTGGGAGGCTTCCCAGCCACGTGGAACTGTAAGTACAATTAAACCTCTTTTTTTTTTTTTTTGGTAAATTGCCCAGTATCTGGTATGTCTTTATCAGCAGCGTGAAAACAGACTAATATAGTCCCTACCCAAATCTCATCCTGAATTGTAATCCCCATAATCCCCATGTGTCAAGAGAAAGACCAGGTAGAGGTAGTTGAATCATCGGACAGTTTCCCTGTGCTGTTCTCATGATAGTAAGTTCTCACAAGATCTGATGGTTTTATAAGGACCTCTTCCCCATTTGCTCAGCACTTATCCTTCCTGCTGCCTTGTGAAGAAGGTGCCTTGGTACCCTTTCACCTCTGCCATAATTGTAAGTTTCCTGAGACCTCCCCAGCCATGCTGAACAATGAGTCAATTAATCCTCTTTCCTTTATAAATTACCCAGTCTCAGGCAGTTCTTTATAGCAATTTGTATTTGCACTACCAATACATGAGTTTTCTCATATCCTCAATATCACTGAGAATTAATACTCATTTTGATTTTTGCCATTCTAGAAGGTGAGCTCTGATAAAGTAGTGCTTTAGTGCATGGACTCAGAAAGTGGATGAGGTAAGTCTAAATCTTGTCCTTATACTAACTAGTTGTGTAATATGAGTAATATTTTATAGTTTTATTATATGAAATACATCAGATTATTATTATTTATTCAGAGGTATCTGTTGAAATTCTAAATGAGAACTTCCATAATATTTTCCAATGGTTGTTTTGGTATGTATACGTAGATAAGATTTAGATATGTTAATATAGATATACTATGTATTATTGTATCCTACTTTCATGCTATCTTACTATTCTGAGTAGGTAATAAAACTCCTTAACATTTTATTCCACTTGCTTGAGTTTCTATTACCTCCTTTATGTGATTCAGCTCCAAGGGCAGGATAATACTTTATCTTTGAATGTCCAGAATCCACTACATTTTCTGAATATAACAAGAACTTAATATTTGCTTAATCATTTATTGATTGAATGAATGAATACACAAATAAAATGTTTTTGGGCATAAAGACCTTTCATTCCCTTTCATATGAGGTTATGCAAATAACTGCCAATTTTGTTTAGAATTAACAGCAAAAGTTCTGAGAATACAAACAAGCAATATTTCAGGTGTTCCTTCTGCCATCCTAGTATTGAAAGAAGAATTTTTAAAATATCCTAAACTTCATTTTGGGAGCTCTTGAAAGGCCATTTCTATTTATTTTCAGGAAGAGTGCAATATTGGCAGCAGTATGCAATTTCCTTTCTTCCTGTGTGTGACAAACAGCATAACTTCCTCACTATAATCTGGTTTGAAAGTTGAGGACACTGCTCTGGCTAGAGAATTGACTTTGCTGATGAGCCTCTGGTCAACATTTTCAGCTAAGACATTCATGAAGCTGTGTAAGAGAGAAAGGCTCATCACCTTTGCAGATGTCACAAGCCTTTTATGCGGGAATCAAAGAAGAACATGAGAGGCCAGAACACCGGATTGAAACCAGCAATTTGACCTTTAAAAGGTATAAAGTACTGCTTTTAGGTTTAAATAGTTAACTGCACAAGCCAGAGACACACAGCTTGGTAGCACACTTCTAGCAAAAAATCCTTTGCTTTTAATTGACTGCAAGATCAATTTATCTCCGAGTAGCCCATGAGAGCTAATACATGAAACCCAAACTTAGCTTTACTAATTGGTACGTAGTAGGGGTGCTACTCTTTTCTGCTGGTGTGAAATCATAACTGAAATTTTGGACTCAGTTTCTAATAAAAATTTAGGAAGAACCTTAATCAATTGTATCTGCAGAAAAAAATCACATGATTTTGAGTGAACTAAATATCATGTTTTCTCATTTTATAAGCTATGGTTAAAAAACTGGATATATCCCAGAAAAATGAATTTTTAGAAATTCGGTGGAACTGTGATCTGAGAAAATGGTTGTGAAAATGGGACAATTCTCATTTAATTTTCAGTTTGTCCTTAGAAGACAAAGATAACAAAAATAAAGTTATAGGAGGCAAATTTTGCATAACAGTGAACTATCAATAGAGATAATAAGTGACAAAACTTTGAGGTTAGTGTCATCATGACCATTGTGTTACCAGAGGTCCTTGCTCCCAGAGCTCCCAAGATGGTGGTGGGCCACTTCCAAAATGGCAGCAGGCCACTTCAACATGGTGGCAAGCCTCATGTTCTCTGACCTGGGGTTTTTGGCCTCATGGATTCCAAGGAATGGAATCTTGGGCCATGAGGTGAGTGTTATAGCTCTATTAGAAGTCGTGGGTCATGGAAGAGAACTGTGGAACCCAGTGACTAGTGTTCAGCTTGATTAGGACGAACCCAGGCACTTAGCCATGCAGGAACAATGGCAAGCCTTTAGCCCGATTGGGAGTGGCAATGGGTGCCTCACTAGATCAGGAGCACAGTGGACAACCTGCTGGATCCAGAAGAATGGAAGTCAGCAGTGGGTCTGTGACGGCGGCAAAACGGCAGTGGTAGATGGCGAGTGAAAGTTCAGCTCAAGCAGTAACAAACATGCACCACAAGAGTGCAGTTGCAAGATTTAATAGAGTGAAATAGAGTGAAAACAGCTCCCATACAAAGGGAGGGGACCCAAAGGGGGTTGCTGTTGCCAGCTCGAATGCCTGGGATTATATCCCAATCCTTGTCCCTCCTGCTGTGCTCTCAGGCAATAGATGATTGGCTATTTCTTTACCTCCTGTTTTTGCCTAATTAGCATTTTAACGAGCTCTCTGATCTGTTGGGTGTGAGCTAGGTTGCAAGCCCCGTATTTAAAGGTGGATGTGGTCACCTTCCCAGCTAGGCTTAGGGATTCTTAGTCAGCCTAGGACATCCAGCTAGTCCTGTCTCTCAGTACCCCCTCTCAATAGGAAATCCCAAGTGCTGTTGGGGAGGTTGGCTGATGAATGCTCTAACTGCTTCCTGCTGAATTGGGGTGTAATAGGGGTTGTGCAGTTGCAATTTCCTTGGGAGGGGTGCCTTCCATGTCATTAACATCAGAGCATGGGCTAGCAGGCTTGTCCAGGGGTCCGCGGTAGATCTTAGTCATGGACTGCATCTGGGGCTCCATTTGAAGAACTATTTGTAGTTTTACAGCTTTGATTCTGGAAGAGACAAACTTAACAAGGAGGTTAAAGATACAGGGATTGAAATGTATGGCCTGCAGTGCAGGGGATTACTTGTTTGGCACACTTTACAGGCCCTGACTATCTGCTTGATAGTTTTGAAAAGGCCTGGTCCAGTAAATAATAATTTGGCCATCTGATGGGTGCTATCAATGCCTAAGGGAAATGTTTGGTGAAGGGTTTTAAGTAATTTCCATTGGTTAGCTGCAGGCAAAAGTATTTTTCCTTCTTCAGTGGCTAGCCATCCTGAGGGGAGGAAACTATGTGCTTGTGAGGTTCCTCATTCTATTTCTTCTTCTGAGTACTGGGGCTTGGTTTCCTGGAGGGGATTACCCCATACTAGGGGTCCTTCTATAAGCATTTCTAATGGAGGGTCCTGCCTTGCGGCTCTTTTGGCTTCAATATCCGCTTGGTGGTTCCTTTCTATTTCCCTTTCCTTTCCTTTCTGGTGACACCGGCAGTGTAAGATTGCCACCTCTTTATGTTTCTGTACAGCCAATAGTAATCTCCTAATGGCTTCCTGATGTTGGATAGGTGTTCCCTTGGAAATCAGGAATTCCCTTTCTCTCCATATTGCTGCATGGGCATGGAGGACTAGGTAAGCATACTTAGAGTCTGTATATATATTTACCCTTTTCTCTTCTCCTAATTCTAGTGCCCGAGTGAGGGCTATTAGTTCTGCCAGCTGAGCACTAGTTCCTGGAGTGAGGGGATTACTTTCAAGTATTCCATTATCACTGACCACTGCATACCCCACTTTTCAAAGTCCTTTTTCAACAGAGGAAATTCCATCAGTATACAAGTTGAGGTTGGGATCAGTCAAGGGAACCTCTAAAAGGTCCCCTCGAGTGGCATAGGTTTGAGCAATTACTTGTTGGCAGTTATGTTCTATCTTCTCTTCATTGTCTGGAAGAAATGTGTCTGGGTTAAGAGTTGCACAAGTGCACAGTCGCAGCACTGGCCCTTCAAGTAATAGAGCCTGGTATTTAAGTAAACAGTTGTCTGACAGCCACAAGTCTCCTTTAGCAGTGACTATGCCATTCACATCATGAGATGTTCACACAGTAAGATCTCTTCCCTGTATTATTTTAACTACTTCAGATACTAAGACTGCTACTGCTGCCACTACCCGTAAACAATGAGGCCAACCCTTTGCCACTACATCAGTTTCCTTACTCAGGTATGCCATGGGTTGCAAGCTCGTCCCTCAGACCTGTGTAAGGACTCCTAGAGCTATTCCTGTTTCTTCTGTGACATATAAAGAAAAGTCTTGCCCTGTTGGCAAGCTTACCACTGGGGCTTGGGTTAGGGCCTTCTTTAAGGCCTGGAAAGCCGCTTCTGCTTAAGGTGTCCATCTTACTAAATGGGTATTGGATTTCTGAGTTTCCTTAATTAGTGTGTATAATGGCCTGGCTATTTTGCTGTACCTGGGAATCCATATTCAGCAGCAGCCTGTTATGCCAAGGAACGCTCTTAGTTGCTTTAGGGTTTGGGGATGAGAATAAGCCAGTATAGGCTGGATACGTTCCTCACTGAGGGCCCTGGTGCCTTTGGATAATTTTAGCCCTAAGTATTTAAGCTGCTGTGAGCAGAGCTGAGCCTTTCGTTTGGAAACCTGTAGCCACAGGTAGCGAGGAAATTTAAGAGCACTTGGGTGGCTTGATGGCACAACGTTTCTGAATGGGCAGCTAAAATTAAATCATCCCCATACCGAAGGACAAGAGTGTCCAGGTATGAGAATTGGCTCAAGTCTTGGGCTAATGCCTGGCCAAATAGATGGGGGCTATCCTTGAACCCTTGGGGTAAAACAGTCCAGGTGAGTTGAGACGTTGGGTTCAAAGGATCTTCAAAGGCAAACAAGAATTGAGAGTCAGGATGTACAGGGATGCAGAAAAAGGCATCCTTAAGGTCCAGGACTGTAAACCACTCTGCTTCCTCTGGTATTTGGGAAAGCACTGTATAAGGGTTAGGTGCAGCTGGGTATAGAGGAACAACAGCCTCATTGATAATCCTGAGTTCTTGCACTAACCTCCACTGTCCATTGGGTTTCCTTACTCCTAAAATTGGAGTATGGCAGGGGCTATTGCATGCTTTTACTAGGCCTTGGGCTTTTAGGTCCTTAACAATCTTTTGGAGTCCTTGTTGGGCCTCGGGTCTAAGGGGGTATTGCCTTTGGTAGGGAAAGGAGGCGGAATCTTTTAATTTAACTTGAACAGGATGGGCATTCTTTGCTCATCCATATTGTCCTTCTGTTGCCCAGACTTCAGCATTAATTCCTTCCTCAAGCAGGTGACAACAAACGGGTGTTCCTTCTCCTATGTTCAGATGTATAATGGCCCCTGCTTTTGCTAGAATGTCTCTCCCTAACAAGAGTGGGGCTTTCAGGCATAATTAGAAAAGCATGTGAAAAGAGTAAAGTTCCCCAGTCACAACTTAGTGGCTGGGAGAAATATCTAGTGACTGGCTGTCCTAGGACCGCTCAGATAGTGACAGATCTGGAGGACAGTTGTCCGGGACAGGAAAGTAAGACTGAGAAGGCTGTGCCAGTGTTCAGGAGACAGTTAACCTCCTGGCCCTCAATTGTCAAGCATACCCGGGGCTCTGTGAGGGTGATGGCATGGGCTGGGGCTTGCCCTGGGCACCCTCAGTCCTGCTGCTGGATCATCTGGTTAGTGGCTTCTGACTCAGAGGACCTTCCTCCCCTGGGGCAATGGGCCTTCCAGTGATTCCCTTGACATAAGAGGCATGGACGAAGGGGCAGCTTATTTCTACTTGGACAATCTTTTTTTAAGTGTCCTTGTAGACCACACTGGAAGCAAGCCCTATTAGGCATTCAATTTGCCCAGCTTTTCCCTTTTCCAGAGCTTCCAAAGTCCACTTGCCTGAGGGCCATGACTAAAGCAGTGGCCTTTTTAAAATCCCGTTTGTCCTGTTCCACCTGCTCCTCCTGATCTCTATTATAAAAAACTGAGGTTAACAAGTTCAATAGGGTTTCTAAGTTTTGCTCTGGGCCTAAGGTGGACTTTTTTAGTTTTTTCTAATGTCTGCAGCTGACTGAGTGATAAACTTATCCTTTAAGATTAGTTGGACTTCAATACAGTCAGGTGACAGAGAGGTATGCTTCCTCAATGCATCCCTTAGTATTTCCAGAAAGGCAGTATGATTTTCTTCCTTTCCCTATGTTATAGTGGACATCACTGAATAATTCATAGGCTTCTTCCTAGTTTTCCTTAGTCCTAGCACGCAAGTTTGCAAATATCTGCGGCACCGATCTCCATGTTCTTATTCTGTGTCCCAGTGAGGGTCTACACTGAGAACTGCCTGCTGGCCTGTGGGGAATTGTTCCCTTTCCTCTGTTGTCATCCTATCATTGACCTGACTGAGATACCAGAGATTGCCAAACTCTGGGGCTGCAGCTATGGCGACACTTCTCTCATTTGGGGTTAGTGTCTGATTTAGCAGTAACATTATATCTCTCCATGTCAGATCAAAGGATTGTCCTAACCCTTGTAAAACATCAATATAGCCATCAGGGTTATCTGAGAATTTACCTAGGTCTATTTTAATTTGCTTTAAGTCTGAGAGAAAAAAAAAGTACATGCACTCTGGCTGGGCCGAATTCTCCTCCTCCCACTGCCTGGAGGGGGCATAATCAGGGAATATTGGCACTGTTTGGTTCATTGTTTATCCCTTCATCTATCTCCTTTGGACCATTTGGGTAAAAGGGGGGTCCTTATTAGTTGGGAAAGGGAGGTAGACTGAGGGCTTTCTGTAGGGCATAAATCACACTTTTTACATAATTGCGAGTTGTCTCTTAATGGAAAGAAAGTTTGCACTTCACTCCATTTGCCCTCCTTTCTACAGAAGAGGTCTCACTGTAAGATGGTGTTATAATTTATACTTCTCTCAGGAGGCCAGGTTTCTCCCCCTTGAAGAGGATATCATGGTACTGCAGAAGAATGTAAGTCATTTCTTTCTTAGTGTCTGAGGGTCAAATTGGTCCTAATTCTCCAGAATATATCTTAGGGGTGTTTTTTGCCTTGGGGTGGGAGGAACGTTTCCCATCTGAAAAAAGAACATAGGGATGTCAGCACCCCTAGTCATTTTCCGATGAGCATTAGTCCCAGAGCATCCTCTAAGGGCCTAATGCTTATTCTTTTCCAGGGTGCATAACCACCAATGGACCTCTGCTTACTGGATTAGTTATGCTCACTGATGTAGCAGTCCTGCACCTGTTTTCCCGCCTCTCTTGACCACAAAGAAAGGGGTCTGGGCTGCTGGATTCTAGTGGTCCTTTACCAGCGTGCCCAACATTGCCTTTTGCGCTCAGGGGTGAGTCCTAGAGCTGGGCTGGGGTCCTGAGTATTTCATAACAACCCAGCTGCCCCATCAAGATGCCTTGCCATAAACAACAGTTCTTATGCAAATTTGTTTCACAGAGGGTGTAGCAAACCTTTTGAGTCAGGATTCAGAGTCTTTTTGATTCTGTAAGTACTTTAAGTCTTGGCTGAGTGCAAACAGGGTACACGTTTGAGGAGACCAATTATTAGGCAATTTTTCTAACTGCTTCCACTTGAGTCTCTGTATCAATTACTGAATACCCATTGTGGTTTTTTTCCTCAATCACCTGGGAGGAACCATTTATCGTCCTGTCCTGAAGGGAGTTCCTCCTAGGTCTGTTTGGACCTTTGTATGGTAATTAAGTTTTAAATCCCCTGTTAGGAAATCTGCTGGGTTAAGGGAATTATCAGTGGTTGGAGTTACATTGCCCTTTTCTAATATAATAGACCTATACTTTAAGATTTTTGAGTTAGTAAGTTACCTTTTTGCTTTTTTTTTTTTTTTGACTTAGAATAATTCTGAACTGGTGAGGTGTGCTCACAATGAGGTTTCCTCTAAAAGTTACTTTTCTACTTTTAGCAAAGCGGTTGCCGCTACCGACTGAATGCATTTGGCCCATCCGTGGATTACTGGGTTAAGGATTTTTGATGGGAAAGCTACGGGTTGTCAGTGACCTCAGTGCTTTTGGGCTATGCCCTTATTTACACTGACAACAAAATGGCATTGGAGTGTTACAGGGTCACGGAGAAGACCTTCAATTATCAATTACAGGTTTTAAATTTACCCTGGCTTTTAAAGGAATAGGGCACACTTTTTTTTCTACTATTTCTTTTTCTTTCTTTTTCTCTTTGACTCCCTCCTTGTCTCTCTCTCCATCTCTCTCTCTGTGTCTCTCTCTTAGCCATTACAAATTTGGGGCCCTGGCAAGTGTGGTGGGGAATGGGTCCTACATAACTGCCCATGTTGAGAGTTGTATACCCAAATAGGGAGGGACACCAGGGATAAGACTCCTTGGGTTATAGCCTAGGTGCCTAAGGATGCAGCGTAGAGCCTCCTTAGATCCCTTTGGAGACACAACTTGCTAGAGGAAATGAAAGTCTGAATCATTAGTACCCAGGAGGCAGGGATCAGAGGAAGCAGATTCAGAGGTAAGGAGAATTTTGGGGCTACACTTTCAAGAAAGTCACGGTTGGGACCCAGGATGTATGGGTCAGAAGGGAAGGTAGGGGCACATGCATGGGCGACTGCTGAGTAGAGTCTCCTGGCTGCGCCATGATCTCTACCGGCTACTGCCCGGAGTTTGGGACAACAGCTGTCTGCCTCTAGTCGGCCCTCAGCTTCCCCAAGAAAATTGAAAGTGGAAGCTGTCTCCAGGCAGACCAACATCCCCACTAGAAGGGTTGGGGGTTGTTAGAAAGTCCTTCCCCAGATAGCCTCACACCTGAGTCTTAAGTGTGGCGGCGATGCTAATTGTTTTTAACTGGCTGACAGGTGCCTGTGCCTGGTATTTTCCTCCAGTTCTAAGGAAGGATAGAACAGAATAGCAAGTGAAAGTGGTCCAATATTACTCACCACTTTGGATGTCCCTTTGTGGTCGCCAAAATGTTACCGGGGGTCCTTGCTCCCAGAGCTCCCAAGATGGTGGTGGGCCACTTCCAAGATGGTGGCAAGCCTCGTGTTCTCTGACCTGGGGTTCTTGGCCTCATGGATTCCAAGGAATGGAATCTTGGGCCATGAGGTGAGTGTTATAGTTCTATTAGAAGTCGTGGGTCATGGAAGAGAACTGTGGAACCCAGTGACTAGTGTTCGGCTTGATTAGGATGAACCCAGGCACGTAGCCATGCAGGAACAATGGCAAGCCTTTAGCCCAATCGGGAGCGGCAATGGGCGCCTCGCTGGATCAGGAGCACAGTGAACACCCTGCTGGATCCAGAAGAATGGAAGTCAGCGGTGGGTCTGTGACGGCAGCAAAACAGCAGTGGTGGACAGTGAGCAAAAGCTCAGCTCAAGCGGTAAGAAACACGGACCAGAAGAGTGCAGTTGCAATACTTAATAGAGTGAAATAGAGTGAAAACAGAGCTCCTATGCAAAGGGAGGGGACCCAAAGGGGGTTGCTGTTGCCAGCTCGAATGCCTGGGTTTATATCCCAATCCTTGTCCCTCCCGCTGTGCCCTCAGGCAATAGATGATTGGCTATTTCTTTTCCTCCTGTTTTTGCCTAATTAGCATTTTAGTGAGCTCTCTGATTGGCTGGGTGTGAGCTAAGTTGTAAACCCCGTGTTTAAAGGTGGATGTGGTCACCTTCCCAGCTAGGCTTAGGGATTCTTAGTCGGCCTAGGAAATCCAGCTAGTCCTGTGTCTCAATTGTACACAGAAAGATTCCAAGGCTGATAGGACAAAGGCTCATGGCCCATGGATTTCAGAGCCCAGGCCTCCTAACTCCAATTTTTATGCTTTTATCACCACTTGCCCTCCAAACATGGAACCAGCTGTCCCCTGAGCTAATAAATATTTTTCTAGTCATGGAATATGGTTAAGCAGAGTCTCAACTGAATATCCTTTGGTCATTGATGTTGTATAGGCTATTTTTGAATTGGGCAGGTTATAGGGCCAGATATTTTAATAAGAACATGTCAGATGACAGTGTTTCCTAAACCAATGTCATGTGGACCCTGTTCTGCAGGACCTTAAAAAGTGCCATGAAAACAAGCTACTTTAATCACATAAGGTTAAGCTTGGGGAGTACTACATTAAGCTAAGTTTCACAGGTTTCTTTACTGTAGAACATCTAAAGCCCTTATATCCTTCAGTGCATTGCAACCTCTTAGACATATTTAAAAAAGAGAATCCTCTCGTAGTACCCACTAATATTTATTGTAACTACTGTGCTGTGGAACACAGTTTGTGTCTCTAGTGGCTCTTTCATTTCTAAGAGATCATGATAACAGATAAAATAATCCAGATTGGTTTGATAATGGCCACTTTTCCTAAAAAAAGCAGCTAAAAGTGTGAAAACAAACCAATTCAGCAAAAAAAAAAACAAAAAAAAACAAAAAAAAAAGGACTACGGTAAGTAGATAATCAGCTTATTCTTCTTGCATTACTCTCATGGTAATGAACATGAATTTGAGTAACAACTTAAATCTGCATCCTGAGAGCTCATAACCAAGTGGAATATATTCTGTTGTTTCCTTCTCCCTTTTCTTCAGCAGTTCTGATGGGTATCAGGGAAGTTTCCAAATGTGTACACATAGACAGGAGGAAAATTGAAGGGTAGAGGGTACCAGAGGATGAGGTGAAAGAAGATTAATTAGTCCAGGTGCCCTGTATCTAAGTTGAAGGCACTTTCTACCTAAGGCAGCACAGCCTCCAATGAGCCAGAATGGTTCCCGTGAATTTAACAGAACACCTGGAAAAGTCACTGGCAGTTCAAGTGAGTCATTCTCCAGTAGCAGAATTATTGAGCAGGTGAAGTGGTTCAGTTAGGCCTTGTGATAGTTAATTTTATGTATCAACTCGACTAGGCCACTGGGTGCTCAGACATTAGATCAAACATTTTTCTGGGTGTGCCTATGAGGGTATATTGGGATGAGATTTACATTTGAATGGATAGAGTTAGGAAAGAGGATTGTCCTTCCTAATGTGGGTGTGCCTCATCCAGTCAATTGAATAAATGAATAGAACTAAAAGATTGAGTATGAGGAAATTGTTCAGCCTGACTGCTTGAGCTGGAACATCAATCTTGCCTTTGGGCTTGAACCGTATCATGAAATCTCCTGGTTCTCTAGCTTGCCATCTGAAGATCTTGGGACTTCTCTCCCTCCATAATTGTATGAGCCAATTCCTTGTAATATGTATGTGTGTATGTATCTATCTACCTATCTGTCCATCTATCTATCTATCTATCTATCTATCTATCTATCTATCTATCTATCTATCATCTATCTACATACCTATTCATCCTATTGATTTGATTTCTCTGAGAACCCTAAATAACACAGGCTGTCTTTGGATACAAGGAACAGGGACTCACTTAAGTCATCACATGTTATTTGATCATTTTCATGGGAATATGTGCACACAGAAAACTAGAACAAACTGAACACTCTGGTCTTGATAGAGTGGGGCTACAGATGGGATGTTGTGTTCTTAATCTATCCAGCTACTTCATGGATGCCTGTTCAAATCTCCACTTGTTAGAGACTTGCTTATTCACATTCTTGATCCTATATTCATTTTTCTGTGCTTCGTAGACCTTGTTAGCTCTTAGATTCTGCTTACTTATAACTTTCCTTTTTATATGATAAAACTCTATCTCATTGCATCTCATCAATTTAGCCTCTACTTCTGTCTCATTCTTCCAGATATAGAAGTTCACTTTTCTGAAGGAGAAAACATAATAGTCCCTGCTTCATCTTTTCACAACAGACCACATTACAAATAACTCATTTTACTATGAACTCAGTTTCTTTGGTTAGATTTCAAAGATCTATCTTGGTCCAATCAGCTAGGACTAGAAAGTACAGGGTCATAGAATATAAAACTTAGCCACCTGGGGCTTTCCTTTCAGTGGAGGTTGTGTATTGGCAGCTTCTCTTAGAAGAACTGTGGTGTGGCTTCAACTGTAATTGTCATGGCTGGAACACTGTGTCTGCACACACAAGGAAGAACAGAGAGAAATGTTGGCATTTGATGGTGGCTTGGTGATAGTGCGTCTCGTTTCACTTTATAAAGACATGTGTTTGGCTCCAGTTCTTCATTTTTTTTTTAACCTGAGTGATCAGAAACATCTTAGCAGGGTTCAGATAGGTGAAATTACAGAAACAGCCTGCCCCAAGTGTCAGAGAGGCAACAGATTTAATAAATGAGTCACTATCTGTATGTGTTTATTGTCTATACTTACATAAGTATTAGATACATTTTTTTTTCCTTCTACTATGCTCACTCTCCCATGCTTCAAGGCTTAGCTTCTGCTCTTCATTCCTTGGGAAATAGTCCCAGTCTGCTGGTGCTCACTTTTATTTGCGTCTGTGTGAAGAGACCACCAAACAGGCCTTGTGTGAGCAACAAGGCTGTTTATTTCACCTGGGTGCAGGCGGGCTGAGTCCGAAAAGAGAGTCAGTGAAGGGAGATAGGGGTGGGGCTGTTTTATAAGATTTGGGTAGGTAAGGGAAAATTACAGTCAAAGGGAGGCTGTTCTCTGGCGTGCAGGAGTAGGGGTCACAAGGTGCTCAGTGGGGGAGCTTTTTGAGCCAGGATGAGCCAGGAGAAGGAATTTAACAAGATAATGTCATCACTTAAGGCGAGGACTGGCCATTTTCACTTCTTTTGTGGTGGAATGTCATCAGTTAAGGCAAGGACCGGCCGTTTCACTTATTTTGTGGTGGAATGTCATCAGTTAAGGCAGGAACCGGCCATCTGGATGTGTACATGCAGGTCACAGGGGATAAGATGGTTTAGCTTGGGCTCAGAGGCCTGACACTCACTGGCCTCTTTCTCTGAGCTCCAACAGCAGCTACAGATTGCAGCAGAAGCTCAATCCAGAGAAGGGACCATAGACTGTTCTGCCCCTAAGCCTTGGCTCACTCACCCACCTACCTCATCCACACTCATAGTTGGCTGCGTCTGGCAGGCCAGGGTGGCTTCTATGAGGACCCAGGGGACTAGGTAAGTTCCATCATCACTCTTCTTTCCTAACCCTCCTTGTCTAACAGACTCAGAGCAGAAGTCCAGATTTTCATAATACTCTTTCTCCAGGGATTTCCTCTCAAGGTGCTAGCATTCTTTAGCTCAATTGGCTGGAAATCTTGCTGAAAATGTGGTCTTATTTTAATCACATATTAAATTGTTCTATGTCAAAAACAGTTCTTCTTCTAGCAGAAAGTAGTGGTAACGGCAGCAATAGGGAATTTTCTGTAAGTGGATAAGCCAGTATCTACTTCAGTATCAGTGTTGGCCTCTTTCAGAGGAGCGGGCTTCTCACCATATCCACTAGCAAAACACTAGGATGTTTGCTTCTCAGCAGTTCTCCTCCCTTGTTTCTGCTTGTTAAGGAGAAAACATGCATAACAAATAACTCTTTAAAAATGACAGAGATGTTGCTTTACAGCCTGTCTTCTATTTGTAGAAACCATTTTAATAATTACCATCTGAAATAGTTCTTTACTTATCTAATAAGAATAATAAAATCAATAGATAACATTTATTGACAAACTATACTATGTGCAAGGCAGTTTTCTCAGCTTGATATACTGTGTTTTTTTCCATATTAACTTTTAATATGGAAAGTTAAAAGCATGGAGACAAGGTAATTGATGTTTTCTCTCTTTTACAAATTAGAAAGTCAAATTCAAGAAGATAAGAAAAAAAAAAACAAGCTGAATGAAGACACTTATTTAGTCAGTGGCAGAAGTAGAACTTGAATCCAGTTCTTCACAACACCATATCCAGCATTCATTCCATTCTATGAGGCAGTAAAGTTTAATCCATACTCAAAACAAAAGAATCTTCACTGTTATAGTAGATTGCTATCCTATACAGAAAGCATATTAATGTCAAGTTCTCCGGTAGAACATAAATGATGCAGTCCTCTTCAAATCCATCTTGGTATATAACCTTTATATCTGGGCTAAATTTCCATGAAGTCTTCTGTAAATCACAGAAGACAGATTCTTTGGGAGCTCTATCTGGCATTGTTAAATTTAAGCTCCAAATCAGTATTTGTCAAAATAAAACAAATCTCAATCAAATTTTGTGCAAACAGAAGACAAGCCAATGTAGAAGATCAAGTGGTCAAATTGAAACACAGATTGCAGTTGGCCCCATGTAGGCATCCTGGACAGATGACAGAATTCCCTGTTGTAGGGCCTGCCTGGAGCCATCTGGAGGTTTACAAGTCACAGCAGCAGCACCCCAGGCTCAGAAGCCCAGGAGGGAGCCTGATACAGGGAGTCCGAATTCTAAACCACTTATTCTACACCTCTTTGATTTCTCTCTATCCAGATTCCTGAAGTCTCCAGGGAATGGTATTGTGGTAGCAAAACTGTAAACTCTTAGCTGGGCAAGTAATTGGCTTGCGGTTGACCTAGGAGAAATACACTGTTTCTAAAATGTGTGTTGAGGAGCACAGAACAACTTTTTAACCTTGATGCCATGCCTCTTTCCTCCCAGATTCAGTAAAAGGGAAAAATAAATTCCTAATATTCCTTCCTCCCCCACTACCCTGTGTCCCTGTGTATTCTCCCTGACTTTGTGTCTTTGTATATCTCCCACGCTAACCATTCTGCTTCAACTTTTCTGGTACCCACTCATGTTTTTTTCCACTGAAATACCTTCTTGAAATCATAGAACTATTTATTACAAATGGTTATAATATAAAGTCAATATATAAATCCAGAAAAGGTTTAAGAATTATCTCAATGTCCCAGTTTCTTTTGCGCTGATACAACAGAATACTGGAGACTGGGTAATTTATAATGAACAGAAATTTATTGACTCACATTTCTGGAAGCTGAGAAGTCCAGGATCAAAGAGCCAATATCTGGCGAGGGCCCTCTCTGTGTTATCACATGGCAGAAGGTGGAAAGGCAAGAGCACAAGAGAGCAAGCCCACTCCCACAAACCATTTTTGTAATAGCATTAATCTATTTATGAGGGTGAAGCCTTCTTGACATAATCATCTCCCATTGGGCCCTACCTTCCAACACTGCAGCACTGGGGACTAAGTTTCCAACACATGGAGTTTATGGTTTGGACACATTTGAACCATAGCACCTAGGCAAAATTAGTGGTTTTGTTTTGTTTTGTTTTGTTTTGACTTTTACTAAATTACAAATGTTTATTCTTTCAAGGGCACACACATCTGCATGGCACTTTTTGGATCTTTTGGGCCTTTAGAACAACTTTCTCATAAACAGCTTCTGATTCAAAGACAGAAGTCTTTAAATTGCCTTGTATACACTTTCAAATAACACTAAAGTGGCCTTTTTTTTTTTTCTTCTCATCCACTGTCCAGTCATGGCTCATTTTTAATGCATGCAGCTTGCATCCAGCTTGAATACAGAAAAAGTTCAGATGCCATATATGCCATCTGCATCCCCTATGATGATCTTCCTTTGATTGGGTAATCTGAATTCCCCTTGATTCTTCCTGTGCCTCATTTGGCAAGAGGCTAGTTGTTCTCAACCCTGGCAACCCATTAGAATCTCCTAAGGGCACTTAAAAAATACTGATATCCAGCGTCTTCCCCAAGATTTGGATTTAACTGTGTGAAGTGGAGTTAAAGGATCAGTATTCTTAAAATGCATTCCAAGGGGTTTTAATGTGAGCTAACTGGACTTTGGGATTTCTTTCTGTCCTCTGGGTCTACAAAATTCTGAGTGCATAGCCTATCTATGGTAGATGGTAGGTGTATCACCTTCTTTTGTTTGTTTGTTTTGTTTTCATTCAGAGGGTTCCTGCCATTTTATGAGGCTTACCTCTCTGTCAAAAAATATATATATATCACTTTTAATTTGTAAAGGGGACAGATCCTCTCTCAGCAGAACCTTATAAATGCATTTACACATAGAGATGCAGAATAGCCCCTGAAAAGTGTTCCAACTCCAAAAAGGTAGATGATGTTTTTTGAGATGTCTGTCTTACTACCAGGGCATTTCCATTCCAAGGCTTGCTCATTTGTATCTTATTTTTCCAAATGAATAACTCTTACAAAGCATGAGAGATGAATTTCTGCAAGTTAGAGAAAGAACAATGTGATCAATCATTCTGTTCCTTGCTGCCAACTTTCTCTCCTCAACAACATAATGATAGATCTGCTTGAGGGGATAACATCAGAAGTTTGCTCCCAAATTTTCCTCTGCTCAAAGAGAAGCTTTCTGTGTCTGATGGGAGTGCTGAGTCCATGGAAAGAGGGGTATGGACATGTGTTCAAGAGTCAGTTAAATAGTGGATGAAGCTTTTCTTCTATGCCTTAAACTCTACATGTCAGAAAATATCCAGTAGCAACTTTACTTTGATTTTATGTTTTATTAAAACAGTGACAATTAAAGAGAGAACATGACTCTAATTAAGTAATTGAATAAAATGTTGAACAGATGCACTCTGGCTGCTGTGGACAGCAGATCCTCATGTACAATGGTGAGCGCAGCAAAGCCATCTGGACATTTTTTGTCCTCTTTTGTCTAAATTGGTTTTTGTTTTTGGAGATGCCACTCCAAGAATTTCCATACCATTAAGGCTACTGCTTTCAATAGCACAGGGATAGAATAGAGAATAGTGTTCACAGTATGATTGAGGAAGTCTTCTTCTTAGACATCTCATACTGGTCAGGAAGGACCAAAGGGCTTTGCTTCTGCCTTTTCTCTATTACTAGATCATAAACTGACTAGCATGCTAGCTTGGTATTAGGGTATCTTTTTGTGTGTAGAATTCAACAAGATACATCCTCAAAATCTAAACTTCCCATATGCCCGATTGCCCAAAAGCAGAAATGGGACAGAGATTTATGTAATGAACTAGCCAGCATGAATTCTCTCACATTGAGAACTGCTCTGATGATGAGCATGGTACCATCTGCTACAATAAAAGGATCAAGCTCCTTTTTTGGAGGGGAGAATGGAATATCTAATCATTTGGCCTTAAACTCATGGACTGTGGAAGGTAGAATGCATCTAGTGCTCAATCATTGGTCTGATGGGTGGTGGTTTTGTTTGTTTTTCTAAGTACAGAAAAAAAAACAAAAGAAATTTTTGAACCTTTTGTCCAAGACACACTGCATCCGTCAGATGCTTCCGTGTTCTCTGACCAGGTTTGTTTGTTTCAGGAAACATATTTCTCTTTCCCCTAGCATTTCATTTGCACAATGGACTATATTGCTTAATTAGTGTCCATTTACATACTATAGTATTCAAAGAAAAGCTATAGACTGAATCTAATTTGGTAGTGTATCGGGGTCCTGACACCAACAGCAGAACATCTCATGTGGGGCCAAGCAGAGGTACACCAAATTGTGTTAGGCCTCAGTATTTGGACTCAAGACTGTGCACATCGATCTGTGCTCTGGATATATCTATATATGAGTTCTAGAATTTGCTGGCTTTCAAAAGGACTGTATGTGCATGTGTATGTGTATGTGTATGTGTATGGTGGCTTGAAGGATAATCCACACACCTTCCCTCTGCTTCATCCCCCCAAAAAAGTAGAATTACCTAGAATACTCAGAAGAAGAGATGCCCCTGAAAATAATATGCTAGAGAAAGTGGAATTCAATTTTAGAAACCCTCTGCAAGACCCATTTAATAAATTTAAGATGGCACATTCTCCATATAAGGAATAGGTGCATAAGTCAAGACTAAGTTGAAATCAAAGTAGATATAAAAGGGAATTATCTGAAATAACAGAATTTAAATCTGTTGTTAAATAAAATCAAAATCTAGTGTCTGAATAAAAATCTGCAAAGGAAGGAGAAAAAAGAAGTAAAATTTAAAAACAAAAGGAAAACAATAGAAATCAAAGATGTATCTGAGGCCAGGTGCAGTGACATATGCCTGTAATTCCAGCTACTTGGGAAGCTCAAGTGGGAGAATGACTTGAACCCAGGAGTTCAAGATCATCCTGAGCAACATAGTGAGACCTTGTCTCAAATTTTTTTTGAAATGCAGAAGAAAAAGAAAAAGTGAAAACATGGATAAAATGATAATAGATATAAGACTCAGAAAGCAAATACCCAATCCCAGAAAGATAGGTATTCCAAGAAAAAAAAATACACGGTAATAAATCAGAGATAATCCTGAAAGCAATATTATGTATATAATTTTATGGAGCTGAAAAATACTTATGTTTGCAAATCAAAAAGGGTTACTATGGTCTAGACCAAGCTTGTCCAACCCATGGCCCATGGGCTGTATGCAGCCCAGAATGGCTTTGAATGCAGCCCAACACAAATTCATAAACTTTCTTAAAACATTATGAGATTCTTTTTGTTGTTATTATTATTTTTTTTAGCTCATCAGCTATCGTTAGTGTTAGTGCATTTTATGTGCGGCCCAAGATAGTTCTTCTTTTTCCAGTGAGGCCCGGGGAAGCCAAAGGATGATTAACTTGTATCCTCGTGACTTTGGGCAAGTCTCTTAACTTCTCTGTGCCTCAATTTTCTAATTGATATGATAGGGGTAACACTAGTGTCTGGCTCAAAGGGTTGTGCAGGTTTTAAATAAGTAAATGTTTCTAGAGCATTTTGAATGGTGACTGAAGCATAGTAGGCAGTTATAGGTGTTTTTAATGAAATAAATAAAAAAGGCATATCTATTTTAATACACATTTTGTTGAATAGGTAGCTCAACATCAAGTGATTCTCAGTGCCTGGGCTGTTCTGACTTGTACCTGCACCCTGGTCCTTGGGCTCCTATCTCCCTGTAATCCCATCTTGCCTCACTCTCTCTGCTGAGAATACTGCAGGCAATTTTTATTAGATGCATTATCCAAGAAAAGGCCAGTAGGAGCAAATAGGAAGGCTCTTAAGCAGACTTACCAAAGGGACCCACACGATAAGCTTTCCATATAATGACCTTGCTTTTGTGCAACACCTGTGTCCCAGTGCTAATTGGAAAGTACTGCATTATCTCCAAGAGCACCCTGGATTCAAGGCAGCCATTCAGAGAAATATCTGCATGGATCATATATTTGCTTAACCCAAACAGATTTTTTCATGCTTAGGGTGATCAATATGAGTCAGAGGCCAAAACCAAGGATGAAATGTTATACAAGAAATTGACTTATGCAATGTTGCATTGCTTTCAGTATTTTAATTAGCTGGCTTTAAAATCCAAAAGAAAATCATTAACAATGTCGGGATTGTAAGATGAAAGACATACTATTGCACTTAGTTAACACTTAATTATGCTTAACTTCAGATTGATCCTATTTCAGCAGGTAATCCTGTTGCTTTTTTTTTTTTTTCCAGAAAACAGGACAGGAGTCCAGGAATAGCATTGGGTAAGAAAAAGTTTAGGGGAGCTATAAGAAATACCACAGGATAAATTATGATTTACTCTTTGCAGAGTTCAGCAATAATGTCATTGTGCAGATGCCAGGCCAGAGTAAGTTGACAGAATTTTTTTTTGACACTTACAGGTATGTAAGTTTCGAATCCAAAATATATTTGGACAGTAGTTATGATAGTATACAATTATATGCTCAACAAAATTTGTTTAAACACCTCAGCACTTGGGGAACTTTTCTTTCCTCAGAAACTGTAGCTCTGGGAACTTTATGTAGCTCCTGGGAAACTCCTGCATTGCTTTAAAAGTCAATGTAGATGACTTAGCTATTTCACTCACCTGAAAGCCCCTGGGTGTTTGGAGCTGCACCAACCTAACATATTCTCTCTCTATAACACCTAGTGGGAGAAGAGCTGAGAAAGAAGGAAGAGAACAAAAGCCAATTTCCAGGCTGTAGGAGACGCTCAAGGGAGAGTTCTGCCCACCTTTGGAATTAGTCCCAGAACCAGCACCAGTTGCCCTGGTTGGCATCATTCCTCTTAGAGGAGGAGCCACACACTAAATATCTGTATTTCATTCCCCCAAAACAAAGTGTGTGTGTGTTTTTTTTAAACATTAAATGACTTTCCCACTTCCTATTCTATGGGAAAAGTTCCCATTCTATGTAAAGCCAATGTTTTCATTTGTATCTATATTTGCATGCCAATCTTTTTTTTTTTTTTTTTTTTTTTTTAGACGGAGTTTTACTCTTGTTGCCGAGGCTGGAGTGCAGTGGCGCAATATCGGCTCACTGCAACCTCTGCCTCCCAGGTGCAAGCGATTCTCATGCCTCAACCTTCCGAGTAGCTAGGATTACAGGCATGTGCCACTATGCCTGGCTAATTTTTGTATCTGTAGTAGAGATGGGATTTCACCATGATAGTCAGGTCGGTCATGAACTCCTGACCTCAGGTGATCCACCAGCCTAGGCCTCCCAAAGTGCTGGGATTACAGGCATGAAATAAAACCTATGAGTCATTATTACTGCAGTGAACTAACTTTGCACTCTACCTGCTTCTTACTGGATGAGGGGCATCAAAATTCTTTTTATTTTCTATCAAGTGAGTAAAATCCTGTGAGAGGCATTGCAGTAGAAGGAGTCAGAGTGCTGGAACGATGTTTAGTGTGTGGTAAGCACACAATAACTTACTGGAGGAAGTGTTCACTGGGTGGCTCAAGGTTGAGGGGTGTGGGAAGATGTTCAGGGAGAGAGAACATCATGAAGAAGTGAGAATGCTATGGTATATGTAGGGCATGCATGCAGTTCCTTATGGCTGGAGCAGAGTGTGCATGGAGAGAGAGAGGCAGCATGAGAGATGATACTGGATATTTTATTCTTTATGCCTGGACTTAGCCAGGTTGGAACCAGCAGCAGTGAGAGCTCTTCTCTAAAAGGGGATGAGAAATAAAGTTTCATATCAAGAGATAGGAGCATTTGGGGTGACAGGAATATGTAGCAAAGCCACATAAAGTGGAAGATTTTCAGCCAGACCCAGGAACTAGTTCAGTGGAGTGTGAAGTGTGCTTTGCGGGAAAGATAAAAATGAAATATTAAACTTCCCATCAATGTTTGAGGTATTTTCAGTTGGGCCCTATTTTGAAAATATGAAGAAAATTCAACTCCCTCAATTTATCATCCCACTCAGGCATCTCGTGTGAGTTATATTTTGACAAAGGACTGGAAACTCCAGACAGGTTTAATGGAAAGAAAGGGGCAGTCACACCTTCCTGTGGGTTTAGAACAGGGGTTCTAGAAGCAGTGCGTAGTGAGGCTGAATGTGGAGGGTCTCCCTATAAGGAGGACAACATCTGTCACTTCAGACTGGCTGACTCTTGCTAATCCTGCCAAGTTGAATGCCATCAGCATGCATTCCAGAATGCGTTCTCAGATCTGCTCAGACTAGCTGCTCCTTTGGCACTCCACACAGCCCCTAATGCCAATTAAATTCTTTGTTTATATAAATGCTTTCTCCACTGGACTTTGAATTCTTTGAGTCAAGGAGAGTTCTTATCCATCTTTGAAGTCTTAGCACAGGGGATACTCAATAAATGTGTGTGCAGAAGACTTTCTCAAGGGGGCTCAGGAAGTTGAACTTGGATGGTTATATGGGGCTTGGATTTTCTAAACCGTTTCTAAACAATCTTGAGGAGGTGGTGCTGGCCCTGCCCATGGCCTGCCAGCTCTGTTGCCACCTCTAATTTCAGAATCAACCTTAAAGGAGAACTCAGAATAACATTCAGGTGGTAGCTGGTGAAGGCTACTTTCCTCACCAGCATAACTGGGATAATCATTCTAGCTCTGTGACCTGGAAGGGCCATTTATCTCTCCCTTCTTTAGTTTCCTGATTTGTAACATGAACAGCATAATGCAATTCTAAAGATCCACTATGGGATTCAACAGGAGAATGTATGCAATCGTGCCTAGAAAGAGTGCTCTATACACACTTCCTTTCCTCATTGAAATCACTCCTACTACAGATAGTCCAGATCCCCTCATGACCTTTCTCACTGAAATCATCAGTTTCCCAACTGCAAAAAATGTGGATACCATTGTCTCTGTCAGACAGTTGAACTTTCATGTCAGCTTCTTCTTCTTCTTTTTTTTTTTTTTTTAGATAGATTTTTGCTCTTGTTGCCCAGGCTGGAGTACAATGGCACGATCTTGGCTCACCACAACCTCTGCCTCCCGAGTTCAAGCGATTCTCCTGCCTCAACCCAAGTAGCTGGGATTACAGGCATGTGCCACCATGCCTGGCTAATTTTGTATTTTTTTTAGTAGAGACGGGGTTTCTCCGTGTTAGTCAGGCTGGTCTCGAACTCCTGACCTCTGATGATCTGCCTGCCACGGCCTCCCAAAATGCTGGGATTACAGGCATAAGCCACTATGCCCAGCCCAGTTTCTTATTATGTCAACAATCAAAACCTGTTCTGTGTGTTCCTTCCATGTGAAGGGTACTCGTCGATTGGGTGAGAGCAAGTGTTCTGGTTATCTACTGCTGTATAACAAACTGCTCCCAAATGAACTGGCTTTATACAGACTTTTTTTTTTTTGCTTAGGACTACTCTGTGGGTCAGGAATTCAGGAAGGCTTCATTGGGTGATTTGTCTTTGACCTATGTGGTAATAACTGGGATGGCTGGGGCCAGAGGATCCGCTTAGAAGATAGCTTCTTCACTCATACCCGTAGCCCCTCAGTGTTCTGTGGCCTCTCTCTCTTTACCTGGCATCCTTAGGTTGGCTGCAGGTGGCTTGAGTTTCTCTCAGCGTGGTGGTTTCAGGGCAGTCAATTTGCTTACATGGAAGCTGACTTTCTCAGTGGGACCATTTCAAGAGTGATTGTTCTAAGAGATCAAGGCAGAAGTTTCAAGGCTTTATATGAACTGGCTTCAGAAATCACATAGTATCATTTCTGGTACACTCTGTTGGTTACACAGGGTCAACTCAAATTCACTATGGGAAGGGATGACAAAAGGAAGAGAGTACAGGGAGGCATGGTTCATTGGAAGTTATTTTGGAGATCAGCTATCATAGCAATTGATTGCCCACGATTTTCTGTTTTTTGTTTTTTTTCCTTAAATCTCCTGACCTACTGAAATTTGCCAGGTTAAAATCTCAGAGCTTACTGACCCTGGGAAATGCTATCCAAAGAGATCATGTAGAGCTGGTATCAGAGGATTTTTCAAGGTTATTTTAGGAGCTGGTGCATCCTGACATTCAAAGAATACACACGTTTCTTTTCACTAAGTTCTCATATAAATGCCATGACAGGCAGTGAGATAGACTTAGAGTATTCCTGGCCTCAGGAGGTGGGACTTCCATGAGGAACTGCTATCTTAACCTCTATCCTGTTCACTGCCTCTCCACAAAGGAGAAAGGGTCTAAGATTTTAAATATGTGCCAGGCACACACTTAGCACATACATACATGTTAGTGGTGAATCCTCCCAAAGACCGGTGAGATAGACTATATTATACTCATTTCATGATTGAAGAACCTCTGGTTCTGCTAAGCCACTAGCCTGATGTCACACAGCAGGTAAGTGGCAACCCTGAGCTTTAAACCTAAATCTTCTGGTTTTAAAGCACATTGTTCTTCTACAGCACAAGAAACTGAACTGATGTAGCATTATTCTGTACTTTATTAAGGTTCAAATTTCACTGAGCATATAACTGTATACTAACTGCTGTCGAAATATATTTTGAATTGGAAATGTACATACCTGTAAGTCTCAAAAAAATTCTATCAGCTTTGGCCTGGGCTCTCCAGAGTGCTCTTGGAGATGTGCAACACTTTCCAATTAGCATTGTCTTTGGCCTGATGGATGAGGAGAATGGGGATGGTCAGCTATCTCCTTTATCCAAATATGAGGTCCCCAGTGTTAGAGGTCTCACTCTGGCTTTCAGTGGGGCAAATGTTCATGAGCACACTACCCTTGAGCATGGCTTGCTTAGTGAGCCCATAGGAAATCAGGAAATTCACAATGATAAAGAATGATGGAATAAATGAGATGTATGGTATTTTTCTTAGACCTCTTAAGAGACTGGCAACAAATTGGGGCTTGATGGAAATTAATTTACATGAGTCAAGAAAAACCAGAGGACAGGTAGTAGGATTGATAATGTCAAAGTAGGAGGAGAAGAGGAAGAATCATATATTAAAGGAGAGGTGAGAAATGGCCATACATTGCAATTGGCTCAAGGCAGAGAAAAGTTAATTCTACACTTTATAATAGCACTACCAATTATTCACTGTCGGTACTAAGAAATATTTGTCAGCTCTCAACTTGTAAGTGGAGATAAATCTTACATGTTTAGTTGTGTCAGGTTATCATCTGGTCTACACTAATTGAATTTGTAATAGACCAGCCTGAGTCCTGACTCTCCACAAAGCTTCTCCTGACTACTCCCTCACGTGCTGATTCATGAACTTACGTCATTACCCTACAGAGCTTTATATGATTAATTAACTAGATTATGAGTCTTGAGGCAACAGTTCTTTCACTATACTTTTCCAACTCCCTACCCTTGCTCAACATGTACACATACACACTCACATGCTCATACACACACACTCACACACACGCATTCACACTCACACAATATACTCACACACTCACACACCACACACTCACAGGCACATACCCTTTTCTTCCAGCACAGGCCTAAATCCATAGGAAGCACATAATAAACACTGGATGAAAGAACTGGGTTCCACACACTCAAAAACATTTAATGCAGAACAATGCATAGCCGTTAACTAATTCATCGATGATGCCAGTCTAATTTCAGGTGTTATTGCCAGGCCTGTTAAGCTTGGCCAGTTAGCTATCAGCTCTGTTGATGTTTGTAGCTTCTCTTAGATGAACATTTCCCAGAGTGGTTGCTCCAGAATGTTACTTTGGAATGTTCACACATTATATGCAGTGTTGGGAGATCTACAGTTCATACTAGTATATTAAATGCCCTGAGAAGACCTGCAGGAAAGGAAGCCATTGTCTGAGTGAACATTTTCCAAATTAATTTATTTGACCATAGGTTATCTCTTAAGACAGCAGCACCTATTTATTTTCCAGGAAAGTAGTGTTTCCTGAAATACATTTCGGGAAATCATGGCCCACAAACCCCTGCTTTGATTCTTTGTCTTCCTTGTTCTTGCACTTGGTACTATCTACCTCCCTATGCCTCAGGCCCAGGGCTTACCTTCTTGCTTCTGAGTGGATAGAAGCTCTGAGAACCTACAGAAAGATGCCCCTTTAGGCTAACTTAGCATTGTTTCAGGCTAGGAGGGGCCCCAGAAATACCATGTCCAGTCTTTCATTTCAGAAACGAGGACATAGATGCAGATGAGGAGAAGTCCATTGAACACACTCAAGTTAGAACTGCAACTAAAACCCAGGCCTCTAAGTTCCAAAGAAAGAACATTTCTCCCCTTCTATTTTTCCTCCATTCATAGCGAAGCAGTTTCCTAGAGAGCCAGCATTTGGGCCCTGCTGGCTTCATTGAAAGTAGGCAGGCTCAAAAGCTGGTAGGAAGAATTATGATTTCCACAGGATATAATTAGTGATTTTGAGGAGTTCAATGCATGTCCTGGAAATGGAGAAGATTGGCAACTGGAGCCCATACTTTGGCAGAGGCTGAATGCTGCTTCTAAAACTCCTGGAACAATATAGTGCATTAGCTGGTCCGCCTCCACCTTGAAATAAAGGCTTCTGGCTCCCATGGGCTGGGCAAGGCAGAAAGGGAACAACTTGATTTTCAAATAAAGACCTTCTTTGAAAAATTTCCCAGGGGACATGATTTGTGGGAGCATAGCCCAGTGGTAAGTGACAGTGTAAGGAGTAGTTCAATATGGCCCCTTGGGAAGGCCCACATCAAACATTCGAGGGATGTGGAAATCTTAGAGCAATAAGCTGTGCTTTGGAAAGCAAGCCCTTACTTCCTGAGGCCAAGCTGGGAGAGTGTATTAGTCTGTTCTCACACAGCTATAAGGATATACCTGAGACTGGGCAATTTATAAAGAGAAAGAGGTTTAATGGAGTCACAGTTCCACATGGCTGGGGAGGCTTCACAATCATAGCAGAAGGCAAAGGAGGAGAAAGGCACATTTTACATGATGGCAGGCAAGACAGCATGTGCAGGGGAACTACCCTTTATAAAACCATCAGATCTCATGAGACTTATTCAGTATTGTGAGAACAGCATGGGACAGACCCACCCCCATGATTCAATTACCTCCCACCAGGTCCCTCCCACAACATGTGGGAATTATGGGAGCTACAATTCAAGATGAGATTTGGGTGGGGACACAGCCAAACCATATGAGAGGGCCTAGGTGGTTTCCTTCTGACGAGTTTGTTTGCTGGAGGCTCTGTGGTAATGCTGAGGCCAGAGGCAGAAAGTGAGGTGACCAAGGGAACTAGGAGCTATGTGATAATTACTGGATACTTCCCAGACATCTCCAAAGCCTGGAGATCTAGTGAGAAAACCGAGGCCAAGGAAAATTAGTGGAGAAGATCTAAAGTTGACAGGGGGCCAGTAGCAAGAAAGGGGTTTGGTGTAGCCTTTCAAACTCTTGATAAATGGTCACCTGCAAGAGGCCTTGGGACTTCAAGACCACTTGGTGAGTACGAGAGACATAGTTCTGCTCTTGTTCTGTATATCACAAGTTGTTTCTGTCCTGAAAAGATGAAGATAATGAATAAACTATGCCCAAGTAGGGTCCAGGGTCCCACTGTCCACCTGGGGATGGAAAAAGGGGATGGGTCTGAATCCATAAACTTTTCATGGCTGCATGTGTTCCCCAAGCCATGTAAGAAGCTAGTCACTGCTGGCTCCTGGGAAGGGCTTGTCCAGTGTCTCATTCTGTGGGGAAGGACCTTTGCGCCTTTTAGCACATGAGCTTCTCTGGAAGTTTAGCACATGAACTTGTTTGTCTATAATACAGGTTCCTGGGCTCCGGGCATGCACAATAACACTTAGGAGCCAAATGCTTTGGCCCTCACCCCATCTGCCCTATTCGGTAACTCAGCACATGCATACACAATTGCACACACATGCACCTTGAATTGTGCTAGGGAGGAGCAGCACAAAGACCCTCAGCCTGGGGTCTCTTTCCCTCCCTCTCAGGGATATGGGCCTTAGAGTCAGAGAGAGAGAATCCAACCCGTGTGGAAGGAGGCAGAGGCACCTCAGCACAACGTTCATCAGCCAGACCTTCTCTGTGTGGGAAGCAGAAAATTGAGAGAAGGGGACAGAGTGGTCTGTGGTGCCTGCCCACAAGGAGCCTTCACTCCTACACAGATGCAAGGGGGCATATATGCTAGCTTGTGAGGAGTTAAGGAAATCCATGTGTGGTAGAGAAAGGACAGCAGGTCTTCTGAAGTTTTAAGGCCTTGACTGAGGCCTCCAGGGATTGTTCTATGCCAGGGAGCAATTAACAGACAGGAATCCCAGGCTTACTCCACGTTGCAGGGACATGAAATAACCCAGAAGAAGGGTTTTAAATATTTGTCAAAAAGTAGTACAAGTGTTAAGGAACCCTAGCAAGTAGGAAGGCAGAGCACAGCCCTGGGCATAGGAAGGACAACTGAATGCTAATGGGATGGGTGATGAGAAGAACCTAGGCATTGCTAGCATTCACCTATTCTGGGCTTAGCTTCTGCCCAAGCAGAAAGGTCTCTCATAGCCAAAAATATGGATCTGCCTTTTCCATTGAAGTCTGAGTGTCCTGTGCCTCATTTAGCCTCACGCCCCCACTGCCATCTTTTCAGGGCTGATATACAGACGTAGGCTCTTATGGGGCTGTATTGAAGCCACGTAGCTGTTCATTCCAATTCAGGGTCCTAGGTCCTGGGTTAAATATCTTTCCACCCATGAATTCATCCGTTTATGCATTCATGGTAGAATGACTTTTATACTGCACCATGAAAAGGCGAAGTGCTGGGCACATCTTCCCCAATTCCATTTCTAGCACTTCTTCCACCAGACACCCTGGTTTTGGTGAGACCAATTATTGCTGTGGTCCTGTGGTCTTGTCTTGGAATTTCTGAGCTGGAAAATGTTTCAGAGGTCAGCTGGTCTTCCTACCTAATACGGGAAATGTGCAAGCTTGTTGCTGGGGTGTGTGACCTTGTGAAGCTATATAATTGCACAAGGTCCTGCACCCAGAAGGACTCACAAGTGGCTTATTGCTCTGCTATGGCTGTCTTTAAATTCTTAATTATTTTTTCAAAAGGAATCTTACATTTTCATTTTGTTTTGGGTCCCACAAATTATATAGCCAGTTCTGAACACATGATGAGGATCCTAAACTCTATTACAAAAACCTCGATCACCAGGACCTCATTACCTTTCCACTGTTAACTCTTAATGGTAAAGGCTTTCCTTAATATTGATCTGGAAAACACTCACATCTAAACAGTTTTGTCCTCTGAGATCTAAAGAGCAGTTTTTGGAAAGATGGATGGATGGATGAATGAATGATGACAAAGGGCTGGCCACTTGCACACTTCCCTTAGGAAAGATAGGGAGTCGTTAAGACATGTTCCCAGAGACCACGTTCATTCTGAGCATTAGCAAAGTCTATGATGGAAAGAGAAAAAATATCCTCCAGGGAAAGCTTGTTCAAGTCACACACCCTGATGGTCTGATGATTGCGTCTGTGTGCAGAGCATTTTGTGATTTAAAGAAACACAAGTTTTCATAGCCTGTCTTATATATTTAATAACAATGATGTAGGTTCAAACATCTCTAATTTATAGATGAAGGTATAAACTATGATATAGATATAAACATCTCTACTTTATAGATGAATACAAATTTAGATTTGTATCTTTAAATCCCAGTAACAGGACCTGGGCCATCATCACAATCATTATGTGATAACAACAGTACAATATTAAAATGCACACTAATACTAGCATTTGTGCTGGCCTGTGTGCTGGCACTCTGCCAAGAGCTTTACATATATTGATAGTCATCACCAACCTACAATGAGTACTCTTAACTTCTACTCTTTTTTTTTTTTTTTTTTTTTTGAGACGGAGTCTCGCTCTGTCGCCCAGGCTGGAGTGCAGTGGCGCGATCTCGGCTCACTGCAAGCTCCGCCTCCCAGGTTCACGCCATTCTCCTGCCTCAGCCTCCCGAGTAGCTGGGACTACAGGCGCCCGCTACCACGCCCGGCTAATTTTTTGTATTTTTAGTAGAGACGAGGTTTCACCGTGTTAGCCAGGATGGTCTCGATCTCCTGACCTTGTGATCCGCCCGCCTCGGCCTCCCAAAGTGCTGGGATTACAGGCGTGAGCCACCGCGCCAGGCCTTAACTTCTACTCTTTAGGAATAAGGGCACTGAGGCCCAGAGAGGATAAGGATCTTGCCCAAGGTCACACAGATGGTATGCACAGGTGCCCAGAAAATGTTAGAAAAGTGAGTGAAGATGTATCATATCTCTCCTAGAAGCATAGATTTGGACATAATGGAGCTGCATCCCTGGTGAATGTCCACCCAGCCTCTGTTGTCATCCTCTGATACCACTGAACCCACTATGTCTTGAGGGTATCTGTTCTATTTTTGGACAACTTCCATTGTAAAATATCTCCCAAATTTTGGTTGAAATTAATTTCTCTGTAGCTTTCACTCTTTGATTTCAATTGCGTACTCACTCTTTCACAGAATAGATTTGACTCCTGCTTTTTGTGACACCCTTTAAAAATTTGAGGTTGAAAGATGGAGATGAGGTTGGAGGAAGACAATGAAAGTGTTCCAAGTAACTGCCCTACAACAGGTACTATGAGTGTCATCATTGCTATTACTGTTGATATGGGGCTTGGACTGTTCTAGGCATTTTTCTTACCAACAGGGTCCCATTTATAGATGATGGCAAATTCATGTAGAAAACTGATACCTCAAGAGATAAAGTAATTTTCTCAAGGTCATGCAGTGAGTAGGTGACTGAATCCAGATTTAATCCCAGGTGTGTCTGGCTTTCAAGTCTGTATTCTTTTGACCACATTGTATAATCTTTGAAGGTAATAATAATCTCTTTTCTGGATTTTCTTTTTTCCTGTTTAACTGAAATAATGGTAGAAAATGTTGTCTCTCCTCAATTTATTGGACCCTTTGACTTAAGGGAAACAGTGGTGCCCCTCAGGAAAAATAATAGGTAGTTGTCTTTTCCAGGGATGGGAAATTTCTCAGCCTGTCGTGGTAAGCTACAGCAGCTCTGAAAATGTCCTCTCACATCCTGTGAGGGGTGGCCAGGCAGAAGGGCAGAGAAATTTATAGGAGTGGTATTTCACTTATTCCTGTGAACAGAGAAGGAAATATTTACAGTTCTACTCATAAAATATTTACTAGGCTCTTATGTAATTTGTTGATAACAAACAGATTTTAGTTAACTTTGAGGTGATGAGCAATCCTGTTAAACAGATGGAGCCAATAACAAAATCCTGATTAGACAAATGTTTTCTGTAGCACGGCACTTGTACCATGTTAGGTTTGCCTCTGGGAGAAAATCTCCAAACTAGTAACTGGACCTGAGGTGAAAATAGCAGTGGATTCTTTAATTAATTAATAAATTATTTTGCTTTCTTTTTCCTGCAGAAGAATTTCTTACATTCCTTGTCCAGGGACTGTTTTTCAGGACTTGCCTTCTTTGTAAGCCCCACTGTCCAATTATTGAAGATAGTCTTAAGGCTAAAGACCCTGCCCCTGTTCAGTTTGTTTTTCCCATACACCCTGCCCAAATTCACACAGCATTTTATGACTGAATCCTCTGCAGCAAACTGTTTCCGTTTGCTTCTCAAGCTGAATGGGCTGATCTCCAATTCAGATTTTCTGAAAACTCGGTATTGCCTTCTTTCTCTGCAGTGAGCAACTTGGTGAAGTGTTTAAAATGATCATCCCTGGGCAGTGGCAGCTCCTGCAGTGCAGGCTTGGCACCGCCTCCCTCAGGGAGGGCTAAGTAAACTCTGCCAGGACCCTGTGCCCTGGGATCCAGCAGCAGGCATTGCCCCCTCTGGAGAGCCTGTCATGGTGGCTCTCACTACCCGGAGAATTTACTTATTCAAGGTTCCCCACTTCCTTCTCCTCCTCCTTCCTCATAAAGAGACCAGGAACCTTAGAAAAGGTGGGCTTTGATTTGACGTCAGGTTCTGCCTGGGACCCACTAGGCCAGCTTGAGGAGATCTCTGACCCTGGTGGCCACTCCCTTGTCTGTGGAAGCAGGGCTGCTGTGAGCACAGCACTTGACACCCAGCCGACCATCAGCAGATGGAACTGTTGTTATTATTATTATTAGCCAGTAGGGTGTGTTAGACTATATATGACTTTGGTCTATGATGGTCTACATAACTTGGGGATACACAAGACTTCAGCCTCCTTTTAGCTTTGCTGCTTAAAGTGGCCTTTGTCCTGAAGACGTGGCTCCCAGAGGAGGAAGGGAGTGGTAGAAAGAGCCCCAAGTAAGGAAATCTCGGGTTATATCCTCATACTAATCCAAAGCTCTTCACAAGGTGCTGAGCAAGACCAGATTTTCATCTGCTAAGTGGAAGCATTCTATGAAATGACTTTGTGATCCCTCTGGCTCTTATACTTTTTAATGGAAATGTTTAAGAAAAGTGGTGATATGAATTACAAACTATGGAATGATAGTTTATGGAGATCCTCCACCTCACCTCCATCTTCTCTGTTTTATTTCATTAGATGCTCCCAACTACTCTTCCAGGCAGCGTCCCTACCCCATTTATCAGGTGAAGCCTCTCCATTAGAGTACCTTGCAGACGCTTCCCCGGGGCTAAACGCAGAGCTGGCATTGAGGTAGGCTGACTTTAAAGACCATGCTCTTTTCACTACGTGTTGTTCCTTTCTTTGAGGATAGTCCTTGAATTCAGTTCTCTTGCCAGCATTTGGGATCCAAGCCTTTCAAGGATTGCTCAGTCACTTATGAGTATTTTGATATTTAAAATATGCTCTCTGCCATGTCCCTAACATGGGGCAATCTCTTAGAGAAAGCTGTCAGGAAGAGGTACATTGCCTAACTGAAACACTAGTATCAAGTTCTCCTCTAGGTGCCACTGAAGATTTCGTGGCTCAGGTTTCCAGGTAGAAGTGGGTGCTTGAATTTAACATCCATTACAGAATTGTCCTGCACTAAGAAGAAGAGAAATATTCTATACAGGGATATCATTAATTCAGTACCTACTGATTTGAAATCTGCAATTACTCTTGTTCAATTCATAAAGAACAGATTTGTTTACCAAATTAATAGCCCACAAAATTGCCAAGATCTCTATTTTCTCGGGAAAACTGGCTTGTCAAACTGGGAAATTCTTCATGGTAGTTTATTGAAATGTTGCCCCTAAGAAACTTTACATAATTTTTTAAAACTCTTTGAAAATTACCCTAATATGGACTTTTTACATTTATCCTCTCTTTCTCCTTTATTAGCTTATATTATTGAGGGTTAGGAATACATTTTGAGGTATTTTAAAATCTAGACTGCGGGAGAAGTTGCTCATCTCAAATCTTCTTATGTCTCTTTTCATTCTTCATATCTTTCTCTTCCCCCACCCTCAGTCCCTCCAGAAAGACATTGATAACCTGACTAATCAATTCCCAGAGCATCGATTGGGATATATTTCCTCTTTATTGCTGGTACAGATCAATGTAATTAAAAACAGGAGTTCATATGGTATTTTCTCTCCCTTCTGTTCCACCTGGCAGAGTCGCAGGCTAAATCAAGCCCCACTTGGAACTCTGCCATGCCTCCCTCTTTGCAAACATCACTACATTTCTTATCATTGCTTTGAGGATGGTAGATCCTGAGACCTAAATTTGTAATTAAGGGATTATTGCAGTCTTACAAGCTAAGCGTCATGTTCTGCTATGGACTGAATGTGTCCTTCCAAAATTTATATGTTGAAACCCAAGACCCCAGTTTGATGGTGTTTGAAGATAAGGCCTTTGGGAGATAATTAGGTCATGAAGGTGGAACCCTCATGATGGGATTACTGCCTTGTATAAGAAGAGACACTGGAGCGCTTGCTTTCTCTCTCCCTGCTCTCTGCCATGTGAGGATTAGCAAGAAGGTAGCCTGTCCACAAATTGTTTTATAAAAAATTATTAAGGATTTCAAGATGAGTGACAACAAAGCATTAAATCAAATGCATCATTAAATCAAGGGCACTGTGTGACTGCACCTGCCTATGAAGCAGGCCCAACCACTAGGCTATGCTGAGGGGGCTGGATTTTGTGCTCATTGCTATTGGAAGTGATTAAAATACCAGCAGCAGGAGGAGGGCTTAGAAGTAATGTAACCCAATTACTTAATTTGAGAGAAAGTAAGGTGATATGAGACAGAAAAGTTGGTAACTAGAGTATCCTTGGTCTTAAGAGACAGGAAACTTGAATAGTCTCAGCTCTACCTTTGTCTTGCCATGTGGTTTTGAACATGGAAAAGCCTCATCTAATCCTCTCACTCCCACTCCCCTCAGCTCTGGTGCCTCAAGAAAACCTGATTCTGGAGCCTTGGAATCTGAATTTTGAAAGATCTCTGGGTGGTTCTAATGTGCTGTCAAATTAAGCAATGATAGCACTAAAGCATCTATGCTACATACATATTTATAGATATTGCATTCTCCTTCTGCTATCTGTTGACCCAAGTCAGTCTTTGACACAAGCCCCAGAATTGTCAAGCTAATGCTTTGCTTTGCTAATCCAGGAAGAGAATGTTTTATTTTTTAGACTGAGATGTAATGGCCTGGTAGGAATGGTGGTCACTGGGTACATCAGTTGTACAGAGTGTCCAGAGGAAGAAAGTCAGTGGTGGAAACATCTCAGGGGCTCCCTCTGCACGCTCCGCTCCTATACCTTAAAAGGTAAACTCATTTAAAGTGTTAGTTTATTTGACTCTGTGTTTAGTGAAATGTTTGTCATTTCGCTTTGCCCAAATTCTTTTTGCTTCTATCGCTTCCTTCTTTATCTCTCAGAATGGAGTCTGGACATCTACCCTTTAGCTGTTGTCTGTTGTCCATACACATGGTTGGTGATGCAGGGGCAATGTGTCATCAAGTGTGGTGATGACAGCAACACCTCTGAACATTTCCTAATTGTCTAGGTTTCAATTATTAGAGAATGCTGACATCAAAATTCATAAACTAGTAAATTTGTGTGCAAAATTCCTAAATATTTGTACAATGTTAAGGGACCATTTTCAGATGTTAAAATGACCTTTTAAACATCTTATCTCAGTATTTAAAAAGCTTCATACTGCATGTTTTATTTGAAATAGTGTGTAGGAGGAGAATCAAAGAAAGTCATTCTGTATTTGGAAAAGAAAAAAAAGCACGCTAATTCTACAGTGCAGGAAAGGCCCTTTGAAAGGTGTCCTTCACTTGCCTTTCTTTGAGGTTAATTATATACTTTTAAAAGTACTTCCCACAGGAATGGTTTTTGACTCATGTGTTATTTTTGTATGTATATGTTACCCCTCCAAATATTTGCCATATTGCTAAGAAAATAGCAGTCAAAAGCAACATTTCTTTGCTTATATCTGAAAATCTTTTTGTTTTTTATTGTTAAGAGCAATATGACAATAAGACGGCTTTGCAAAGGAGAGAAATAACACCCTCAGCCTTACATAAATTTTCATCTTGTACTTTTCCTTTTACTTGAGACCATTTTAAAATGATTTTCTCACATGATTATATATAGGATGTGACAAAAGAAGACTGGTTAGAAAGTGAAATTAAATTATGTAGCACCATTTTCTCTTTTCTTTCCAGTAAGCATGTTTGTCTTTCTTTTCAGAGTAGAAGAATAGGTGATTACAAGACTGGTTTTATTTTAGAAATTGAGGATTTTCTTATAAAAATTAGGTGCTCTAATTTTTATTAGACACTGAAAGATGTCTCCTTTCCTCCACCATCCACCCTCTCCTCCAAACGTACCACCTCCTTTCTTCCTTTCTACCTTGTGATCTCTGACCTGTGCATGTCACATGGAATGTCCGATGATGGCTAGGTACAAAAAAGTTCGATGATTATTGAAATATCATGGTGATTCACACATTTCAGTGAGGACATGGGGACATTATTTTATTTGAGTAGATATGAGTCAACTTTGCTACTCAGAAAAGGTGGCAGAATTTCACTGCAGCACACATCACAAATCATATTAGGGATGCAATAGCATTGTCAGAGTTGGCGTTACCTACTGCAGCAAAACAATTTCTAAAGACAAAAAACTAGTTTTGCTGCAGTTGCCTGGCAATAAAGGAAACTGTAAATCATACATAAATGAGCAGCTAAGCAGATTAAGAACTTGAACAATGGTCCTTGAGAATAGGAACATTGCAGAACCATTATGCAGATCCATTAAGCCAATGTAGAGGTGATCATGTATTCAGGACCATACTGATCTCTACTCAGTCTCAGTTTTGGTGCCAAAGATGCTTCATGGCTTACACATAACAAAGAATCTTTAACCTTTGCTTTGCTGTCAGATTTTAATTTATACCTGTATTTATGTCCCAAATAAAAACAAAATGATCAGGCAAAATGTGAAATTGAGAGGATAGTCAAGACCATAAAATTAAATGTTCTAATTGAGTCTAATTAAACATTCTTTTTAAAAGTTGGCCTGATTATAGAAACTTTTTGATATGGCAATGTGTGACTGATATGGTGGCATCTACCTAGATATCAAGAAATCAAACATGTTTGGTTCCTGACAGCCACTGCCCTTGAATATTCCATTTATATTTATATTTCTTCTATCTTTTGTTTTTTCCTCATGTTTTTCTTTAGACAGCCCTCAAATATATGACTAAATATTGTTCTATTTTTGCTCTTTTTTAGATGGTTTTAAGTGCAATCTCTTGATTTGGAATATGTGCGCATTTTATGAATGGGAAGCCTTATATACCTTGTCTGTGAACATTCAGAATCTCAGCCAGAGTTGAGACTTTAACCACATTATTCTCCATACTACTTCAGTTTTCTTTCAGCTTGCCTTATGCCAGCCTTTTTCAATGATTACTGTTTCATATGTTCTAAAGCTTAAAGCAAATGAATAAAAGGCCAAAAGATGAGCTAATTTCCATGAAAACTGATATAAAAACACCATGAAGGGTATTTTCTTTAACTTCTGGACTAGAAGGGACCCTAAGTCACTTACAGGGTGGTTTCCCCAAGTCCTGACTCTCAGCAGCCTCACAATCTCAGTTTGAACATTGATATTGATGCTTTCTGTGCTAGAATTGGTACTGATGCTGAGCTGTGCCAGTCTTTAGGAAGACTGCCCTCAACTGCATCAAAATTAACCTCCTTAAAACTTTGGTTTACTTCAACTGAATCTAGCAATTACTGACTACTAGGAATTTATGTTGGCACTGGGTTACAGAGATCAGTAAGGAAGACACAATTTATAAGGCCCTTAATGTTTAGTGAAAATGATGATCAGGATTTTTTTTAGGGTGAATAACAGAAACCCACACAAACCACATGACACAAAAAGAAAATTTGTAAGAAAGATCCAATGACTAATCTAGCATCATGTTCTGGAGGATCAAGGCACTCAAACCACGTCAAGAGCAATCCATCTCTTTAAAACTCTAAGCTTTTCTTTTCTCCGTTTTAGTTTTTTTTTGCTGTCAGGCTCTGTCCAAGTGGTGGGAGACATGATCCTTAGTAGCTCCTGGCTTATGTGAGCCTTAAAGTTGGAATCTCAGAGAAATGCAAGTGCCTTTTCTCTAATAGTATGAGCAAAAATCCAGTGGAGGACTCTGAGCAGGTTTGCATCATATGACACCCCAGGAGGGGGTCTAGGTGTTATTTGGACAGGGTGAGCATAAGCATTTAGCTGTACCAGGACCATGTAAAATAGATTCCCCACAGAAGGATTTTATTACTAGAAGACACAATGAAAGGGGAGCATACTTGCAGGAAAAACTGTATCTACCATGGTCCATTATGGTGAAGAACATAGCATATCTCTAATATTTGAAAAAAGAAAAGTAACTTGCCACTGCATCTCTACCACAAATATGTCCACATGTGCAATGCATGTGCATACATACATACTGCTTCTATTAATTTTCCTGTCAACCAAGAAACATGCTGTGATGGTTAATTTTATGTGTCAACTTGACTGAGCTGAAGGATGCCCTGATAGCTTGTAAAACTATTTCTGTGTGTGTCTGCGACAGTGTTTCCAGAAGAGATTAGCATTAGAATTGGTGACCTGAATAAAGTAGAGAGTCCTCTCTAATATGGGCAGGCCTCATCCAATCAGTTGAAACCTACATAGGACAAAAGGTAGAGGAAGGGTGAATTTGGTTTCTCTGTTTGAGCTGGGATATCCTTTTTCTGACTTCAAATATTGAAGCCCCTGGCAAAAAGGAACTCTACTTTTATAGAGTCAATGTCTCGTGGAACCTGAAAATTCAGATTTTTATACAAAATGGGAACAGAACCAGTAAGATATAGATAGAGGATTCAGTGTATCACATGAGCCATTCTGCCTAATATTGTGTCATTGGAAAATATGGTAAAAATGTCTTCTATTTTCATTCATGTCATTTATAAAGGCGTTGGGTGGAATAGGTTTGTTGATTGATGGGGTCTTTGTTCAAGGACTGTCAGGCCTTTGGACCAGGACTGAATTATACTAGTGGTTTTCCTGGTTCTCCAGCTTGCAAACAGCAGATTGTGGGACTTCTCAGTCTCTATAACCTTGTGAGCCGATTCCTATAATATCTATCTATCTATCTATCTATCTATCTATCTATCTATCTATCTATCTATCTACCTACCTACCTACCTATCTATCTCTTTCTTATTAGTTCTGTTTCTGTTTTGTATATGCCATTTAGAAAAATGAGTTGGTTTCGAATGTTTTAATGCAGTTGTTTCAAAATTAAAATCTGAATTTTCAGGTTTCACAATACATTGACTCTATAAGGATAGCTATTTTATTTTTGGTCAGCCTATCTTTAGTGCCTAGAACAATATTATAGTGCTTTGAACACAGAAGTAACTCAATAGCTATTTATTAAATTGAGTTTCATGAGATTATTTGGAAGATGGATTCTTTGTATCACATAAACCATTCTGTTTAATATTGTCTCATTGGAAAATATGATAAAATGCCTATATTTTCATTCATGTCATTTATAAAGATGTTGATGGGGATACGGCCGTTGATGAAGCCTTTGTACAATTTTCAAAATTCATTCACTTAAGTTCTATGGTGATTATCCAACCATTCCATAGAGCCTCCTGTCTGCTTTTTATTTCAGCTAATAGTGCTACATCACTTCCACAGTATTATTAGGAAACATTTGGTAAGTGCTTATGGCAGTTCTATTTAATGTATTTTCTAATAATTAGACTTATAATGGTATCATTATGAAGAATGATATTAGTTTAGCAGGGAATATTTTCTAAATGAGTCGGTTTTAGCTTTTGGTGATTGTCCCCTTATTTTCTATATGACTATAACTGATTTGTTCATTAGCAACTAATTCTAAATGTTGGTCAGGGGCAAAGGTCTCTCCTATATTCTGACACGTCTAAGATCTGAAAGGTCAATTGCATCAACTGTATGTGGTCAGCAGAGGGCAGTGTAACAAGAGGAGTGGAGTACAAAGGTCTTCAGGCTGGGAAAGCTGTATCCGCGGTTCCCACCTGACGGTCGGGTTGGTGGCTGAGAGATGCTATAGCTGCTAAGAAAAACATGTTTGTGTGAACTCCTAGTCAAATAGGGAGGGGCAAGACTAGAAGCAGGTGGTAAGAGAAGTATGCGTGTGCCTGAGGGCAAAAGAATAACAGTAATCATAATTAATAAATTTATTGATCAGCTACCATTTGCCAAACTCTGAACTAAATACTAAACATATCTCTCAATGACTCTCACAACAAATTTGTGAGGGCAAAACTTTTATTCTCATTTTATAGATGAGGAAACTGAGTTTCAGGAAGGTTGGGCAGTTTGCTCAAAGTCATACAAATAGCAAGTGAAGGAAGGAGAATCTGACTGCCAAGCCTTTGTTATTCCCGCAGTCTTGTTGCCTCACAAGAAAGAGTGAAAATTATTTTTCCAGGAATCTATGAAAGGGAGGAAGGAAGAAGAGAGAACCAGAATGCAGCCAAGAGGCAGCCTCAGGGCCTGTTAGCCTGGCTGGCCCTGCCAGCTGGCCAGAGTCTAAAAATATCAAGCTCTGGGTCTTCAGTTGCTAAGGCATATATTTTTTTCTTTTCATGATTGCATTTGCTCATTTCCAGTCTCTGGCATCTCTCTCCTCCCCTTCTGTGCCTTAGAGATAGGAGCAGTAGGCCTGTCCCACACTTTGGGGCTAGGGGATTTGACTGGACCTGTGCACATGAATCCCTCACAGTGACCCTGTACTCTCACATGACTTCCTTTCCATCTGGGGCCTGGTCTTCACTCAGTTTTAGTTTCCTTCCTTGGACTGTAAGTCTTTTGAAGTGCAGATATTGTGTGTTTCTTTGAACATCTAATATAGTAGCTTGCACAAATGCATGAAGACTGTTTATTGAATGAAGGAACTGAGATCATCTTTCATGGAGAAGTAAAAAGCCAAGTTACGGTTGAGTGCCTTGCCTTAACTCTATCCTTCCAGCTGACTGTCTATTCCTTGACCATCATCTCATGATGACCCACTTCATTATTCCCTTTGTCTCTAGAAATTTTAGTGGTTTCTGGATTCCGGATTTCCCTGATAGAGACGTGACACTATACTTGCCCTTAGCTTCATCGCTCTTAGCTGCTTTGCCATTTTGATACTTTCCATAATACGCTCCTTAAAAATCTAACATAAAACAAGAGCTATTTGTCGGTTCCTTCTTAGATACAGGCTGACATCTCAGGCTCTCCTTTCCCTGATGTAAGACCTAGAAATTCACCCTCTATTTTTCTCCTTTAATGACTATCCTCACCTACTTGTTCTCTTTAGGCTCCCTCTCTTCAGACTGATTGTGGAGCATAACATGGTCTTGTCTGCTAATACCTACTCCCTTCTTTATTATAACCCCAGTTAAACTCATAGGCTCTTTTTATTATAAGCAAAATAAGTAAGCAAGGTGAAGTAGAAAAGCTCTCCCTCTCATGATGCCCCTGGTTTATAGCTCCTAATTCCCTCACCAGGGTCACAGAAACCTTGGTCTTATGATCTCAGCTTTTAAGACTGAAAATGGTGCTCACCAAAACCTGCCTCATCACCCAGTTTTAGCAAAACTAGGATGACCCCCCTGCAACAGAGACAGAGATGCGGCTACCTCTCCGTCTCATGTGAACATTTTGCATCTTTTGGTTGTTCAGATCTACCGATACTCAGTTAAGTGGGCCTTTGGGCTACTTAGTGATAATCCTCTCTTAACATTTTCTTATAAAATACCTCTTTTTTTTCTCTATTTTTGGTATTATTTTCAAAAACATATCCTAAACTTAATTTCTTAGTGGTTCCATCCCCTTGAGTTCTATTTCGTTTTAAAGTTTCTGGTAGACAGAGTCCGAATTTTTCTTCCTCTGATTGATTTACAGTTCCTTTTCCTGAGGTCCGTGGAACCAACATGGATCAAGATGTTCCTGGTGTCCTCCTGGGCAACGCTGATGACATAGCCAAATTTTCTCAAGGTTTCTGTCACTCTCCAAACTTCATCTCAGTTTTATTTGTAGGTAGGAATTGAGTAGTGAATCCTCTTCCCCATCTTTGATAATAATCTATATCATATTATGACAGTATTTCAATCTCTTGCCTCAAATTCTCATTAGAGGAACAGGTACAAGTTTTTAATGGCATCTTTGGAAGATCCACCAAGATAACCTCAAGTATGGGACTTAGCATGTCCAAATGAAACTCATTACTTGCCCCTGTCTCTTGTCTTCCAAATGAGATTCTCCTCCTGTAATCCTGATCTTGGTTGTAATCTCAAAATCTAGTCAGTTCATTGTATAAACTAGAAGCCTTAGATTCAACATTAATTCATCATCCTGACTCCTCAAAGCTGGTTAACTGTTAATTCCATCTTTGATCCCAAATGCCACAACACAAATTTAAGCTTTTCCATTTTTCAGCTGGGCTGTTATAATTACTTCCATACTACCTTTCTTTTTTTTCCCCCCTCCAGTTATTTCTCACCATCACCAGATTCTCTTTTACAAGGAAAATCTAATCCTGGCATTTCTCTGCTTAGACATCTTGGATTGGTTTTTCATATCTAGGATGATTTCCAAAGTCCTACCATCATCAGGAGTTTGGCTGGTAACAGAAATGTAACAGGTCCTCACTGGCATTAAAGGTTTTTCACACACTACTATTCTGTCCTCATCTGGAGCTATTTAGCACCACACAGCAGCCACCAAGAACTTCTTGTTATTTCTGAAACACACCTTTATTTTTCATAATTATATAATTTTGTTCAATCAATTGCCTCTAAAAGCCCTTCCATAACCTCTAATAGCGAATGAACCCTTTCTTCTTAAAGGGTAAAGTTTTCTGATCCCCTTCCCTAACAAGGCCATTATATGATAAAGTAAGTAAAGTAAGCTGGAAAGTAAATTCCTTTAAGGGAGAGTTTGCTTTGTTGAAATGATGATCTAATAAGCCCTCTGTGGGTTGAAGCAAGCCTCCATGACCTTCAGGTCAAATTGTAGCTTAGATTTCCTGAGGAAAGAAAAGCAATTCTGCCATACAGAGAGAAGAACAGGAGCCAAGGACATCTGAGAATGGGGGAGAAGATAAAGTGAGGGGTCCTACATGCAGGCTGGAAATTTGGAATTGCTTTTGTTGTTGAATCATTAAAAGCTTTTAAGCTATGGAGATACCTCATTGGAGTTGTATTTTTGAAGCACCATTTAATCAGCAGTGTGATAGATAGTTTGAATTCTGGGGTAGGCATGGAGATAGGATAACCTGCAATAACCTAGACCATGAGTTAGCATTTTTAAAAATATATATCAAGAGTAAGACAGTAAATATCTTTGCCTTTTTAGGCTGTGTATGGTCTGTGTTGCCACTACTCTTTTCTGTCATCATTGCCTGAAAGCAGTCCTAGACAATGTGTAAATAGTGGGCCTGGCTGTCATCTAATGAAACCTTGTTTACAGATATAGGTGGAGGGTCAGAATTTGGCCTAAGGGTTATAGTTTGACAATCCTTGATCTGCACAAGCAACAATGAGGGCCTAACCTAAACTAGAATAGAGTTAGTGGAGATAAAAAGAAAGAGAATTAGTAAAACTTGGTAAAGAACTGGGCACGGAGGGGAGGAGGTGAAAGGAGGAAGAATCAAGGTAAGTCTCAGGAGGCCAGCATAGGCTGCTAGGTATTGCTACCATCTGAGATTCAGAATATAGGGGAGTATGCTGGGTTCATTTTTCATTTTTTCACTTGCTGAATTTTAGGTGCTTGAGGGATAGGTAGGGGCAGCAGTCCATGGGCAAGAGAATATTTCTGAGGGACTTTTGACTGTCATAGGAAATGTTGCTGTCATAGTTCTTCAGATTCCCCCATGTTGCATTTGCTCACATTTAAAATATTTTCCTTTTAATCATCTCACATACAGAATGGACCATTTTGAATCCGTTTTATGTTTTCTCCTTATAACAAATAGGCCCCTTGTAACCAAGGCAACTATTAATGGACCCAAACCTTCAAGGGTGATTTTTCTCATGCAACAAGAAAACAGACCTATTATTTTTTTCTGGAAGATTTCAGCCTCCCATCGGGCAGTTTAAGTTCACTTCCATGTGGCAGGTAGAGATCCCTTCTGCTCTTTTGTCTGAAGTTTGGTCAACCAGAAATTTTTGTTTGCCCAGTAAGTCCCCCTCTATCTGCCTCCCATTTCTTGTTCCAACTGTGTACTGTTCAAGGGAACACTTGACACCAGAAATGGCCTTTCCTTTACTTTCGACAAGAGCCAGCGTTTTTCATAGTATGAAACCATAGTTTCAAGATCTCACCTTTCAGAAGTGATGAAGACTGAATTGCCTAGAGATGCTTTAGTGACATTTTGCTAGGGGGTAAGGACTGCCATCTCTCTACCAAAGAAATCTTTCCTGGATGGATTTCCAGAACCACAGGCATTGATCCCAGCAGCCACAGTATGGCTCTGTGCAGAAGAAAGGGCCAAGACTCAAGGGACCCAGACTTCTGGAAGTGTCATTGAGCATTTGCCTAGCCTACCATATCTTTGAATACCATATCTTTTTGTTGAAACATAATAAATCCCCATTTTCTGAAGCCACATGGAGGCTTTATTATTGCTTCTAATCTTTGGAGTATTTAGGACAGAGAATAAGCACAGCTTGGAGTGGGGAATCAATAAATCAAACACTATATCAGTGGTTTTCAATTCTACTTACACATTAAAATCACCTTGGGAACTTTTAGCAGATACTGATGCCCAGATCAATTGAAAACACATCTCTGGAGATAGGGTGTGATAATTTGTACGTTTTCAAATCATCCAAGATGATTCTAAAGTGAAGTAAGCTATGTTGAGAATCATTGCACTAGAATCAAGATTTAATTTTTGATCATTTAGAAAATGGCAGAGAAGTAAGAATTAAACACCACTCTCATCTGCTAGCCTGTGAAGAGCTAATATTTAACCAGGTAGCCATATTTACTCAAAGAGCATACTCTAATCATTAAAAGAGCTTTAAAAATGGCATCTACCGAAATTACCAGTTCACTATCATACCCCGCTCATCCTTGTCTATGCCTGTCCTGTCTTCTTCTGGGTCGACTGACCATAAATGCATAAAATAACATTTGATTATAAATAGGTTTCCCAAGTTAAACAGGCAACCCTTTAAAAACCATATTACAGGCCCGGTGTGGTGGCTCACACCTGTAATCCCAGCACTTTGAGAGGCTGAGGCGGGCAGATCACGAGGTCAGGAGTTTGAGTCCAGCCTGGCCGATATGGTGAAACTCTATCTCTACTAAAAGTACAAAAATTAGCCGGGCATGGTGGTGCGTGCCTGTAGTCCCAGCTACTTGGGAGGCTCAGGCAGAAGAATTGCTAGAACCCAGGAGGCGGAGGTTGCAGTGAGCAGAGATCGTGCCACTGCACTCCAGCCTGGGCGACAGAGCAAGACTCCGTCTCAAAACAAACAAACAAACAAACAAACGGATATTACCTTCAATAAAAGTAGCCATTCTTCTGCCTTATGTTCTAAAGAAAATCGGATATCTTTATTTGTCTATTTATTTAGAGACAAGTTTTCACTCTGTTGCTCAGGCTGGAATGCAGTGATGCGACCACAGCTCACTGCATCCTTGAACTCCTGAGCTCAAGCAATGCTCCCATTTCAGCCCCCCAAGTAGCTGGGACTACAGGTATGTGCCACCACACACAGTCAAATTTTTATTTAAGATTTTGTGGAGGTGGTGGTCTCACTCTATTGCCCAGGCTAGTCTTGAATTTCTGGCTTCAAGTTATCCTCCCACCTTGGCCTCCCAAAGTGCTGTGATTACATGTATGAGCCACTGTGCCTGGCCTGGATATCTTTAAATGCTGCATCCTAAATATACATAAGTGAAATACAATAAACACAATATGTGAAATATATGTCAACAATGTCTACTGACTGAATGACTACAATGTTTTGGGCTATAGTTCAGAGAAATAAACCCTTGAATTAGTGCTCAGTTTGGAGGGAAGATGTGAGATGTCAATGAATAGTGGCAGAAAACTAACATATTGGGAGCAGTATGCAGACACCGGGCAAGCTGAATGGCAGATGAGAAGCACAAGGAAGGAGGGCAAGGCAGAGCTGGGCAGAGAAGGCTCCATAGAAAAAGTGGTATGGAAGCTGAACCTGGAAGGAGGCTAGACTTTGAGCATGTGGCTGTTAGGTCAAGGGCTTCCCAGATGAATGAGTCCAATGAAAATAAAAAGTTAGGATCATTGTTGTATTTTGGTGAAGTTTAGGAAGCAAGAAAAGAGAGATCTGAAAGGCTCACTTTCATAACAGAAATAGTTTGTTTTTCATTTTTCATCAATGACAATTTTCAAATGCATATTTTATTCTCCTTTCTCTTTTAAGATAGCCATCTTAGAGTTAAGCTTTGTTTCCTAGTTTTATAAATAAAACCATTGCTCCTCGATGAATCATAATGCAGCATAGTATTAAGTGTTCAAGGTTAGGTATAGGAAGCTCAACAGTGTGGAAAATGTAAATATGATTTCTCATATTTTCTTGCTTAATTGCTAGATAGCAAGTCTCAGGCATTACTCAGAACCACAGCGGATGTGGGAGATCCTAAAATAGATTCTTTCCCTTTGTCAGATCATACATTGCAATGGAGAAGGGCACAGCCGGGTAGTCTGGCTGATCACAGGTTTGTATTGAGTCAAGTCCGGTAAACTCAGGTAAAAATAACAGCAAAGCACCCTCTAGTCCTGGGTCATTCGCTATTTAAGTAAGCAAAGAGAATCAATTCAGTGACCATGTAAGAAGCACCTACTTTAGGTTTGGCTATGCTAATGATGAGGCATCAACATTTAAGGCACACTCAATCTCTAGGTGATGAGCTGTATATAAAGAGATGAGGCACTGGTCTTTTTTTTTTTTTTCTCCTTTTCTTTTCAATCAGCCAATATTACATTGGTGACTAAAAAATGTAACAACATGTGCCCTTCTAGCGATGAAACTGCTTAAGACATCAAGGCTCTGCTTTCATTTTGTCCTCCCATAGACCCTTACTCTCTTGCCTAGGTTTTCAGCTAAATATTTTGAAATAGGGACTTATGATTAGACTAAAATTCCAGAACATAATCTACATCTAATGTCTTCTGTGTGATGCATCAACTATTATTATACTACTGTTTAAAATGCTACATGTATATTTTTGATAATCAGGTGATTTTTACCTCTGAAAATGAAAACAAAAAGTTCTAGCCCAAATATCACTAGGTGTAACTAATCTATGCATAGTGAATGAGAGGACCTCCCATTTGGCCATGCTGAGGTTTCTTTAAGTGGCTGTCAGTCCTTCTGGCCTGCATCCTGGAAATGCAGCTGCAGAATGCATAGCAGCTCCTTGAGGCTAATCATGAGGAGGGGGAGGCTAGTTGTTCTGGCTGCACAGTGGGTACTTTGCCCTTGTGTTAGGCTTCAGAAATTAGCCTATCCGCCTGGAAAACAGGCAATAGCATCAGCAAAGAACACGGGCTAGAAACTCAGTGAGAAGCTTCCACTGACCTAAAGAAGCCTGTTAGGACAACTGCTTATAACTTCCACACAAGTTTTTCCTTTGGTGTCACAGCTTAAAGGGACTCAAATCTGTGTGGCAGTGTTGGATGCCATGCATAGGGGTGCTATGGGTGACCTCTCAGTCCAAACTGCAGGGTAGCTGAGCAGGGGAGCTAACACCATAGGGTGGGTGAACACACACCTTGTCAGAGAAAGAAGACAAGAACTGTGTTGAAAGGCCAATCTGGGCCTTATTCCAAGGAATAACTAGTGTGGGGCAGATTCTGGATGTTGGGATACTGAGAGATGAATAATAGCTTCAGAAGTAGAAAAGAAGTATAAAATAATGGGGGAGGCTGGAGACATTTACCACCAATGGGGATGGAATGTCCAATACCCATTTTTATTGGCCTACTATGGAGAAATCCATGGGACTGGGCCTGGTTTAAAGAAATAGAGTGGAGAGAATATTTGTATAGCTGGGAAGGAAAGGGACTCTCTTTTCCTTAAGGCAATGCTCCCTAGTGGGCTTTGGATAGATGAGTTGTGAGTATCTAATCCAGGAATCCTAGAGCTGCAAGAGGAATTAAGAATACTATAGGGGCTCAACAGAACTAATCTGAATCTGAATGGACGTTGTTAGAGAGGGAAGGTGAATGGGAGGAAGAATGCTAGAGGGGCTCAACAGAAGTAATTTGGATCTGAACGGAAGTTGTTAGAGAGGGGAGGTGAGTGGGAGGAGGGACTGCTTCCTTGAGGAAAGTGGAAACCTGGGCATGGAAAGGAATGAGACTTCTAAAGTGGATAGCTCTCAGGCTGGGATAAAGGAAGACAACGAAGCCTGAAAGCCCAAATCAGGGCTTGAGGTTTTATGGGAAGAGCATCAGGAGGAATGGGAGGTGAAGTGCCATGACTGTTGGTGGCTGCTTCCTTCAAGTAGCCAAACTCAGGACAAGAGAGAGGAGCATTGTTCTTGCCTTCTGGGCAGTCCTGATTTAGTTACGTGGGGAGTGGCTTAAGAAATGGGGAGATTACATTGGAGAAGACGGCTTGGGGCAGGGAGTTTGAGAGCACATTGCACCATTTTGAAGGACCTTCCTGGGCCAGAAACAGGGCCCAGCTCTGTGCAGCCTTGAGGGCAAGACCAGGACCAGTGAGGAGACACTGACAGTCAGAGCTGTCCAATGCTGGCTGATGGGGAGCACCCCAGGGTAGGGGGCTACCAGGCAAGGGCTGGCTGTTCATTTCTGGAAATGGTAGAGAGGAAAGGATGTCATCATACTGAGAGTTGGAATGGTGACTATTAACGTCCTTTCTATGAGGTGACTCTGGCCCATAGCAGTAGGCATCCTGGATATGAGGGAAGGCAGGGGATGTCTGCAAGGCTGGACCACAGGACAGACATTTCTGGGGAGAGGATTGAGGAGCATGGTCTCTTGAAAGGTTGGCTTGTGAGTCCCAAAGCTTTTCTCAATGCAGTGTGAGAGAAGATGGTGACATCCTGGAATAGAACCAAAGTTAGAGGTCAGAGGAGAAAGGGAATAGGGACATAAATAGTCCCTGAAGTGAGAAGGCAACAAGGGAGATTGGAAATGCAGCAGGGTCTAAGAGGTCCCAGAGGGTGGCTGAGGATCTACTTCTGAAAGCCCTGCTTGTCCCCCAAGTTGCCCCTTTTTTGCTGGTCCTGGTGCTTGTCACCAGAAAGAGGCAGATTCCTGAAGGAAGCCAGCTGGGTCCTCAGCAAACCGAATAGCATGGGAGGGGCCCACATGGCATTAGTGCAACAAGAATGGTTGAGTGATAGAGATGGACTTTGGGAAACCCAAATGGGAAAAGAGTATGGTGCTGCCCCTGCATGCTTCACCCAGACAGCTCCCTGTAAATATTCCATTGCCTCATATCTATGAGTCATGTCCCACTCTCCAAGAAGCTTTCCTTTATGCAGGAGAAGATTATTGTTACCCTGGCAACCACAGAGCCTCCAAAATACAGTGGTGTACTTTTGTGGTTTCTTCATAAACACCTTGATTATATCTAGTGTCTAAGTATGTGTGAGCAATAGGTTGGATACAGGTAGTAAAGTTTGTTAAATTGAATGAAGTTCACTTCTTGCCCAGAAAAATAATATGCTTCTTGTTCTCAGGGGATGCTAGTCCTTGTGAGCCACACAGCTGTTGAATAATGAAGCTGAGGATGCTGGGAAAACAGGCTCTTGTTAGATAAATGAGGTGATATTTCCATGTCAGCCTATTGTAGTATGATGATCACAGCTTTGAGGTTAGAAAGACAGGGTTCTAATCCTGGCCCCATCATATATTAACAGTGTGACTTGGGTAAATCCCGTAGGTTTCCTGAGTTTCTTCTTTCTCATCTGGAAATTGGATATGCTGCATCAATTTCACTGGCTGTTGTGAATGACCTGGTCTATTGTCAACAAAGCCCTCAGAAGTCAAGCAGGATTGTCTCTCATGACCTAGATCAAGGTGAGTTCCCTTCCTAGGTACTCATCAGGTGCTAGGCCATGCTAAAAGCTGGAGTGAAACTGTTTCAATCAATGCCATGAATAGAGGCTCTCAAGTTAGTAGACATCTAGATAAAGTTGTCTAACACACTTACAGATGGGAAACTGAGGTCCAGAGGAGGAGAGTGACCTAGTAAGTCAAGGCGTGTGTGGGCACTGTACCCTATTTCTTCCTGTTCCTTGGCTTTTTCCGCTATGCCACAGTAATGGCAGCTTGACCAAAGGAATGGCTCTTGACTGGCAGGAATAAACAGTCACCAATATTTATTGAATACCTGCTTCCAATTTTGTAGTGGTTATGAACATAGGCTTGTGAGCTACACTACTGGGGTTCATCGGCTCCCACACTTATTAGGTGCATGACTTTAGGCAAGTCACTTACCCTCTCTGAGCCTCAGTTTCCTCATCTGTACAATAGGGGCAATAATAATTGTTTATGGAGATTAAACAATATGCTATTTTATATGTATATTTATACCTATATATCTCGGAATAGCACCTGGAACATAGTAAGCACTATATATAAGCATGTGCTGCTATTATTGCCATTGGTAAAGACAATGAGAAATAATTAGGTGATGATATGTCCTAGTTTATGCCTGTTGTCCTGGAATAATATTTTAATATTGTATTTTTTGACTCTTAAGAAAGTCCTAGTTTGGGCAATAAATTAAATGGTCACCCTGGCTATGATGGGGGGGAAATCTACTGGTCAGTCAATCAAGAGACCTAGCTCTGTCAAAAAAATTCTCTGAGAATTTGGGCTCTTAACCTCTTTGAGTCTTAGTTTCTTTATCTTCCAAATGGATATTTAGTCCAAATCAAATTTAAATTCATGCCAGCATCCAATTTTGGGATGTCTACTATATACAGAGCACTATTCAAAACACCTAACATTATGTAAAGATCAATAGGACATACAAGTGAATGTTTGTCCTTACCAAAACTTTCATCTTGATGGGATAAAACATGGTGGATGATGGGTAAGATGACCCAGAAACAGGAGAGGATATTTTGTTTTCAAATATTTGATGGTTTAGTGGAAGTGACTATTAGAGATGGAGAGTCATCACAAAGTTAGGTATGCTTAGTGGTCAATGAGTGAGAAGGAAGGAGATGGGAGGCCATTCAGGGTTGCTTACTTAGAGAGGACTTTCTGTTGGAGCTGGACTTTGGGCTGGTGTTGAGAAGAGAAATGTAATGCGAAAAGCATGGCTTTGAGTTAAACAGACTAAAGTTTAAATCCTGGTTCTTTCATTAGTTGTGTACCTTGAATACCTTGCTTAACTTTACTGAGCTTCTAATTCCTCCTCTGTAAAATGGAGGCAGCAATTCCTGCAATGACTTAAATGTAAGACTAGATGAATCCTATGAGATGATTAATGAATGGCAGCCCTTATTTTTATGGGCAGAGAGGAGTTGAAAAGCATTCCAGATATGTGGCACAAATGAGTGTAATCACAAAGGAAGGGAACTATAGAGGATGCTGGAAGTCAGTGAACGGTGCTGTTTGCTGGAGTTGAGGATTTATGTTGGAGGTAGTGGGAAATTGAAGTGGACTCAGACTCACTTGACCCACATGCATTTGTCCTCAGCAAGAGATTCCTGACATTTCCATAGGCCCATTGACTTCATGTGCTCTTGCAAATTTGCAAGAACTTCCAGGAGCCCTAGAAGTTTAATACTATTTTGCTATAATTAGACTTGAGCTAGAAAAACCATTTGACACTTGTCTATAACATCATAAGACATGCTAATCCAGATGTAATGCTTATAACTAGCTGGCATATGAATGGTGCCTTTCACTGTATCACTGGGCTAAATGACTTTTCATCTGGCAGTTAGAAAGCCCATTGAAGAACTGTCTAACAGCTTCTCTTTTTGGATTTATGATATAGTTTACATAAATCTGCAAAATTACCAAAAGACATTCTTAATGTGGTGAGAAGCTGTATTAAAGCATCAGCAATGCAGCTCAGATTTTGAAGTGCAGGGGAGAGAAAGGCAGCCAGGCCTGACACTGGAGCTCACTGAATTATTGATAAGGGCTGCTATAGGTCAGCAGAAGGCTTGACCTCAGTGGACTCCTAGCCTCAGGAGCAGAATTTAGGGAACACATCACTCTTTAAATCTCTCTGCTTCTTTTTAAAAAGTTCCTGTTTCTTCCTCAGAATTATGTTCAGAATGTTAATGCTTTCACAGTGTATTAATTTAGTATTTTATCTTTTTTGCACTTTTATTTTTCAGGAAATAATAGATATTACTTTAAAAATAAATTTAAATAAATATTAATAGTATTCTAGTAATAAAATTCAATAACATTCTCAAATTAAGTTATTTAATTATTAAATTATATTATATACATTAATATTAATAATACATATTTAAATAAATATGGCTCACGTTGGCAGAGGCAGGTTACAAATAACTATTATAATTTTATAAATGAGGACATTGAAGTTCATAAATTTAAAAAACCTGACTGAAAGTCCACAGCTATAGACAATTACATTCCAAAGTGAATGTTCAGTTAGTCGTCTTAGCCAAAGGGTGATCTATGGGAAATGTTCCACAAAGGAAGTCAGGAAATGGTATTATTTCCAGTGTCACCACTTTTTAGCCCTCTATCTTTGGGCAAGACACAAACCTTCATCTATAAAATGATGATAACATTTGCTTTGTGTATCTCACAGGACTGTTGTGAAGACCATGTCAGAAAATAAATGTGTAAGCATTTCATAAGCTAAGAGGCATTATGCAAATAAATGCAAATATAGGCAATGTTAATTAGTAAATTATTCACAGGATCTTATTTCATTAATACCCTTCCTGCTTCCTGTAGCTCTTTTGGGAATTCCATTTCCAGTTAGTGAAGGCCAGGGCAATCTGTTGGCTTGCATCTGTCATTTACTCTACTATGAAACATTTGCTGTGTGCCAGCCATCATACTAGACACTGAGAATGCAAAGATGAGAAAAATGTGACCTCTCTCTTCTGGGACCTTAGTCTAGGTGAAGAAGACTAAGACTTACTGACTTAGACTTACTTACTTACTAAGACTTACTTACTTAGACTAAGATATGTATGATACAACTTGTAATCCAAAATTTTAAGTGACATTTTGTGAATAATGATTAAGAGCTAAGCACTGTGCTACTTCCTAGGGTTATAAAAATGTATAAGGCATAGTCTTTGCACTTGATGATCTCGATATCTAATAGGGGGCACAAGTAAATAAACAAACAGTAATAATGGTGAGCAGAGGCAAAATGGAGGTGAACCAAGTAAATACTTCAATGTCAGATAGAGGAATAGGTTCCAGGTTCTATGAATCAATTTTGTTACATGAAAAATAGGGCTGAAAACAACTCTTTGCTGGGTTGAGAATATCTGAAGCTTTAGAATTTTTAAAAAGGGAGTTCCTATGAGGGTGTAAATAAGATGTTTGTCAAGGGCTCTGGCAGTGAAGAGGTGCTAAAAAGCAATAATACAATCAAAAGTGGCAGTGAGTCTGAAGTGAAGCACCAGAGAGCATTTCTGGTTTATTGGTCACCTGACAATATTTACTGACACCCCCTCACACAGCACTGACCTGAGTCATCCTCAGTGCAACCCCCAGGAACTGCATTCAGATCAGGAACAGAATGAGGTTAATTAAAGAGAATGCATTTCTATATGGTCTTTCTATAATTTAGACCAAATTCTAGATTCTCATTTGGTCACCTTGGAGGGAAGATTGAACACCTTTATTCTTGCGGAATATTTTCTTGAGTATAGAGATGGGCACAGACTGTTTCAGGAGCTATCTTTAGAAAGGACAATCTATTAGTGTCAAAGGTCTTCGGGATCTTAAGTACATGGATTGACTAACCTATTGAGAACATGGCCAAAAGAGGTTTCATGTTTTAATAGTTGCTGGATGTCTGCAGACATGAAAAGACATACATGCGTATGCCTCTTTAATGTTTCAGCAATACTGTGGAGGTTTATTACATTCATTTCTGTAATTTTGTTTGATTTGTTTATTGATGCTATCATAAGTGGTTTTCATTTTATTTGGTTATGGCTGGGTTGCAAACTACCCCAAAAGTTCATGGCTTAAAACAGTAATTTTGGATTTTAAAGATAATTTTTCTCACATTTCTGTGAATAGGCTTGGGTTAGCTGGATGGTTCTTACTTGAAGTTGTTCATGAGGTTGTAGCCAGATAGTGGCTGGTGCTGGAGTCTTCAAAAGGTTCTCCTGGGTTAGACATGCAAGGTGAATTGCTCATATGGCTGGCAGTCAATGCTGGCAAACAGCTCAGCTAGGGTTACCTACTGGAGTGCCTATAGGTGATCTTCTCATGAGGCTTGGCTTTTCCCTACTTGGTGGTTGAGTTCCAGAAATGAGTGTTTCAAGAAACAGGAAGTGGGAGCTGCTAGTGCCTAGAGGCACAACTTGGAAAATGCCAGAATTATTTGTACCATATTATTTAATGTGAATTTAGGGAGCCTGCTCAGGTTTAATGCAGGTAACATAGATGCCATCTCTTGATGTATTTGTAATACAATCAAAGTATCATCAAATGCAAGAGAGAGAGCATAGAATTAATTTTCTGATAAGACGAGTGTTAAAGGATTGGTGTTCATCTTTAATCTGTCAGAATATTGATTTTATTTCCAGTTTTTCGTTGCTAATATATTAAATTAATACTGATATTTTATGATGATCTTGCTTCTGTGATATTGGTTTATTAGGTTATATATTATATATGTTTATATATATTTATATAGATATTATATGTGCATTTATAATATATTCTTCAAGTTATCTACGTAAACAATCCTGCCCCCTGTAAATATGACTATCATTACTTAGTCATTATATAGCACCTTTTAATATATTGGATTCAATTTGCTAACATTTTGTTAAGGATTTTTGTGTCTGTGTTTGTGAAGATTATTGATGTGGACCTTTCTTTTTGCCTATTGTTTTTGTTTCATAGTGCTCATAGAGTAATTTGGAAGTATTTTCTCCTCTTCCATTTTGCAAATATTTTGTATAGAAATGTTTTTATATTTTGTTTAAATGTTTGGCAAAAGTCACCACTGAAACCATCTGAAACTGATATTTTCTTTGTGAAACGTATTATAACTACAAGTTCATTTAAAATAGATATGGGGTATTGAAGTGATCTATTTATTCTTGAGTTAGTTTTGGTGGTTTGTATCTTTCACATATTTGTTCATTCCAATTAAATTGGAAAATTAATTGACATAACGATAGTTTTTATAGAATCTGTTGAGATATCACCTATCTTAATCATAATATTGACAATAATTCAATTTCATTAATTTTTTCAATGGGCCACCTTTTGACTAAATCAATTTTCTCTTTTGTTTTTATGTTTCCTATTTCATACTCTTATTTTTGTTATCATTTGTATTCTGCATACTTTGGTTTCAATTTGCTTTTCTTTACTGTTGTCTAGAGATTAATTTGAGACCTTTCTTCTGTTCTAATATTCATTTTTTTTTGAGATGAGGTCTCACTCTGTTGCCCAGGCTGGAGTGCAATGGTGCGATGTCAGCTCACTGCAACCTTGGCCTCCCGGGTTCAAGCAGTTCTCCTGCCTCAGCCTCCCGAGTGGCTGGGATTATAGGTGCACACCATCATGCCCGGCTAATTTTTTGTAGAGATGGGGTTTCACCATGTTGGCCAGGCTGGCCTCGAACTTCTGACCTCAGGTCATCTGCCTGCCTTGGCCTCCCAAAGTGCTGGGATTACAGGTGTGTGCCACCATGCCTGGCCATATTCATATTTAATGTTAATGAATTTACCTTTAAGCACTACTTGTAGCTGTATCCTATATGTTTTAATATCTTGTACTTTATTTTTATTCTGTTCAAAATATTAAAAAATTTCCTTTGTGATTTATTGTGGGTTTGTATTCAATTTCATTAATAATTTCTCTGCAGTTTTCAATCTACTATTAAAACCAGCCAGTTAATTTTTATGTTAGATATTTTTTTTAATTACAGAATTTCTATTTGGTTATGTTTAAGAGTTTTCCCTGAGATTTCCCCATCTCTTCACCAACTCTATGAATCTCCTTCTATTAATTTCTTAACATATTTAAGTTGGTATTTTAAAGTCCTGGTCTACTAACTTTAATAGCTTAGTAATCTGTTGGTGTGCCTCTACTGACTACTTTTTACTTTTGCTTATGGACACATTATCCTGCTTCTTACTTTTTTTATTGTTGGCAGTTTTACATTGTATTTCACACATTGCATATTAAAGAACAGAACAGGCAAAAGCATAATATTTTTTCCCTCCAAAGTTTTGGCTTCACAGTCTACTGTCAGTTCAGATGATGAGCTGATTATTTAGATTCCTTCACAAGTGAACTTGGTTTTTGGTAGACCTTACCTTTTACAATTGATTGAGCCAATTCAATACTCAACCTCTTGGGCCACTACTACTGATTTCTTTAGTCATGCCAGTATTTGAGCTGGCAGAGGGCTGGGCTGCATTTCAGTACAGTTTTAGTTTACCTTTGGATTCAACTGGAGCTGGAAAGTCTCTGGAATCAACTACAATGAGAATGCCCAAGGTGACACAAATTCTTTTTCCTGCCCAGCTCCTTGACTGCTACTCTTTTTGCAAAAATTAAGGGAGGCTTGTGGGGCAGGGAGAGTTGTCAAGCAGAGTATTTCATGTTTATTTTTAGTTCTGTGGCAAATCCTAATCTATCCCATTACCTCTCACTGTAATCAAAAGGCTCAACCCATTTGTGGGCTGATCCTTTCCAGAATTTTGGCCCCATGTACTGAAGCCTCTTCATCTCCTGGCTCACATATTAATGACTTGCCTTTCTCTGGAATTCAGTTTGTCAAGGCTTAGAATCCTCTGCTCTTCAATAGACTCTTTAAAAAGTATAATTTTTAGTTTCTCTATTTTGATCTTATCTTGAGAAGAGAGGTAATTCATATTCTTCATCATAATCAGAAGCATAAGTCCCCATTAAAGAAAAATGGAAATAAATTTAACTGTAATCATCAAACTGTTAGAAATAAAGGTACAGCATGGTCACTGAGCAATCAAAACAAGTGAATGTTGTAAACAACTGGATGTACCTGCTGAATGTCTTGCATCTTAGAGAATGTATGACAATAAAGATATGGAAAAAGATGCAACAGACAAATACTGGAAATAGAGTTCGTGTAACATATTAATATCAGACAAAATAGAAATTCTTTAGTAGTGATAACAGTGGTGGTCCATCTGGAGTGGCTGCTGCCATCACGCCAGCTGCAGCAGGAAGTCATGTCTGGGGCTGCACACTCCATGGAGCTGGAGGGACCTGGGGACAAGTGTCAGCCCTGCCCCTTCTGAGTTGGGGGCGGGAGCTCTCTGGATGAAGCTACAGCCACCCAAACCATGACTGCAGACCTGGGCCACTCCATGAAGCAGGCAGGAGTCCCACTCTCCTGGGTGCAGCTGCAGCCACCCAAACCGCAGCTGCAGACCCAGGCATCCCTGCACTCTTAGGGGCCCGGGAAGGCCCTCTCCCTCACAGGCTCAGAAATGCCTGCTCCCACTGCCTGGCTTCTCCCTGCTGTCAGCACCTGCTCTAATCTCAGAGCAAAAGCAGGGGTAATCCTGGGCACTATCACAACCAGGCCATATGTGCACACCTGAGGCAGTGCTGACATGGCAACCCCCTACCACCTTGGCCCCTTCTGGACTTTGGGCACTGACAAGCATAGGAGGGAAGCCAATAGGGGGCGGAGGGCAATTTGGGGCTGGCCTACAGGGCCCCCTTGGCACTTATAGCCTGAGTGTCATGAATGGCAGCAGGAGGCAGACAGGTTTCTGTGTGGAAGGTAGTGAGTTCCTTGTGAGGTCCTACCTTCAGGCCAGGTAGGGCCTGAAGGCTGGGGGCTGGGCTGCCAGTCCCACGGACTGAAGTGGGAACCTGTGGTGCCTTTTCTGAGCCTGCCCAGGCCACCCATGGACCAATTGGTATGTACTTCCTCCCCTCTGCACCCATAAAAGCCCTGGGCTCTGCCAGAGCTGAGCAGATGTTGGGATGACTGGCTGCGGAGAGGAGCTACCCAATCCAGGGCCTCCCCTCTGCTGAGAGCAGCAGATGTCCAAACCACCTGCCTGAAGAGAGAGGTCACCCTCTCCAGGGCCTCCTCTCTGCTGAGAGATGAACTCTCACTGGGATGACCTGCCGGCAGAGAGGAGCCACCCACTCTAGGCCTCCTCTCTGCTGAGAGCTGCAGAGACCATGCGACAACCTGCGTGAAGAGAGAAGCCACCCACTTCACGGCCTCCTCTCAGCTAAGAGCTGGACACTCAATGGAACGACCTGCTTGCAGAGATGAGCTAGCCACTGCAGGTCTCCGAGCTGTTCTGACACTCAATAAAGCTCCTCTTCATCTTGCTCACCTTCCATTTGTCTGCATACCTCATTCTTCCTGAATGCAAGATGAGAACTCAGGAAAAAGTGCCTCTGGCCACAGAGGTTTCAGCCAGAAAAGCAATACCCCAAAGATCCCATAACGATAGAGATAAAAAGGACAACTTACAAAAAATAGAGTAAAAAATCAACCAAGAAATAACAATTACAAATTTGTATGCTGTAATAACCTACTCTTCAAACATATCACACAATAGCTGACAAAAATATAAATAAAAGTGGACAAATACACAATAATAGTAGGAGATTGTAGTATACCTCTCTCAAGAGTGGATATATGAAATAGGTAAAAGATTATTGTTGCGGGAAGTCAGGGACCCCGAATGGAGGGACTGGCTGAAGCCATGGCAGAACATAAATTGTGAAGATTACATGGACACATATCACTTCCCCAATCAATATCCTTGTGATTTCCTATGCCTGTCTTTACTTTAATCTCTTAATCCTGTCATCTTCTTAAACTGAGGAGGATGTATGTGGCCTCAGGGCCCTGTGATGATTGCGTTAACTGCACAAATTGTTTGTAGAGCGTGTGTGTTTGAACAATATGAAATCTGGGCACCTTGAAAAAAGAACAGGATAATAGCAATGTTCAGGGAACAAGGGAGATAACCTTAAACTCTGACCGCTGGTGAGCTGGGTGAAACAGAGCCTTATTTCTCTTCTTTCAAAAGCAAATGGGAGAAATATCGCTGAATTCTTTTTCTCAGGAAAGAATATCCCTGAGAAAGAGAATGCATCCCTGAGGGTAGCCCTCTGAAATGGCCACTTCAGGGGTGGCCGTCTTTTACGGTTGCAGCTGTAGGGATGAAATAAGCCCCAGTCTCCCGTAGTGCTCCCAGGCTTATTAGGACGAGGAAATTCCCGCCTAATAAATTTTGGTCAGACCGGTTGCCTGCTCTCAAACCCTGTCTCCTGATAAGATGTTATCAATGACAATGCGTGCAGAAACTTCATTAGCAATTTCAATTTTGCCTTGGTCCTGTGGTCCTGTGATCTCGCCCTGCCTCCATTTGCCTTGTGATATCTTATTACCTTGTGAAGCATGTGATCCCTGTGACCCACACCCTATTCGTACACTCCCTCCCCTTTTGAAAATCACTAATAGAAACTTGCTGGTTTTGCAGCTTGTGGGGCATCACAGAACCTGCCAACATATGATGTCTCCCCTGGACACCCAGCTTTAAAATTTCTCTCTTTTGTATTCTGTCCCTTTATTTCTCAGACCAGCCGACACTTAGGGAAAATAGAAAAGAACCTACGTGAAATATCGGAGGTGAATTTCTCCCGATATCTGGCTGAATTTCTCCCGATAGATTATGGTTCCAGAAAATTAACAATGAAATTTGTAATCTACATGTAACAGGTATAAAAATGACAAATATTTTACAAAAATTGATGATGTAATAGATCTCAAAAGAAGTCACACAGCCTCCAAAAGTCATTATCATGTAAAACATATTTCATGATCATGATATAATTGAAGTAGAAAACAAAGCAACAAAATAATAGTTAAAAAATAAAAGAAAAAGAAGAAATAAACAAGTATATATCATTTGGAAACTTGAAAATGCTCACCTAAGTAATTCATGGTTTAATTAGGATATCAAAATGAAAAAAAAGAATTAAATGATCCTGAAAATACTATAAAAATGGGATGCAGCTAATTGAGGACTTAGAAGTAAATTTATCTATCAAAATATGCTTAATAAAAATAAAAAATGTGAGTTAAATTTTCATCTAAAAATCTAGGAAAAAGAACCACAAAGAGAACAAAAAAAAACCACAAAACCACTTCCTGAAACATGAGGAAGATTAAAATTAAATTAAGAGAAATTAATGAAATAGTAAACAAATAATATATAATATCAATAAATAGAAAAACTGCTTTGAAGATAGATAATGGGGTAGGCAGTTTGCTTGGTAGGTCAATCAGTTAAAATAATGGCAAACATAAAATATTAAAGAAAAAAAAGGAAAGTTAACTACAAATTAGAAATTTAAATAATTCCCAAGAGAAAAATAGATTTTATGCCAATAAAGTTGAAAGCTTAGCTAAAATGATATTTCATATGAAATATTAGCGAACTATTAGACATTAAATACATTGAATTGGTCTTTACATGTAGATTCCTTTAATGTTATGTTTGTGCTTTCAGGGTTAAGTCTTACCAAACAATTAAAGAATCACTGCATTTTTTCAGGTTGTACATAAGGGACTAGCAGCTTCCACTTCATAATTAACAAAATTTAAAATTCAGTTCTTCAGTTACAGAAACCACACTTCAGGTTCTCAATAGCTATAAGTAGTTAGCAGTCACAGTGTGGATTTTTAGGGCAGTGAAGGTACTCTCTATGATACTGTGGATATACGTTATTATAAATTTCTCCAAACCCATAGAATGTATAACTGCAGAGCTATACATTCAGCTCTGCAGTTTACACTCAGAGTAAACATTAATGTAAACTGTGGGATCTGTGTGATAATGACATGTCAATGTAGCCTCATCAGTTCTAATAAATACACCACTCTGGTGGAAGATATTGATAACTGGGAGGCTAAGCATATGTTGGGGAATATGCAATGTGCAGATTGCAGATTTTCATCATCACTGAAAAGTGTTGTAGAGCTCTAATTTAGACTGAGAAATTGGCAAAAGCATAGACAAGTAAACTGATGGAATAGGAAATTTAGAAATAGACCACTTATTGAGAAAATGTAGTTATGACAAATGCCATTATGAATCAACTAGGCAAAATAATATTGTCTCGACAAAATTAGATATTCCTGTGAAAGTACATAAAATCATATCCTAACTTTCTCCCATACAAATACAAAAATTCCACACAGAATTAAAAGCAACATGTAAAACATCAAAACAGTATCATAAATAATGTAATTGTAATACGCACAGAGGTAACATTTGCAAAAGATATAGCCAATGAAGATGACTATTTGGTACCTCTAAATAATTCCTACAATTTAATATGAAAAATCATAACCAATCCAATGAAAAATTGAGCAAAGAATTTGAACAGGAAATTAATGTAAAAATAAACTCAAAGAAAATAAACAGATAAACAATGCTCAAGTTCATTAATAATTAGGAAAAATGTAAATAAGATAACTGTGACATATCATTTCATACTTGTCTTACCAGCAAAATTTTTTTTTAATAAAAGGCTGTCGATATAATCTGTAATGTTAAATATGTGGAGTACAGGAACTGTAGTACACTGTTAGTGGAATTGAAGTCTGCATAATCATTTCGGAGAAAAAATTGGCAATTTCAAGTAAAGTGGAAAATACGTTCACCCATTGACCTAGGACATATATATTGGGAAACTGTCACATACATGCCCAATGAGATTTGTATATGAAAATACTCAAGGCAGCATTTTTTAATAAGTGTGAAAAAATTCATTACCTAAGTGTCTACAAACAGGATAACAGATAAATACATTATAGTATATTCATGAAATGGAATAATATGCCATAGTTAAAAATCAGTGAAATTATTACAAAACTAAACCTAATCTTACCGTATGATCTAGTGGTCATGCTTCTTGAATTTACCCTAAGGAGTAGGAAACATGTCCACAAAAATACATGGATGTTTATAGCAGCTTTATTCATAATTGATAAAACTTGGAAGCAAACAAGATGTCCTTCAGTAGATGAATTGATAAACTGTGATATATTCAGACAATGAAATATTATTCAACACCGACAGGAAATGAGCTATCAAGCCATGAAAGACATGTAAAAAACTTATATGTGTATTACTAAGTGAAAGAAGCCAGTATGAAAAGGCTATGTATAAACGATATATTTCCAGCTGTATGACATTCTGGAAAATGCAAAACTATAGAGAGAGACGGTAAAAAAAAATCAGTGGTTGCTAGGGGTTGAGAGAAGGGAGGGATGACTAGGCAGAACACAGAGGATTTTTAGAGCAGTGAAACTACTCTCTATGATACTATGGATACTATTATTATAAATTTCTCCAAACTCATAAAATGTACAACACTCAGAGTGAACATTAATGTAAACTATGGACTCTGGGTGATAATGACTTATCAATGTAGGTTCATCAGTTCTAATAAATGTACCACTCTGGTGGAAGATACTGATAACTGGGGAGGCTACACATGTGTTGGAGAAGGGATATACATGAAAAAATTTCTGTATCTTCTGCTCAATTTTGATTTGAACCTGTAACTTCTCTTTTTAAAAGTCTATTTAAAAATTAATCAAATGAGTTATAGAGACACAATATAGACACATTAAGAAAATGCAATGTTGATCAAATACAGCAACTTATAGAATGATATATATATCATTATTATATGTAATACCATTTATATGCATCTGGAAATAAACAAAACTATGCTTATCCCATTTATGGATAGGTAGCACTAAGATAAAACATCATTGTGTATAAACAACAAAATCAAAATAGTGATTAATTCCTGAGGATGGTGGGAAGGAAATGGGCTTACAAGGGTGTTCACGTGCTGCTTCACTACCATATGTTTTGTTTTTATTTTTAAAAAGCAGTCTGAAACAGGTATTGCAAAATAATGGAGAAAAAAAGGCTAACATGTACTTGCTACTTACTGTGCCAGGCACAAGAGATGAAATAATAGGACTCAGCCTACATGAGAGTAAATGGCAGAGCTGTGGTTTGATCCCAGGTAATCTGTCTGTGGAATTTGTCTTTACTCTCCTGCTTTTGTTGGGATTTGATAGAGTTGGACAGTGGGTGCACATAAGTTAATTATGTTATTTTCTGAACTTTCTGTATATTTGAAGTATTTCATGAAACAAAGCAAAATAAAATACAGACGTTTGACCAGGTCATTAAAATCATAATGTTCCCCTCAAACCTGGCCCAGGATCCCAATGAAGGTAAACAACATCACCATCCAGCCAGTTACATAAACCAGAATCTCTCTCACCAACCAAAGTTCTGTGATTTTGATACTCAAGCCTTTCAAATCCTCTTCTTTCTCTTACCTTTACTGCTGTCATCAAAGTCCTAGTTAATATGACCTCTTTTCAGCCTCAAAACTGGTATCTCCAAAGGCTTTCATGTCTCCTTCACTCCATTCTCCACACTGCAACAAGACAGATCTTTCCAGAAGGCAAATTATATTGTCATCCTTGTGTTGCCCAGCCCCCACCCCATTTAGAAAGCTCCCTAGCTTCCTGTTACTGACACCACGAAGACTAAAGTACTGCACACTGTATGTAAGGCCTTGCCTGGGAAGGCTCCTTTCTATTTCTCCACGGTTGCCTCTCTCCATTCTCCCTCGAGCTTTTGAGACTCAAGACACCTGGCTTCCTTGCAGGCTCTCAGTCAAGCCATATGCCATCCCTCCTCAAGTTATTTGCTCAAGTTTTTCCCATTGCCTGAAACTCTCCTCATACTACTACCTGCTTTTTGAGTTATAGCTACTCTTCTTTCAGGTCTCCAGGCACAGCTGCTTCCTCAAAGGAACCTCAGGCACCATGCATGTCTCTTCCACAACACTGACACAGTTTCAATATTGCATTTTGGTGTCAGTATTTTTTAAAAAAAAATTATTTCCATAGGTTTTGGGGGAACAGGTGGTATTTGGTTACATGAGTAAGTTCTTTAGTGGTGATTTGTGAGATTTTAGTGCACCTATCTCTGGAGAAGTATATACTGAAGCCAATTTGTAGTCTTTTAGCTCTCACCTCCTTCCCACCCTTTCCTTCTGAGCCCCCAAAGTCCATTGTGTCACTCTTATGCCTCTGCATCCTCACAGCTTAGCTCCTGCTATAAGTGAGAATATATGATGTTTGGTTTTCCATTCCTGAGTTGTCTTACTTAGATAATAATCTCCAATCCCATCCAGGTTGCTGCAAATGCCATTTATTCATTCCTTTTTATGGCTGAGTAGTATTCCATCATACATATATACCACAGTTTCTTTCTATTTTCTTTTATGCTTCATATTTTATTTCCCCTCTGCCTTCCCATCCCACCCTTGGTGATGGTTGTACCCATTTGAGCATTTCTGAGCACATGACCATAAGTAAATCTTGAGAGAGGAGCAGAATTCTTGTCTAAACAGTAACAGAAGGGGATTAGCTGCAAGGATAGCATAACTGTTGTGCAGGAACAGAAGCTGCCCAGATCTTCTTGGTGGACAATGCATAGAAGACTTAGAATTATGGAACATCTGTCCCCCCATCCACCCTTTCCTACCAGTCTCCCAAACCCCCACTCCCACCCTATTCCCCATTCCATTAACAGTGTTAACAAAAGCTTAATTTTTCAGTTTTAAAGTGCAATTGATTTGGGTATGACTGCCATTGCAACAGGCCTGAACAGAAAAAAATGAAGTCTCCTCTGTTTATGCGATGTTTTCCAGGATATAAAAGATGAGTTCCATGATGACAGGGCCCTCACTGAGCTGACAGGCCCCTCCAGGGATCACTGGCACCAAGGCGCTGTCCAGATCATTCATATACTGTGAGGGAAGGGGCTGGCCATTGCTCCCTGCTTGATAGCGAACCTGATCTGAGTCAAGTGTCATACTTAGTCCCAGTTTGGTCATTCCATCTTCCTTCAGAAGCTTCAGGTGAGGACAGAGAGCGAGGCAAAAAGCCTTGGCAACATGCTTAGTCAATCTAATTTGATTTGCAGGATCACTTGCTAAAATGATCATTTTGTAGGATCATTTAGGTGTTTTCTAGGAAAAACACCTCTGTCCATCTGATAACTTTTCCATTTGCTTTACATTCTGATCCATGGAATAGCTTCACATTTGTTATAGTCTCCATGGACTTCTTATTTATAGGACTGATGACACATTTGCTAAAGTTCTTGTCGTCATCCACCCACTGGATGTGGATGTGCTCCTGGGGATCCTCCACGTCCGTCTTCCCACAGGTGATGGTGAAGTCCTTTATCTCTCGTATTACCTGCCTCAAGGAATCCATGTTCTCTGCAGTGATCTGGACCACAGTTTCTTTATCCACTCATCAACTGATGGGCATTTGGGTTTGTTTCACATTTGTGTGATTGCAAATTGTGCTGCTATAAACATGCATAAGCAAGTATCTTTTTTGTATAATGACTTATTTTTCTCTGGGTAGATACCCAGTAGTGGGATTGCTGGATAAAGTGGTAGTTCTACTTTTAGTTCTTTAAGGAATCTCCACATTAATTTCCAAAGTGGTTGTACTAGTTCACATTCTTCTGTCAGTCTTTACTGATGTTTGACTCTCCTATTAGAGAGCTGACATCCACAAGAAAGATAATTTAATTCCTGATTTTATTCACTTTAAAAAATAATCCCAACATAAGAAAGTGCCTAATACATAATCCTTTAAATGTTCAATGACCATTTGTCGAATGAATGATTGAATAATCGCTAATACTAATTGAGTGCTTACTGTGTGGTAGGCATCCTAATAACCATTCAGTGACTCCCTATTAGCTGTGGGATGAAATGCAAATCCCTTGACCTAACAGCAAGCCCCTTCATGAACTTGTTCTACTCAACACTCCAGCCTCATTTCTCCATGCTTCTCAATTTCCTTTCCTTTAATTCTCAGTCCCTTTTCTCCAGGCATACTAAACTCATGGCTGTTTCCAAACATGTTTCTTCCTCTTGGCCTTTGCATATACTTCTGCCTATAAACCTTTCCCACTACTTTTTGGCCAAATTTTACAAAATTATAGACTCCACCTCTGAATTTCCCTTTCCAAGGCAGATTCCTCCAAACTCTGAGGCAGGATTTTATGCCCCATCCTGAAAGATCCCACAGTACCCTATTCTTACATCTTTAGTAGTAATCTTTATTCTCAATTGAAATTGAAGACTTGCTTCTTGATTGCTGAATGGGAAATTCATTAGCATGGGGTCTCTGTCTTATCTGTATCTGTATTCTTTTAGTGCATAGCATGGTGCCTAGTGCACACTCATTAAGTAAATACTTAATGAGTAACAAAATGAATGAGACTCCTCTATAGCCTCTAGGAAGTCTACAACTTGCTTGGCAGCAGGCTCTCAGCCAGTGTAGAAGGTCTTTGGGGACTGCAAAAGCCTCCATGAGAAAGACTGCCCCAGTAGAGGCCAGAAAATTATAGATGCCTATTCATGTGAGTAGCTCAGGTCCTTCAATTAAGTCCTGCCCCATTGGAATGGATTCTCATTCTCCAGATTGAAAGGGCTTCCTCTCCAGCAGGATTTCTTAATGGGATCAACTGGTCTGGGACACTGGGCAGTCTATCAAGGAATCCTAACGTCCCTGGTACAGGTCAGAAGCATGCTAGGAATGAGTCCTGTATCTGACTTTTTGCTTTTGCACTCATGAACTCAAACACACACGCCATCCATTGCCTAGTTCCTGTGAGGTCGTGCTTTCAATTATCTATTTACTCCTTTAGCGAAGACTTACACCCACAACTGTCAAACCCAAAGTCCATGGTGTTAGCTAACATCCAATGCTGCTTCAATCATCATGAAACTTTTCTGTTTACTTGTGCTAATGGATTTAGCCTAGGAGTGTATACGTATTTTCAGAACTATATTGAGAATCTCAGAAATTCCAAAAACTTCAATACTCTAAAAGTGATGACTTTTGAATGTTGGAATTCAGGTGTCATGTCAAAGTTTCAGGGGATGCTTCAGTCTGAAGTGTCTCTGAAGTCATTTCAAGAACCAGCCCTGCCTAGGAGTCTTTTTCTGGTTACGGCAAAAGATGTCTTGCTCAGTGTCTCCTTTAAAAGAAGGGTCTCCTTGCCTGGCCATGGGGAATGTGATTAGCTGAGATCTTCTAGCTACTAGCTTCAACAGTGTCCACTTCTGCTCTGGCTGTGTTCATGCTATTCTTAGGATGGATTCTGGCCAAAGGCTGATCAAGGCAGTGATACAAGGGCCTAGCTCTTTCAGCCCATTATGGGAGTGCTCTAATGGAAAAATTCTGTTCTGGAACTCCCTGTTGGGTTGGCCAAAGCATTATTAGATTGGTGTACTGATCTGATAACTCTCCATGCCCAAACCTGTTCTTCTTTTTCCTTTCACTGATATTACTTGTCAATAAACTTTTGCATTCTTCAGTTCATCTTAGTGTCTACTTCCTTGAGAACTTAACCATTGACACAGGCTCTAGAGTGTTCATAATTTCAGTGTATGCAGCAGGTATGTCAGTGGCATGATGGGCTAGAAGGCAAGGGTGGAGAGGTATTGCTACTATTATTGCTTCTCTGACTTTGGATATTGACAGGCAAAAATAATATGTAGGATCTCTGTTGGAGAAAGGGACCACACGGGCAAAGACTTGGGGCTATCACCAGTTTGACTATTCTGTAGAGTGTGTTGTGTTTGACACAACTTCAGGGCAATTGTGAGGGGACTTGTGTCTAGAAAGGTAGTTTGAGGTCAGCCTTGAATATCAAGCTAAATATTGTGGGTTTTATTTTTTAAGGAGTTGCTACATTGGAAACAAGGTCATACTTAATGTGCTTTGTGGGATTATCTGGTTTTGGCCCACTTTGGGATTTGTGTGTTAAATCTGTCTAAGCAGAAATTAATTAATAAGCAGGTATTAATGCATTTGAGTTTACCTTGGAAATTTGCTTTTTAAACATAGGATTAAATAGGGGAGGGAAGCACATTTCAGGCTGGAAAGTCAGCTGAGTTAGTGCCCTCTGGTCCCTCTATAGCCTGTCAGCTTCCTCTCCTGTCCCCAAACCCCGGGTTCCTTGGAAATAACAGAGGAACAACACTGCAGCAAATGCATACTTTATTCCAGGTGGGGTGATGCATGGGTCCCTTCTACTTCATGACCTGAGGGGTGTAGCTAAATAGACATCCAGAAGTGCACTGAAATTAAGGTTGCCAGATTCAGAAAAAAAAAAGTACATAAAATATATTTATATACACACATATATGAAATTTCTAAAATTATTCATTGCTTATTTGAAACAAATATAACTGTACATCTGGTATTTTATCTGGCAACCTTACTCTGCTTTCATTTTGGAGGCCTACAACTAGTCTTAAAGAAAATAAGGCCCTTTGAGGCCCTTTCTTAACTTCTGCACTGCCCTTAATTGATTTCTGAGTCAAAACTGCTACCCCATGTCACCCAGGCCCTAGTGCCAAAGTGGCTCCACTGGAAAACCGCTCCTCCAGGCTGCCAGAGCACTTGTACTTCCCTCAGAGCAGAATCGGAGGAGAGAGATTCAGGGTAATGGGGCTGATCTGCACAGACCTATGCATGCACTGAGCTCGGTCACTTCCTCTCTGAGAGCTCCTGGGCAGGTAAGGAAACCTCTTTGACTCTGAATTTCTTCATCTGTACAACAGTGAAGCTCAATGCCTACTCGTAGGCTTGCTGAGAGAGTTGAATTTAATAGTCCTGTTCGTTGTATGGCCTGGACTGTCAGGGTGCTCATGTCATGAGAGCTGACACCCCGGTTATCCTTACTTGTGTGCCTGAGGACAGGGCCTCATATGCAGTACACAAGCTTACTGTCTATTTGCTGAATGAATCAATGAATGTATGCCTTTAGGGGATGCCTGGACCTCACTGAGGAAAATGGATGGCGTCCAAGAATGCAGGTGGGCCCAATAGGCTCAGAATGACAGTCAGACTTGGAGGGTAGGTATAAGCCCAGGGGCTGGACGTGGGTCAGGGGGAAGAAGAATAAGAAGGGAAGTGGCGAGACACCTGCGAGTCCACCAAGGGGCTGGAAGAACTGATATGGAAGAAGGCTCTGGAACTAGGGCTGGCAATGGCCAAAGAGAGACCATGGCAGTGTGGCCTCTAAAAGAGTCCAAGAGGGTTGGGTGCAGTGGCTCACGCCTGTAATCCTAGCACTTTGGGACGCCAAGGCTGGTGGATCACCTGAGGTCAGGAGTTCAAGACCAGCCTGGCCAAAATGGTGAAACCCCATCTCTACTAAAAATATAAAAAATTAGCCAGGCATAGGGGTGTGTGCCTGTAATCCCAACTACTCAGGAGGCTGAGGCAGGAGAATCTCTTGAACCGGGTAGGCGGAGGTTGCAGTGAGCCGAGATCATGCCATTGTACTCCAGCCTGGGAAACAAGAGTGAAACTCCATTTCAAAAATTAAAAAATAAATAAATAAAATGAAAGAGCCCAAGAAGATCTGCCATATTCTCTCAAGTCAGTACAAGTAGAACAGATAAAATGATCCTGACTACTTGAAAATGTTTAAAAAGCCATTCTTGGTCTCATAGCCTTCCTCAAGATAAGTTGTCGCTGCCTAGGTCAACCACATAATTTGTTACTTAAATAGAATGCTTGTGTTACTTAAGCAGAACACTCACTAAACAGTAGTGAAAGGGGCACTATTCATAGTTACATTGAGACGTTTGGCTTAGACTGGAACTTACATGGGCTACCTAGGAAGTATAGTCACCCTATCTCTGTCCGGTTTATCTCTTTTTATAGACAGAAGAAGCTTGACTGTTCTTTCAAAAGAACTATCAAGACTTGAAGGTCAGTTCCTCAGATCCTCCCTCATGTAACATGGTATAGAGATTTCCAGGAGCAGAAAAGAGCTGTGGTGAGCTTCCCAGGGGCTTGGCTGAAGAAGAGCTACAGTCTGGCTGGAGAATGTAGCTCCAGTTCATATTAGCTCTTTTCCTCCTCAAACATTTAGCAAGGGTTTATAGATTGCCTAGGCACTTCACCCTGTAATCGAAGTTATGAAAAGAAATTATGCAGGAAATAAGAGAAGACAGTATTTAGCCCCAATTAATGTTTACTTATCTGCAGTCTGTACCAGACCATAAGCTCCCTGAGGATGGCATTTATACCATTTATCCCTGTATTCTGCCAAGTACATAACACAGAACACATCAGAAGCTTATTAACTACTTCTTGACTAAAAGCGTAAGGAATATAAAGATTATCATGTAAAAAATAAGAAAATAATAAAGTCCTTTATAAATAGTTCATTGATTCAACCAATGTTTTTGTAGTGCTTCTCTATGCTCAGCTCTAGTTTAGGCACTGATGATATTGCCTTAAGGCTTCTCATTAGAAATGAGCTTTTTGGGATCTTAGGAACAATTCAATTTTCAATCTAGTAGCACCAGGTAAATGTTAGGAATTGGGAGAGAGGAGTCTGGGCTGGACTAGAGTAGACTTCATGGTGGCCCTGCATTGGGCTTTATGGATAACAAAAGAGGGGAGAGAGCATCCCTGGAGAAAGCATTGAAGGTGAATGCTAAAGAGAAAATCACACAGCATGCAGAGGGCATGAGGGTGGGATCTGAGTGCTCAGGTTAATGAGTAATGGAAAGTTGGATCAAAAAAGTTGCCTGAGGGAAGATTTTTAATTCCCGAAAGGGGAGTTTGGACTTGATGTGCATTAGTTTTCTGGGACTGCCATCACAAAATACTACAGACTGGGAGGCTTAAACAATAGAAATTTATTTTCTCACAGTTCTAAAGGCTGAAAGTCCGAGATCAAGGTGTCGGCATGATTGGTTCCCTCTGAGGCCTCTCCTTAGCTTGCAGAGGGTCACCTCACTGTGTCCTTACATGGTCTTTCCTCTCTGTGTTTGCATCCCTGGTGTTTCCTTGGGTGTCCAAAGTTTCCTCTTCGTGAAGACACTGGTGAGGTTGGATTACGGCACATCCTAAATGGGCTCATTTTAACGTAGTCAATTCTAAGACCCTATTTCAAATACAGTTGCATTCTGAAGTACTGGAAGTTTGGGGCTCAACATGCAAATTTTTGGAGGAGCAAGACATTTCGGATCATACAAACCAAAAAAATATAGCAGGCCAGAGGAAGCTATCAGGGATTCTTGAGTAGGCAGGTGACATTGTAAGAGTGGAATAAATGTGATTACATCTCTGCAAGGTGTGGGTCCCGGGGGGACTCTGTTAAATTAATGAACTTAGAGTTATTACAGATTCAACTGCTGAATGTGGACATGTGTCATCACTATGAAAAAAGAAAAATTGCCTCTTTGATTTATTGCTAATCACAGCAAGCTTTGGCCATGTAATTTTGTCACGTTCAAAATGCTTTTGAAAATCAATAACTTTTTCCTTAGCTGTCCACAGCTGATAATGAATATTCTTTCCAATGTCTCAGCTAATACAGGAACAAGAGGAAAATACAAATTAGAATGTATACGACATAACTTGGTATCTTGATAAGGGCATGGCATGTACTATTCCCATTCAGTTGTGTATCTTTGTGTATTGATGACTGACTAGCTGCATTTTGTCAGTCACTTTCAAAATTGTGATGAATTGGGCAATTCTGCAAGTGACTGACCTTCATTGGATGTATTGCTCTTAATTTTCTTTTTTTTTTTTTGGCATGGGCCTGACTTTTCATTCTAATGGAATAAAAACCCATATTGCCAAGTGCTATAAATAAAATGATCATACATTTTGTTCATTAAAATAAATGTATTTGTTAAAAACTTGTTTTAGGTGCTGTGACTGATGCTGAAGATGTGGAGGTGATTAAGAAATGTCACTTTTAAAAAAATATTCCAAGTTTGGTTCAACAATCAAATTCTGGAATTACTTATTATACCTTCACTATTAAGTTTCATCCTAGTCTTCCCAAAGTTCTTTGCCAATGACCCCAGGATGCTTCAGTCTACAAATTTTTTCTTATTTAGATTTTAAAAATCTATATTATGCATAAGAATAAAATGACACTATCTCCATTTAAACACCAATCATTAATCTTTTCAACTCGCAAAACAAAATTGAGGATTAAAGTGTACTCATTATCACTACCACTTGTTTATTTAATCTAGGCTATCATTGGATAATTATTTTTGAGAATTTAATGTTCTCTTGTTTATTTATAGCCTAGATGTAAATGACTGACTTCAACATGTATCTCAGAGATTTTCCTCATTGTCGTAGGTTCTGTTCCTTATCACCATCTCAAATATTCCAAATATGAAATTTGTTTTTCCATTTCTATGGCACTGTTTTCAAGGATTTTTGATGTATCAATTGCTGCAGTCAATGCATATGTGAGGACAAAGGGGCAATTACTGTAGTGCTTAAACAGAAATTTGGAAATTTGAAAGAAGATAGAATGCAACTTGGTGCAGATGGGTGGTATGTCTCTGGGTGATCTAATAGTAATCAAGTCTAAAGATAGATCTGAAAGGAAAGACAATCTGTACATTCATTGATTAGCACTTATCCACTTGTCAGCTGTGCTCACTTGATTTGTTTAACTTCAATCTTTTGTCTTTCTTACCGTCATTAGTATCCCAAGTAAAGACTTAGAGGAGAAATTATATGACCCTCATCAGGGAGTTGAGAATGACTGTTTTCACATATCTTACACCTGATCAAGGCATGAAGTCTTAAGGTACAAACAATTATCATTCACAGTAGAACTACAAAATAACCTCATTAATATATGTGCTACTTACTTGCCTTTGATGTGGTCATAGTCCTTAACCAGACTGTAGTTATTATATGTAAGTATTACTGAGTTTCCTGCAGCGTCCATTGGCACAATCCAAGGAAGAGCTACAGCATTCTATGCACTTGTGATGAGGCCATCTTACCACTTACCACTTTCACTCCACTACTCACTGTTTCACCACTATTAGGATCAATCTCATTAGGGTTGGCCAGCTGTTCTCACATACGCTCCCAAATCTCAGAGTTTTAACAAGGTAGACTTTATTTCTCTCTCACATATAGTTCAATACAGGTGTTTTGCTAAATAGTGATTCTGGGACCCAGGCTGCTGCCAGCTGGTGGCCCCATCTTCCTGTAGGGCCTTGGGGATCTCTGTAAGATCCTCTGTGCCACACTGTGGTTGGAGGAAGAAAGAAAGTGAGGGGATTGAGGGACATGCATATTGGTTCCTGGAGGGAGTGTGTATTAGTTTCTTCTTGCTGCTATAACAAATAACCACAAACTTAGAGGCTCAAAATAAGATAAATGTATTATCTTACAATTCTGGAAGTTGAAGTCCTTAAATTAAGGTGTTAACAGGAGAAAAACTCCAAATCATGCTGACTGAACTCATTTTAAATTTATGAATTCTAACCTCAAGTGGACTCTTAGAGCTGGATAATAATAATTTTGTTACATCAATAAAATAGTAGCCTAATAATATAGTCTAATACTTTTAGCCTAATGATGGCCTAATAATTTTACTACGTTTCCCTAGTCGTCTGTTTCTCAGCCTGTAATGTGCATCAGAGTCACTTGGAGGGCTTAATCAAACACTTACTGCTAAGTTTATGATTCAGGCAGTTGGGTGCTGAAGGTAGTTGCTGATAGCTGAGTTGGTCTGTCCTCACTGATGTGTCTTTCAGCAGCTCAATTCTCAGTGTGAGAATTGGTACAGGTTTTATTAACTGCTCTTGAATTTGCAATACAGTCATCGACTTATGATGGTTTAACGTACGATTTTTCAACTTCATGATGGTGCAAAAGCAATATGCATTCAGTGGAAATAAAACTTTGAATTTCTGGTTTTGATCTTTTCCAGTTTCCATGCAGAAAATAACTCTCTGGTGATGCTGGGCAGTGGCAGCAATCTGCAGCACCCTGTCAGCCACACAGTCACCACCACAGTTACCAATACTTAACACTGTACTGTGTTGCCAGCATTTTTTGGATACTGCGTTTTCTGTTTTCGCGTCCCATCATGTCTACAAAATATCCATTTTCAACTTAACAATATTTTCAACATATAGATTTATCAGGAAGTAACTCCATGGTAGGTTGAGGAGCATTTGTACAAGTTTACAACTGTTTTAAATTGTAAACATACAACCATATGTTTCTTTATAAATAGATAATTTCCCTAAATGTCCCATTTTCTCCAAAATAATGGGAAATTTTGGTGCTCCAAATCTTTCAATTATTTTCTGGTCTAAATGTTCTTCTTCTGATAATCTGGGATGCGTTAGTGACAGTTCCCATTTCAATACCAAGTCATTTTAGTGGGCTGATGAATCTTCAACTGAGAAACATAGAGAGATGTCTAAAGGGTGTGACATCTTCTATTTGATGATTAAGTAGACTCTATGTTGTTCTTATAAAAAGGGACATGGGGCTGGACGCAGTGTCTCACACCTGTAATCCCAGCACTTTGGTAGGCCGAGGAGGGTGGACTGCCTGAGCTCAGGAGTTCACGACCAGCCTGGGCAACATGGAGAAACCCTGTCTCTTCTAAAATACAAAAAATTAGCCAGGTGTGGCGATGTGCACCTGTAGTCCTAGCTCCTTGGGAGGCTGAGGCAGGAGAATTGCTTGAACCCGGGAGGCAGAGGTTGCAGTGAGTCAAGATCATGCCACTGCACTCCAGTCTGGCAACAGAGCGAGACTCCATCTCAAAAAAAAAAAAAAAAAAAAAGGGGGAGGAGCCAAGATGGCCGAATAGGAACAGCTCCGGTCTACAGCTCCCAGCGTGAGCGACGCAGAAGACGGTGATTTCTGCATTTCCATCTGAGGTACCGGGTTCATCTCACTAGGGAGTGCCAGACAGTGGGCGCAGGCCAGTGGGTGCGCGCACCGTGCGCGAGCCGAAGCAGGGCGAGGCATTGCCTCACCTGGGAAGCTCAAGGGGTCAGGGAGTTCCCTTTCCGAGTCAAAGAAAGGGGTGACGGACGCACCTGGAAAATCGGGTCACTCCCACCCGAATATTGCGCTTTTCAGACCGGCTTAAAAAACGGCGCACCACGAGACTATATCCCACACCTGGCTCGGAGGGTCCTACGCCCACGGAATCTCGCTGATTGCTAGCACAGCAGTCTGAGATCAAACTGCAAGGCAGCAGCGAGGATGGGGGAGGGGCGCCCGCCATTGCCCAGGCTTGCTTAGGTAAACAAAGCAGCCGGGAAGCTCGAACTGGGTGGAGCCCACCGCAGCTCAAGGAGGCCTGCCTGCCTCTGTAGGCTTCACCTCTGGGGGCAGGGCACAGACAAACAAAAAGACAGCAGTAACCTCTGCAGACTTAAATGTCCCTGTCTGACAGCTTTGAAGAGAGCAGTGGTTCTCCCAGCACGCTGCTGGAGATCTGAGAACGGGCAGACTGCCTCCTCAAGTGGGTCCCTGACCCCTGACCCCCGAGCAGCCTAACTGGGAGGCACCCCCCAGCAGGGGCACACTGACACCTCACACGGCAGGGTATTCCAACAGACCTGCAGCTGAGGGTCCTGTCTGTTAGAAGGAAAACTAACAAACAGAAAGGACATCCACACCGAAAACCCATCTGTACATCACCATCATCAAAGACCAAAAGTAGATAAAACCACAAAGATGGGGAAAAAACAGAACAGAAAAACAGGAAACTCTAAAATGCAGAGTGCCTCTCCTCCTCCAAAGGAACGCAGTTCCTCACCAGCAACGGAACAAAGCTGGATGGAGAATGATTTTGACGAGCTGAGAGAAGAAGGCTTCAGATGATCAAATTACTCTGAGCTACGGGAGGACATTCAAACCAAAGGCAAAGAAGTTGAAAACTTTGAAAAAAATTTAGAAGAATGTATAACTAGAATAACCAATACAGAGAAGTGCTTAAAGGAGCTGATGGAGCTGAAAACCAAGGCTCGAGAACTACGTGAAGAATGCAGAAGCCTCAGGAGCCGATGCGATCAACTGGAAGAAAGGGTATCAGCAATGAAAGATGAAATGAATGAAATGAAGCGAGAAGGGAAGTCTAGAGAAAAAAGCATAAAAAGAAATGAGCAAAGCCTCCAAGAAATATGGGACTATGTGAAAAGACCAAATCTACGTCTGATTGGTGTACCTGAAAGTGATGCGGAGAATGAAACCAAGTTGGAAAACACTCTGCAGGATATTATCCAGGAGAACTTCCCCAATCTAGCAAGGCAGGCCAACGTTCAGATTCAGGAAATACAGAGAACGCCACAAAGATACTCCTCGAGAAGAGCAACTCCAAGACACATAATTGTCAGATTCACCAAAGTTGAAATGAAGGAAAAAATGTTAAGGGCAGCCAGACAGAAAGGTCGGGTTACCCTCAAAGGGAAGCCATCAGACTAACAGTGGATCTCTCGGCAGAAACCCTACAAGCCAGAAGAGAGTGGGGGCCAATATTCAACATTCTTAAAGAAAAGAATTTTCAACCCAGAATTTCATATCCAGCCAAACTAAGCTTCATAAGTGAAGGAGAAATAAAATACTTTACAGACAAGCAAATGCTGAGAGATTTTGTCACCACCAGGCCTGCCCTAAAAGAGCTCCTGAAGGAAGCGCTAAACATGGAAAGGAACAACCGGTACCAGCCACTGCAAAATCATGCAAAAATGTAAAGACCATCAAGACTAGGAAGAAACTGCATCAACTAACGAGCAAAATCACCAGCTAACATCATAATGACAGGATCAAATTCACACATAACAATATTAACTTTAAATGTAAATGGACTAAATTCTCCAATTAAAAGACACAGACTGGCAAGTTGGATAAAGAGTCAAGACCCATCAGTGTGCTGTATTCAGGAAACCCATCTCACGTGCAGAGACACACATAGGCTCAAAATAAAAGGATGGAGGAAGATCTACCAAGCAAATGGAAAACAAAAAAAGGCAGGGGTTGCAATCCTAGTCTCTGATAAAACAGACTTTAAACCAACAAAGATCAAAAGAGACAAAGAAGGCCATTACATAATGGTAAAGGGATCAATTCAACAAGAGGAGCTAACTATCCTAAATATTTATGCACCCAATACAGGAGCACCCAGATTCATAAAGCAAGTCCTGAGTGACCTACAAAGAGACTTAGACTCCCACACATTAATAATGGGAGACTTTAACACCCCACTGTCAACATTAGACAGATCAACCAGACAGAAAGTCAACAAGGATACCCAGGAATTGAACTCAGCTCTGCACCAAGCGGACCTAATAGACATCTACAGAACTCTCCACCCCAAATCAACAGAATATACATTTTTTTCAGCACCACACCACACCTATTCCAAAATTGACCACATACTTGGAAGTAAAGCTCTCCTCAGCAAATGTAAAAGAACAGAAATTATAACAAACTGTCTCTCAGACCACAGTGCAATCAAACTAGAACTCAGGATTAAGAATCTCACTCAAAGCTGCTCAACTACATGGAAACTGAACAACCTGCTCCTGAATGACTACTGGGTACATAACGAAATGAAGGCAGAAATAAAGATGTTCTTTGAAACCAACGAGAACAAAGACACAACATACCAGAATCTCTGGGATGCATTCAAAGCAGTGTGTAGAGGGAAATTTATAGCACTAAATGCCCACAAGAGAAAGCAGGAAAGATCCAAAATTGACACCCTAACATCACAATTAAAAGAACTAGAAAAGCAAGAGCAAACACATTCAAAAGCTAGCAGAAGGCAAGAAATAACTAACATCAGAGCAGAACTGAAGGAAATAGAGACACAAAAAACCCTTCAAAAAATCAATGAATCCAGGAGCTGGTTTTTTGAAAGGATCAACAAAATTGATAGACTGCTAGCAAGACTAATAAAGAAAAAAAGAGAGAAGAATCAAATAGACGCAATAAAAAATGATAAAGGGGATATCACCACCGATCCCACAGAAATACAAACTACCATCAGAGAATACTACAAACACCTCTACGCAAATAAACTAGAAAATCTAGAAGAAATGGATACACTCCTCGACACATACACTCTCCCAAGACTAAACCAGGAAGAAGTTGAATCTCTGAATAGACCAATAACAGGAGCTGAAATTGTGGCAATAATGAATAGTTTACCAACCAAAAAGAGTCCAGGACCAGATGGATTCACAGCCGAATTCTACCAGAGGTACCAGGAGGAACTGGTACCATTCCTTCTGAAACTATTCCAATCAATAGAAAAAGAGGGAATCCTCCCTAACTCATTTTATGAGGCCAGCATCATTCTGATACCAAAGCCTGGCAGAGACACAACCAAAAAAGAGAATTTTAGACCAATATCCTTGATGAACATTGATGCAAAAATCCTCAATAAAATACTGGCAAACCAAATCCAGCAGCACATCAAAAAGCTTATCCACCATGATCAAGTGGGCTTCATCCCTGGGATGCAAGGCTGGTTCAATACACGCAAATCAATAAATGTAATCCAGCATATAAACAGAGCCAAAGACAAAAACCACATGATTATCTCAATAGATGCAGAAAAAGCCTTTGACAAAATTCAACAACCCTTCATGCTAAAAACTCTCAATAAATTAGGTATTGATGGGACGTATTTCAAAATAATAAGAGCTATCTATGACAAACCCACAGCCAATATCATACTGAATGGGCAAAAACTGGAAGCATTCCCTTTGAAAACTGGCACAAGACAGGGATGCCCTCTCTCACCGCTCCTATTCAACATAGTGTTGGAAGTTCTGGCCAGGGCAATCAGGCAGGAGAAGGAAATAAAGGGTATTCAATTAGGAAAAGAGGAAGTCAAATTGTCCCTGTTTGCAGACGACATGATTGTTTATCTAGAAAACCCCATCGTCTCAGCCCAAAATCTCCTTAAGCTGATAAGCAACTTCAGCAAAGTCTCAGGATACAAAATCAATGTACAAAAATCACAAGCATTCTTATACACCAACAACAGACAAACAGAGAGCCAAATCATGAGTGAACTCCCATTCACAATTGCTTCAAAGAGAATAAAATACCTAGGAATCCAACTTACAAGGGATGTGAAGCACCTCTTCAAGGAGAACTACAAACCACTGCTCAAGGAAATAAAAGAGGATACAAACAAATGGAAGAACATTCCATGCTCATGGGTAGGAAGAATCAATATCGTGAAAATGGCCATACTGCCCAAGGTAATTTACAGATTCAATGCCATCCCCATCAAGCTACCAATGACTTTCTTCACAGAATTGGAAAAAACTACTTTAAAGTTCATATGGAACCAAAAGAGAGCCCGCATCGCCAAGTCAATCCTAAGCCAAAAGAACAAAGCTGGAGGCATCACACTACCTGACTTCAAACTATACTACAAGGCTACAGTAACCAAAACAGCATGGTACTGGTACCAAAACAGAAATATAGATCAATGGAACAGAACAGAGCCCTCAGAAATAACGCCGCTTACCTACAACTATCTGATCTTTGACAAACCTGAGAAAAACAAGCAATGGGGAAAGGATTCCCTATTTAATAAATGGTGCTGGGAAAACTGGCTAGCCATATGTAGAAAGCTGAAACTGGATCCCTTCCTTACACCTTATACAAAAATCAATTCAAGATGGATTAAAGATTTAAACGTTAGACCTAAAACCATAAAAACCCTAGAAGAAAACCTAGGCATTACCATTCAGGACATAGGTGTGGGCAAGGACTTCATGTCCAAAACACCAAAAGCAATGGCAACAAAAGCCAAAATTGACAAATGGGATCTAATTAAACTAAAGAGCTTCTGCACAGCAAAAGAAACTACCATCAGAGTGAATAGGCAACCTACAACATGGGAGAAAATTTTCGCAACCTACTCATCTGACAAAGGGCTAATATCCAGAATCTACAGTGAACTCAAACAAATTTACAAGAAAAAAACAAACAACCCCATCAAAAAGTGGGCGAAGGATATGAACAGACACTTCTCAAAAGAAGACATTTATGCAGCCAAAAAACACATGAAAAAATGCTCATCATCACTGGCCATCAGAGAAATGCAAATCAAAACCACTATGAGATATCATCTCACACCAGTTAGAATGGCAATCATTAAAAAGTCAGGAAACAACAGGTGCTGGAGAGGATGTGGAGAAATAGGAACACTTTTACACTGTTGGTGGGACTGTAAACTAGTTCAACCAGTGTGGAAGTCAGTGTGGCGATTCCTCAGGGATCTAGAACTAGAAATACCATTTGACCCAGCCATCCCATTACTGGGTATATACCCAAATGACTATAAATCATGCTGCTATAAAGACACATGCACACGTATGTTTATTGCGGCATTATTCACAATAGCAAAGACTTGGAACCAACCCAAATGTCCAACAATGATAGACTGGATTAAGAAAATGTGGCACATATACACCATGGAATACTATGCAGCCATAAAAAATGATGAGTTCATATCCTTTGTAGGGACATGGATGAAATTGGAAACCATCATTCTCAGTAAACTATCGCAAGAACAAAAAACCAAACACCGCATATTCTCACTCATAGGTGGGAATTGAACAATGAGATCACATGGACACAGGAAGGGGAATATCACACTCTGGGGACTGTGGTGGGGAGGGGGGAGGGGGGAAGGATAGCATTGGGAGATATACCTAATGCTAGATGACGAGTTAGTGGGTGCAGCGCACCAGCATGGCACATGTATACATATGTAACTAACCTGCACAATGTGCACATGTACCCTAAAACTTAAAGTATAATTAAAAAAAAAAAAAAAAAAAGGGACATGGAAGCTTCCCATGGCCAATATGTAGGTGTGCAGCTTTTATTATTAAAAAAACAGACAACCAAATCTTGGTTTTATCATATTGCCCAGCATGTATTTCTTTTTAAACTTGCATAAGTATACCCACAAACACACTTAACTTGTTATCAAAGACCAAGGTACTGAAATACGGTAAAAATGCCCAGTTCTAAGAATAGTACCTGGCACATAGTTGGCATTCAATAATGATCTCTTCGTTCAATAAACATACATGAAGTACTGTATGAGGATTGGAAGATACATAATCTGCAGAGATGTGACAAAGAAAGGTGCAGTTCACAGTCAGATGCTGAGGAGAGATCAGATAATATGAGGACTAGAAAGCATCCACTGAATTCCCCAACACAGGGGTCAGTGGTGATCTCAAAAAAGCCACTTGAGCCAAAATATCAGGGATCAAATTCAGCCTGCAGAGAGATAAGTAGTCAGTCACTGAGGAAGTAAGTATAGTTTCTATAAGAAGCTTGGCTGCAGAGGGGAGGAAAGAGAGAGATGAAGGGATGGATGGCATCTCGGTGGGAAAACTTTTAAGGTAGGAGAGATCTGTGTAAGTTTAAGTGCAGGTGATAATAGGCCCTTAGAGAGGATGTGATTGTATGGAGAGGAGAGAGAGAAGAGTTAATCGATATAGATACAGAAGAATCAATAACGGAGGATAATGAGCTAAGAGTGATTGAGCTGAGAAAAATAAGATGATGGATAATCCTTAGGCAGGAAGAGAAAGGGAAGCTCCACCATTTGTCCTGTAATGATAAAGAAGGAGTCTGAGAGGGATGCATTAAAGTGAGGAGGCAACACAGATGTTTCATAAGACTGGATAGCCCTCTTCAGAGCACTGTGTTCTTACTGGGCCCATAATCAATAGTTACAGTGCAGGTACGCATCTATCTCTCTACTGTCTTCAACAAAATTCTAGCAAGTACTTGGAGTGGTGGTAAGAAAACTGGAGTAGAAAGCAAGAAATGTGATTTCAAGGCATGACTCTCCTACTTTTTGGGACTTCATTTCTGAGTACTGTGTTTTGGGATGGTACCAGAATGTTTCTACCCAGCATAAGGCTGCAACACAGAAGTGCTCCATGGGGAATGGATGCCAATTCCTACATATAGGTTGTGATAAGGACAAATAAAAAGTGAGTGTGAGAAGACTTCATTCATCACAAAGTTAGCAAATTTTACATACAGGTATAAAATTACAGGTTTGGCTTCCTTTTCTTGGAAAATCTACATTTCAAAACAGATTTAAAAAAAAAAAAGAAAAGAAAGAAAGAATACCAAAAGCTTTAATTGAAGAGGGTCAAAGTGTGAAGGGGTGGGATGGAAGGAGTGCATGCACCCAATTCTTCCATTGCACACTCACATCATAAACAAGTGATGAAACAGAGCAGTAACCTTGAGACCACCCTGGCAGGATGGAAGCCCAGCCAGTTAGAGTGATGCCCAAATGAAGAGCAGCCAGAGTGGCCTTCAGCCAAGTATCGATCCCACTTTCTATTCTGAGCTGTACTTAAACCTCACTTCCCCTCCTGGCATATGTCTCATCTTTAATAAAACAGAAGACAAAGTGGCTTGTGTGAGAAGGAAGCAATCCTCGGGAAACATTACCAGTGATTCACCCCTGACCCCCAGCCAGGCAGAAACTCAGCCTCCCAGAATTCTCTTGTGAATCTGCATGTGGATTTTCCAGGATGCTGCATTTCGTATAATCACCTCTACTCCACTCACTGCTATTGTACGAACAAGGGCATCAGCAAAACCCTCTCCCTTCTCACTGGCTCCTACCCTCCCCTAATATATCTTCTCAAGCTGATCACTACACACTTGCTGCCTAGCAAGTTCAGTGCTCAATAAATATTTGTTGAATAAGTGAATGAATAAATGATCATTCTATGAATGCAGCCCTGGACTGCATGGCCTGTGAGATGCTCTTCACACATGAACAATAACTGGAGTACATGGTTTACCATGAGCCACTACGGTTTGGTCACCATCAGGCCCTGAGCAGTTCCAGTAATCAGTACACCCTACAGCTCTGTAAGTAGGAGGCAGTTTCGAATCAGTCTAGTACCTTTTTAAGCACAGTGTGGGAGGGGATGCACATGTTCATCCCCTCTCTAGCACTCCTCTGCTTTGAAGTCAGAGAAATTGTGTCTCTTGGCTGAATAGTGTTTGAAGCAAGTCCATAGCAACAATAAATAACATTTATTGAGCATTTACCATTCTTCTAAGTGCTTCACACATATATCCATTTGATCCTCTCAGAGGATTCAGGATTGTTATAATCTGTATTGTATAGATATGGAAAATGAGACAAAAAGAGGTAAAGAAACCTACCGAAGCCATATAGGCTGCAAGTGGAAGAGCCAGAAATCAAATCTAGGCAGACTAATGCTGGGTCCTGCTCCCTCAACCATGACACTTTCCAACCCTAAGAGGAGACTGGAGGAAATGACAGGAAATGTGAGGATTGTAATACCTGGACTAGACATCAGGAACAAGTCAAGGCAAGTACATGCTGAAGGGTAAATGTGTCTTGCTCAAGACTACAATATGTTATTATTGCAAAATCATACTAAGCTCCTAGTATGTGCAAGGCACCCTGCTAGACACGGTGGAATAATAATAAGCCAGAGCTGAACACCTGCTATGAGCTTTACACAGATTCTTGATAACCTTGACAAGAATCATTTAAGTATTTTACAGATGAGGAAAAGAAGACTCAGATACTAGATTCGGTCACATAACAGGCCTGGCAGGGATAGGATTCAAACTCAAGACTGTCCGATCATGCATGGCCTGAGCTCTTCCCATTGTAGCATACTGCTTCTCCTGGAGAGAGATGAGGTGCCTTTTTTCCCAAACTGAGCTCCCCAGCACCCTGGTGGTGAAACACTGTAGGGTATTGGGTCCTTCTCCCTGTTCTCATGCTTCCCTGTCTGGCCTCCCTCCAGCCCAGTTCTAAGCTAAAACATGGCAAGCAAGTGAACATTCTATACATATATAGTCTAGCTTTCAGTTGAGGTACGCTGTCCTTTCTACTTTAAATAAAATGGGCCCAGACATCATTTCCCATGGAATTGGGATTGGCGCCCCATCTCTTCCCAATATCTCTAAAGAGTCTGGGTTTCCTCTAAGCCTGCACAGTCTTCTCTGAACTAATTGGCTATTCAAACATTCCCATATTTGAAATAACATCTGGAAGTATTGGGAATTTTGCCACTCATTTGGCTGTTGGCTGTCCTACATTCCTATTTTGACCATCCCCTTTTCCTTAGAAATGCCGGAAATATTTCTTCCCAGCTCTGCATGGTTACTCATCCTCCACTGCAGTTGGATAACTTCCACAGTGGGGCTCTTCCATACCATGGAAGGTTTCCAAACCTTTTGTTTTTCCAGAAGAGTGGGTTCATCTCACATCTTGTCTTTCAGCATTTCTTGCTCCCCTTGGAGTCAGGACCCTCCTCTGGAACTTTGACCTCCAAAACCAAAGAAGTAGTTGTCACAGGTGTGACTGGCTGAGGCTGACATCGTGACCAAGACAGTCACAGGTAAAGAAAGGCAGATTTATTCAAGAAAGTATGAAGATATGGTGCAAGGGTGCAACAGCAGCATAGCAGAGAAGGAGCTATCTGAAAAGAGGCAAGGGCTGGAAGGAAGTTTTATAGGGTCATGCTAGAGGAAGCTACGTGCAAAACAAGATCATGCTGCTGGTGCTATATGCAAAGCAACGTATTAGGAAACAGGATGTTGTGCCAGAGCATTGTCTGTGATTAGCCATCTCTTGGAACAATTGTTCTCCCCCACCAAGGTCCCCTTCCTTATTGTTGCTTACGTATCAGGACTCTGCAGAAGTGTTATCGTGGTTTGGTAGCCTGTCCACTTCACTCTCTCTTAGGTCTTTACCTCCAGAAAAGGAAGGGGAAGCTCTAGAAACTGAGCTTATTAACTGACAGGAAAATAGATGGTTCATCCCTCCAAGCTGCTCCCATAGTCTTGGCCTTCCCAAGCCTTAGCTTCCACACAATTCAAGCCACTTTCTCAGCACAAGCTAAGTTTCTTAAGAAATATCCATTATCGTTCCCTATAGTCAAAGAAAACTGTATTTTTTCTCATCAGAGTTCAAGGTCTCTGCCCCATAGGTACTCCCCATTCAGACCTGAGCAATGCTTTCTTCCATGACTGTGTTTACCCTGGCCACCAGTGAAACAACCTACTCGGCCATTACTGGCATACATTCCACAGGTCCGTGGACAAAGGGCATTTCATGAGTGTTGTCACCAATCACGTTCTAAGGACCCCTCTCTCAAAACTAGAAGTGGAAAGCATCTTCGCCTCTACTCCCCAAGTCCTTAACTGTTAGGAGCTCAACCTCAGGTGGCCAAATCATACCCATATCAACCTCTTTTCTTCCCCAATATGAACTGGAGCTTTCAGTGCTCATGTTTTGTTCCATGTTAATCCCTAGGAGTAGACAACACCTTCTCCGCTTCATCTAAAATTAACCTTATAACCAGGGAACTGGAGAAGTTTCCTAACTCTACACAGCAGTTCAAATTTTGTAGCAAAACAGTACCACAAATAATTGTAACTGCTCACTTCAATCATCTATTGGATGAATTTCTACTTTTAAAAAATATCCAGCGGTCTTCAAATGAATTGGTTCATGGTTTTTTTTTTTTAAGTTGATATGAAAATAATTCTATATATACTGGAAACCTTCTTTCTACAGTATCTAAGTAGATCCTATCGGTATTTCTGACTTCAATGGTGGTAACACACAGCCATAGAGGGAGATACTTGATATTTCAAAGTTGCAGATGGAGCATATATATACTGAAGCCTCATAGATTTCTTATCAGTTGGATTTCTTTTTCTGCCTGAAGGACCTTGTAGCATTGAAGCATCTCCATAGTATAGTGTCTATTCACAATTCACAATCCTCTCCAGTGCCCATGAATATTCTCTCTTTTACATTGCATATGGCATCTTCCAAATTTGTTAATCACATGCCTCCTAGTGTCAGCCCAATCACCTGAACATTCTTGTTCAGTGATTTGACCAATGGCAAGCACATTTTCCATGGACCTCCTAAGCCCTCTTAGGGGGACACTAAATGCAAAGAAAGTAAAGGGTACAGAGATTCTGGTTTCCAAGATTCTTTCATGCTTACTTTGCTAGAGGATTTCTTGAGCCAAAATGTTCACAAGGTACTGCATACGGCTGACTTTCTATCTAAAATACGGAGAGAGAGAGAGAGAGAGAGAGACTAATACCATAAACATAATCTCAGATTTGTTTCATAAATTCCTTCTGACTTTGGGAAGGTATTCTGAGGACAAGCCAAAGCTAGTTAATTTGTCTTCCTCTCTACCATGAAACTCTTTGGCAGCCATTTCAAGAGCGTGTCCTGACTCAGTCCTAGGATAAGAATTTATGTCAAATTGAGCTGGATACTATATGAAAGTAGAAGCTCAAAGTGACAAAAGCTATGACCCAAATGTTCTTTGATGTGCTTTAGCTTACAAAATAGGCTCAAATCCAATTATTGTTTGGTAAGAAACTTGGTGGGGAAAGAAAAAAATTGGATTATAATTCATTTCTTGTTTTGAGGTACAATTTCCCTAATACTAGTTGAGTTTGTTTGTTTGTTTTCTTTTTTTATTTACCATCATCCTTCAAGTGCTATCCTTGTTGCTCAACATGTTGCCTCTGGCAGAGAATGCATCCCATTTCCTTGGATCCACAATGTCCTCATGCTACTTCAATAAAACTTAAATAAATAGAATAAAGAATCAAAACAGATATTTGTTGTTATTATGGGTTGAATTGTGTCAATCGAAAAGATGTTGCAGTCTTAACCTCTTGTACCTGCGAATATGACATTTGGGAAAGGGTCTTTGCAGATGATCCAGTTAAGATGAGATCATTAGAATAGGCCCTGATCTCATATGACTGTGTCTTCATAAAAAGGAAAAAAATGGACACAGGGACAAGCATACACAGAAGGGAGGCATGTGAAGACATAGGGAGGTCACTCTCTCCAAACCAAAGAATGCCTAAGGCTACCAGAAGCCAGGATTGAGGCTGGGAACAGATTTTCCCTCAGAGCTCTGTGAAGGAGCCAACTCTACCAACACCTTGATTTCAGACTTCTGGCCTCCAGAACTGTGAGACACTACATCTCTGTTGTTTAACCCACCCATTTTGTGGTACTTTGTTATGGCAGCCCCAGAAAACTGATACAGTTGTGTAGCAGAGTTTACCATAAATGTAAGAATCAGAATGCAGAGGTGTTGGTTTATATGATCATAATAATAAAAACTTTAAATATTAGATATTCCTCTCTTTTAAGAGTCTATCATTTTAAGCACCAGCTCCCCCTCTTTCCCCCTGTCTTCCTCTCTGTCACTTCCTTGGTAGGCTGCAGGCACACATTTCTATTCATTTCCTAAGCAAAGTGACACAACTGTCTCTCTCCTAATTTCTGGACACCAACCAATCCATGGGTTTACAGTGTCATCCCCTACCTTCAAATAGCTAATCAAGATATTTTTCTGAGCAAAGAATATAGTCTGCCTCCACTTCTGTTATTGAAAAACTCCCCTTTTCTTTATTGAATAGAAATATCCAACAAAGACTCAAATCAGCCCTTATACCCACCTATTATCTGGTTATCAGCATTCCTTCCCATCTTAGGGGCAGAGAGATTCTCTCTGAGGGCTGAGGCTCTCACCTTAGAGAACCATGCTTGGTACAGATTCCCAGAAGAGACACCAGATGAGAAGCTGCTTCTCAGATAAGGGTTCTACTCCTGCTCACTTTCTCCAAATAGCACATCTTTGTTTCTCTCTGTCCCTGTATTCCTCATACGACCAGTTTTCTGGTTATAATTTAGAAATGTAGAAGCCATACTGCACAGAAGAAACCTGATGTTGATCTCACAAACTTCTCAGATGTTTATTAAAGAAGATAAATCAAAACATGACTTGTGGTTGTCTTGCACTAGTAGTTTAATACCCTGTACAATTGTCTTATCATTTTCCTCAGTCTCTTTTCTATCCTTCCTCATAGCATAATAGCAGGTTTACAAAATTGTAATTTTTTACCCAATCAATACTTGTGATTCTTCATCCCTCCTCTGAGTTAGAGTCCATCAGAGCTGCATTATTATAATATAATGGTCAGTGAAGTACCAGCCTTTCTACCAAATCTGGTACCTAAAAACGATTAGGCTCCTCTTGTTCAAATCCATGTTAGGTTAAAAACAATGAAACACATTAGGGACAATTAGGTAGTTTTGAATTGAGAATCAGAAGTCCTGGGTCTGATTTCTAGATCTACAAGATATTTTCTGTGTGATTTGGGGCAAATTACTTAACTTCTCAAGGTCTCAGTTTCCTTAACCATGAAGTAGAGATAATAATACCACATACCTTGTTCTTCCTTTCATCTCAATAACATTTTTTCTTGCTCCTTTGCCAGTTTATTCTGTCTCAGTAAACACCATATCTCCCTAGTTCATTGTAGAAACATGGTAGTCAGCTTTGATCCATGGTCCTCCTTTACCCCAACCTATCCTTATCCAACTCATCAGTAGAAATAAAATCTACTTCTCACATCTTTCACAAATTGTCCAATTCTGTCCATCTGTACTGCAACACTCTAGTCCAAGCAGCATCATCTGCCTGTATCACTAAAATGCTTTTCTAACTGACCTCTCTTGCATCTCTGCAACACAATTTTAACAGGGTTTTTGGAACATAATTCAGCTCATGAAATTTTCTGGATTAAAAACCTTTACAAAATGCCTTCATGAATAAACCACTCTTTATATATAAAGGTTTAAATTGGTGTTGTCAGCCTAAAGGTTTGAGCCTCTATGTTTTGTTTGTCCTGAAGAGGATTTTAATTAGCTGCCTACATTTAAAAATCAGAAGATTTTGCATAAAACTCAGATTCCCAGAGTCCCTTGAAAAATTATATTTGCTCACACTATGTCTGATTCCCTGTGTAAACCAGCAATTGAAACACAGAAGTGGTTCCAAATGGACAAGACTTGCTCCTCCCAGTCTGCCCTCTGTTGTTTTCTATGCAGCCCACTTCACTAAAGAATATACCTTCCTGGTTTTATTAGGCATTTGAGTTTTTAATCTCTGGTCTGGGTTGATTGAAGGAAAAGAAGCTGGATTTTTCCAGTTTATGTAGGGGGCCTAGCCCAATCCTAGAAATGGCTTCCTCAAGTTTAGACAAAAGTTCAGGGTCTATACTATATCCATGGCTGCACATATAAAGTCTTCTAAGTCTTCATTCTGAAAAACATGTTGAGCAAAGACTCATTGGGCAATTGACAATTGTGCATGTATTTTTTCTTTAATAAAAACCCTACTACACATCCATTTGAATGACTAGAATTGAATCAGGTGACAACACCAACTGCTAAGAAGGATGCAGAGCAACAGAACTCTCCTTTATTGCTGGTGGAAAGACAAAATAAAACAGACATTTTGGAAGACAGCTTTATAGTTTCTTATAAAAGTAAACATAGTCTTACCATACCATCAAGTATATGTGCTCCTAGGTATTTGCCTGACAGATTTGAAAGCCAATTTCTACATAAAAAGCTGTGTACAAATATTTACAGCAGGTTTCCTTATACTCACCAAAACCAGGAAGCAACCAAGATGTACTTCAGTGGACAAATGGATAAATAAACTGTGGCACATCCAGAAAATGGGATATTATTCAGGAATAAAAAGAGATGGGCTCTCAAGCCAGGAAAAGATATGGATAAATCTTCAGTGCATATTGCTAAGTAAAAGAAACCATTTGAAAAAGCTGTATAGTGTAGAATTCTGATTATATGACACCCTAGAAAAGACAGAACAGTAAAGGTAATAAAGAGATTAGTGATAACCCAGATTATTTAAGGGTGTGGGGGCAGAGGCAGGGTTGGATAGGTGAGGCACAGAAGCTGCTTTAGGGCATGAAACTCTTTTGCATGATACTGTTGCAGTGAATACCAGACATTAAGCATTTGTTAAAACCTCCAGAACTTTTTAGAACAAATAAAAATTAATGTATATACATTTGTAAACATCATGTAGAAGGTCAGAGGATTTCAGGATGAAATGCAGAATATTATAAAAAATAATATAAATGTATTGCAAATGTAAGAAACAACCACCCTAAAGGGATGCAGAAATGAAGTACTGACCTAAGTAACTTTGGAAATTAGTGGAGTCTATAAGACTACAGGCAAAAGGAAGAAATCACCATACTATAGATAATAAGTTGTTTCCATGGGGCTATGGGTTAACAACTCCGAAACCATATACAAGTATATGGAATTCAACAATTAGTTGAATGAATGGTGAATAGTGGGAGACTGATTCTCACTGTTACAGTGCAAGGTTACAGACAAGCAAGAGTAGAAGGTTAGAATAGTCCATGGGTCATGGATTAGAGTTGGAATTATCTATTTATCAGAGTGTTTATTTATTAGGTTGGTGCAAAAGTTATGGCAAAAACAGCAATTACCTTTGCACCAACCTAAGATCATCTCTCTCTGTCTCTCTCATCACATTATAAGTTTCATGTGGGTAGATCCATGGGCAGTGGATTAGAGTTGGAGACATCAGTATAAACTCATGTTTAGCTTAATATAGACACAAATAATCACATATGGAAATATGTATCGATCTGTGTTTATATCTAAACACATGTCTATGTAACACAGGTTAGCAGGCACACACATGTGACTCTGCTGTGTTAGCTGAAGCAGGTCTGAAGCAACAACACTTCAATAGCAATGGGTATATCTGCAACCCAGATCTTGGTTTCTAACACCATTCTCCAACAAAAAGAAACAGGGTTTCTTGAAGAAATAATGGATTCTAGGACTGGGGCAGAAAATACATAAGCTAAAACTAGAAAATCTTGTAGCGCCAGAAAGTAACAAAATGCTCAAAAACCAACAAATGAATCGCACAGTCAGGGGCATGTCAAAGAGACGTAAGAACCAACTGAAGGAGCCCTCAATGGCCAGAACTTGAGCAACCGAGCAACAAAACAAATAAAATAGTGTTTAATCATAACCCAAAGCATAAAATGAATATCCATTAATTCATGCTGATATAAATAAATAATTGAATATATAAATAAATGAGAAAGGGTAGACAAATCTTCCATACATAACAATCCCAAATAATTTATGTACATCTTCTGTGTTTAAGGGGGTAGAGGTTAATTTTCCACTCCTTAAATGTGGGCTGCCCATAGGAACTTCCCCCTAAACAGTATGCCAAGGGAAAAAAGAATAATTTTACAGTAGGAAGACCTGACAAATAGTTCCTCAAGCTGGGTGATCAAGGTCAATATGCACAGTGATAAGTCATATTGATAATATGTACCCTTGACATGACATTATGAGAAGGACACTTTGCTTCTGTGTGTTCCTCACAATGACCCGTGACCCCGGTCCAATCATAAGAAAAACATCAGACAAATCCCAAACTGGGGGACATTTTAAAAAATATCTAACCAGTAATCCTCAAAACTTTTAAGGTTATAAAAAAACAAGGAAAATCTGAGGAGGTCACAATGAAGAGAGCCTAATGAGACACGATGACTAATTCTAATGTGGCATCCTTAGTGGGATAATAAAAGAGAAAAAGGACATTAGGAGAAAACTGAGGAAATCTAAATAAAGTATGGACTTTAGTGAGTAGTAATGTATTCATATTGATTTATTAATTGTGACAAATGGACTGTACTAATGTAAGATATAAATAACAGGGAAACTGGATGTGGGGGATATGGAAACTCCGTACTATCTTCTCAATAATTCTCTAAATCTAAAACTGCTCTAAAACAAAAGTTTATCTTTTTGAAAATAGATTACACTTTGAATAAAATCCAGATCCCTTATCATGAGCCACAGCACCCAGCATGATGTGGTCCTGCCTACCCTTCCCACTCCACCCTGAACCACTTTCCCTTTGCTCAATAATCTTCGGCCAGATCCCTCTGTCACATCACATTCATTTCTGTGTTGGGGCCACCACATGGTCTGTGACAACCTCCTGGGATGTTCTTCACTCTGACATCTAATTACCTCTTCTTAATCACTCAGGTCTCAGCTCAAGCGTCCTTTCCCCAGAGAAAGCCTCTGCTGAATTCCCGAAGGAAATCATGTGCCCTCAAGTCTGATATTTATCACTCTGTATGTTGTTTTCTTTCTCAGCATGTGCTATAAAATGGAATTACCTATTGACAGGAGTGTTTTTTGTTTAACATCTCCCACCACACTGTAAGTTCCATGCAGGTGGAAATAATTTCTGCTTTACTAGTAGTTGAACACCCAGCTCCTAATTTAATGCCTGGCTCATAACAGGTATTCAAAAATATTTTTGGATTAAATTAATTAAATGAGACACTGTAGATGGCAGGGTCTATTCCAATGTCTAAATTATGTTTTTACATCATCTTACACTGTGCACTCAACAGAGTATCTATCATGCCATATATGTACTCAACAGCTATCTATTGAACTAGTAAATGCATAAGCAGGCAGGAGAGTCACCTAGATCCTACTTCTCTATGTCTATCCAAATAACACCCACATAGCAGCAACCTCCCCCATGAAGCATGTCTTGCCATCCACCTCTCAGACTGTTAAATCTTCCCTTACTGAATTTCCACTGCAAATGCTTGTCTTGGGACTTTTAATAACCAAGTCATATATATAATATATATATAAATAAAACTTTGTTATTAATATAAATATTAAAATATATAAATTATAATCTATAATATGTTATTAATATATAATATATGTAATTTAATATATGTTAAATATATATATATGTAATGATCAAGATGTTTATCTCTGTGCATTCCATGCTGAGGCAGGTAATGACCAGAGGACCCTGACATAACGATAATGAAGACAGAGAAGTTCAGATATCCCTGTGAGTTTACATATCTCTCAGATTATCGTGAGGATTTTTTTCTCTCTTCTGGCTTCCCAACCTCTGATCCTCTCCCATTGCTCATACCCACTCCCAGTCACCCCCTTTATATACACACATACACAAATTGAGGACAGTCATGTTGCTTAGTCAGACAAAGAAGAAACATTTCGCTGAAGGCACACAGCTGAAAGAGGTCATTGGTCATCCAGATCCAATAGAAAAGAGGAGGTTTCTGTGCCATATAAGAGGTTTGCCTGGGAATGAGAGTTTCCCCATGTTGCAGGACTTTCTCCTGGGAAAGTTGCAGACACACCAGGATGAGTTGGTCACCCTGCCATTCTAGGCAAGCTGGTGAACAGCTTTTATTCTTGTTTTATTCTTGCTATCTCAGATTTATCCTTGAGGCCTCAGGTTCAAGGCATACATTTAGAAGAGGAGAGTGTACCAGGCTTCTCTTGTGTGTCTGCTTACAAATCAAAGAAAAGAACAAGATTATTACAGTGATTTCCAACCTCCAAATTACTTTTTACAACCTCCCTCCACTCCAGCATCCACATGGAAGTTTGTGTAAATGGTATGTGGAAATCACACATCCCTATGCTCAGAGTCAGGTTCAGGTGGACACAGATGTGGGTGGCTCCTGGGAAGATAAAGAATATATTTTCTGGTGGAGGAGGGGAGGTAGCAAAACAGAAAATAATTCTTTTGTCAAACACATAATGTGAAAAACAATTACATCTCTGTACTTCAAAAAAAAAAAGTGTTCTGGGAAAATGGGGAAAATTGAATAAGAAGGGAAAAATAAAGTCAAGACAGAAGATGACAGTTCTGTAAAGTTTTACATGACAAAGGCAATAACCACCTTAACCAAATAATATTTAAAAGGGAAAGCAGGGAAATCTGCATGCGTGAAGATAACAATTTTAAGGGCAAAAGATACCAGTTTTGGAGACAATGAGGATCAAAACTATGCAAATGGCAAACCTTGCCACACAAATGGTGATTTTAATGAGGAAATTATGAAACAGAAGGAAGAAAAACAATAACTGCAGTAGATCTTGATTTTTATTAAGTGCTTGACATTGTCTAATGAAATTACACTTGAAACATTAATTGGAATGAGATCAAATTAAGACGGAAATTGCAAAAATGGCTTTACAAGAAATAGCAATAAACTGGGTCTCTTGGGAAGTGTAAGTTTAGATGACACCAAGCCTGGCACTGGGTCCTCATATCCATTGGTGACACAGTGAACACAGCCACAAGAACTGAATTAAAACCCCTGGCTGCTGACCTGAGGGTGCGGGCTGTAGAAATTGGGTGGGGAGCTCTCATATCGAGAATTGAAGTATGTGAGATAATGTATTTTAGATAGCCTCTAGTCCATCCTTCTCATCCTAGAAATTAAAAAAAAAAAAATGGAAGCATAGATTTATGAAGTGATTTTTCCATAGCCAGATAGAATATGTGCGGCAGAGTTGAGCCTCACAGTTCAGTTTGCTGAACATCAGTAAACAAATAAAAATGCAAATGAAAACCACAATAAGATAGCATCTCATGCTGGTTAGAATGACTGGTATATACCCAAAGGAATATAAATTATTCTACCATAAAGACACATACACACGTATGTTTGTCGCAGCACTGTCCACAATAGCAAAGACATGCAATCAATCTAAATGCCCACCAAGGGTAGACTAGATAAAAAAAATGTGGTGCAGATACACCATGGAATACTACATAGCCATAAAAAAAACAAGATCATGTCCTTGTCAGCAACATTGATGGATTTGGAGGACATTATCCTTAGAAAACTAACACAAGAACAGAAAACCAAATACTGCATTTTTTCACATCTAAGAGAGCGCTAAACAAAGAGAACATATGGACTCAAAGAAGGGAACAACAGACACTGTTGATCCTGTAAAAACATAATTTAGACATTGGAATAGACCCTGCCACCTACAGTGTCTCATTTAATTAATTTATTCCAAAAATATTTTTGAAAGCCTGTTATAAGCCAGGCATTAAATTAGGAGCTGGGTGTTCAACGACTAGTAAAGCAGAAATTATTTCCACCTGCATGGAACTTACAGTGTGGTGGGAGATGTTAAACAAAAAACACTCCTGTCAATAGGTAATTCCATTTTATAGCACATGCTGAGGAAGAAAACAACATATAGAGTGTGAATATCAGACTTGAGGGCCTCCTTAAGGGTAGAGGGTGAGAGGAAGGAGAGGACCAAAAAACTACCTATCAGGTACTATGCTTATCACATGGGTGATGAAATTATCTGTACACCAAACCCCTGTGACACACAATTTACCTATGTAATAAACCTGCACATGTACCCCTCACCATAAAATAAAAATTAAAAAAGAAAGGAGACTGAACCCCTAGACTGGGCGGCATGTTCACCATGTGTGCTACTGCAGCACGTGTCACATTGTAGCTTTGTTGAGCATGGGAACATCTTAGAAAGCAGGCATATGTATACATATGCTCCCTCCAAACTCTGTGTATAACAAGGAAAACAAAGATGGTCAAAGGTTTTTTTTGCATATCCGTTCTTCGTTAAAATGAGACGCTGGTGATCTTGGACACAGAGTCATAGCTCTGCCCTACTGAGCATAGTTCACTGGCTGCCAGAGGCTGTCTCTGGAATGCTCTTTTTGGAAGCTTCCATTTCTCTAGAGAGAGAGACAAATAATAGATAGTTTTTGAATTTTCGAGAAACTCTACTTAGTTTCTGCCTTAGTGCCAGAAGTACTTTGGGTTCGATGTCAAACATACCATTTTGGTCACCCTTCCTTCTTGCCTGGGCTCATATCAGTTAATACCTTCATGTCTACTGCCTCCTGTTCATGCCCTATCTTCCCCACCTTAGCAGGAATAGACGAAGGGTTAGGCCAGGGCTTTCTTTGCCTTTGAACTATGTTAAATGACTCCTTTTCAAGATGCCAGGGTCTAGCACCCTAAGAACATTTTACCTTCCTTGTTTTAAAAAGGAGGTATGGGCTTGGAGCAACTTGCATTCTCTTCGCACCTGACTCATCCCAGCTTCTGAGAATGGGTTTGGCCTGAGAGGACCGTGCAGCCACACCACTGCTTCGCTTTCATTTCTGAGTTCTCCTTTACTTCTCGCACCCACAAGAGTCATATTAACTGAGCAGCAAACAATTTCCCCATAAAGTAGTCAATGTTCTTGGCCAAAATATATATTTTTCTACTCATTTAAATTTGATTATGAATGTAACTCTCTTCATCTCCCTCTTTGCCTCTAACTTCCTTGCAAGACTTTCTTAATCCCAAGGAGAGCCTGGGATTAAGCTATAAGCTTTACCAGGCAGGGCAGGGCCTCATCTCGTTTCTATATCATTGTGCCTCTATCAGGGGATTGCCAACCAGCCAATATTTATTGAATCTGACCAAAATTCTATACAAATTAGCTTCGATATTTTATACCCACACCTTTTATGAGTGTATTTTCAACTAAAGAAATATGTCATAGTTATTTGGTACCTGTGGGGATAGAAAGGAGGAGATATGTATTTAATTTGGGTATGATAAAACTTCAGTTAAGTAACAGAACCCAAGTTATTAAAATCATTGCCTTAATTTCTTCTTTAGGAAAGAATGAAGAATAAAAATACAAATAGGTTGAATAAAAATAATGCATTTCATAATGTTGAATAAAAATAATGCATTTCATAATAAAGGGATACTCAAAGTCTTATGATGTAACCTGTATTTGGCCTAATTCCCTAATCAGAAACTTCCAGAGTGAGGATTTCATGGTCTGGGAATGTCTTTACTTGGGAAAGAATAATTCCACAATGTTTGTCCACCTGGCCTTAAAGGGCAACGTGGTACAGTAGTTCCTTTCAAGTGATTTTCTGTTGCAAGGGCTGAAAAAAAGGATGGTGTGATTGAGAATGTAGGCTTAGGATTCTGCAATTTGGGTTCAAATCCTGGTTTTGTCTATTTTTCAAAGTCAAACTTTCTGAATTTGCTTTCTGCACCTATTTTCATGGAGAGATGATGTGAGAATCAAATGAGATGTTATATATAATGGCATAGCTAAGTTCCTGACTAGAATGGGCACTTAATAAATGCTAGCTTCTATTGCAAGCCAGCATAACGATGTGGATTTCCTGATCAAGCTACTTTATCTAGAATGCTTTATAATAATAATTCTCTTACTACACTGTTGATTTGGGAATTTACCCTGTGTGTGCATGCGTGTGTGTATGTGTCAAAAAGCGTATACACACAGCAAAATCTTACTCTTCTGAAGCTGTCTCTCAGTAACTGCATCTCATCTGAACTACAGCCAGGAATCATGAACCATGTATAACCAGCCTTTGCCTAGGCACAATGGATGTGGCAAAACTCATGGACTAAAGCATAAGTATTTTTCTCAGATGAGAGCCCCTCTGGTGCTCATCCACTTGTCCTAGAGGACAGACGTGGCATCTTACTCATCTTTCATTCTCTATAGCATTTTCTGGAATATTGTTTGACTTCCATGTGTTTGGTAACTCAACATGAATTATAGCTTGAGATTTGGTTTCCCATGGCAGAATGGAAAGAAAAAAATGGAAAGAAATACGCCATTTTTAGAAACAGGTACATTGACAGCAATGAAAAGTAGCCACTAGCAGTTCTAATTTTAAATATCTTATTCTGACACAAATGAACCAAGCAGACACAAGTGCCCAATAGGGCTATTTAGTTCAGGGGTGAATACCATAATATACTTTAGAAGGCTTGAGGGCATCAACAGTAGACAGCACTATGCTTAATACTGCTAATAAAAATCCTCAGGTGGCAGGAAAAGGCTAAGTCATGTTCAATATTTGGAAGATTGATATCTCAAATGTCGTTACCTAAAGCATATGATATACATATATGCTGAATTTTTCTGGAACTCACAAGTTTCAGGGTGCAAAAGAGATCATAGTAATATAAACTGAAATTTCACAGGCTTGTAGATAGACCTACAGAACATCGTACCTTTGGCTCACTAAACTATTGCCCTCCTATGAATTTCTAGAAGTCCCTGGGGAGTAAGTTACTAGTTCTCAAGAAAAAAGTCTGCTCTGCTTGGGTACAGAGTTTACTTTGTCTGTCACTGCAGTTTTTCTAGTTATTGCTGTTTCTCTACTGGGCCCCATAGTCTCTGCAGGTCTCCAATGTCCTCTGGGAAATTTAAGCTTCCTGGGGCACAGTGTGATACTATAGTTTCTGTTGAGGACTCCATCAGTACACTTTAGCCTTCAAGACACGAAGGCTGCCCTGTAATGCATGGTCATAGATGTCCATCTCCCTCAGTGCTCCAGCAATGCATGTAGCTCCCAAAGTTGTACAGAACTTTAATTAAAAAGCTTTTTCATATTTTACTTATAACCCCTCTGTTTCTTAAAAGATTTAGATCTGAGTCCAGTGAGGACTGAGCCAGAAGACAAAGCCTAGTAATCGTCACCATGCTATAATTAGACCCAACCTTCCTCTTGATGACTCAGAATTCACTTATTGACTCAATCTCAGGCTTTTTCTTTCCCTTAGGATTAGTCTCAAAAGATTCCTTATTCTTCATGAAAATAGTCATCTCTCAGGCTGCCCCATGGGTTTACCGACATACTCAGATAAATGGGAATTCTTTTCTTTCTTCCTTCATCCTTCCCCTCTCTCCTTTAAAAATTTTCCTCAACAAATATTTCATGAACACATACTAGATGCCAGGTACTATTCTGGGTGATAGGATCACAGCAACAAACAGAACACACAATGTCTGGTCTTTCGGAGAGTCTTGTGGGAGAAACATAACAATAAGCAATGAAATATATGGGGGTATGTACTGCAAATTTTTAAATCTTTATATTGCCTTGATGCCTCAACATTCCCACGAGCAGGCTATGGGCACCCTGCCTGGTTGTCCAGGTGCACCAGTATGACAGACAGGGCTGTTCCCTTCCAAAAGGGCCCCTTCTTGCCCACTCCTGAATGGGACCTAATGACATTCAACCACACCAATGAAACCCCCTTGTGCCTTTGGCTTGTGGACTCCATTCTGACCCCCAATAAGGCCACTTGCCCACAGGTCCTCACTTTCCCCTGTTCAGCTCCCCATCTGCTCAGTTGAGCTCACTCCCTGGGAGCTTCTCTCAAGTGGCCCCTGGCATGGCATGGTGTGCCTCTCTCCTCTAGGATCTGTGAGTATAATAAATCCTTTAATTTCATATGCCTCTCTGAGTGTGATTTCCATGGCTATTTTGAAATGATTCTTAAAGACTCCATGAGGGGGGCTTACTTCTCCATTTACAACAAAGGATGCTATTTAGATAGGAAGTCATAAAGACTTTCTGGATCAGGTGCTATTTCAGCAGCAACATTAATAAGGAAAGATAATAAGGCAACAGGTATCTCAGGAAAGATGATTCTGCTAGGAGGGAGCAGTAAGTTCAAGAGCCCTGGGGCAGGAACATGGCTGGACTGTTTGAGGAATAGCAAGGAGGTTAGATTTATTGGAACAGAAGGAGTGAAAGGCAGAAAGAGATAGAAGAAGAGGTCTGAAGGTTACCCAGGATGAAAACGCAAGTGGATCATTGTATAACTTGGTGGTACGTCAAATAAATATAGATTAAAAAAAACCCTTGTGGGGTCTTGAGCAGAAGATTCACAAATCTCTCTTGCCTTCTAAAAGGACCACTCTTTCTGCTGTGTGGAGATTTGATTATGGGAGGGAAAGTGTGGAAGGAAAGAGACAAGTAAGGGGGCAATTCTAAAAATTCAGGTGAGAGGTGATGGTAGCTTGATTTAGGTGACAAAAGTGAACAGAGGTGAGCAGTGACCTATTTTTGGATATAATTTGAATGTAATCAAATACAGAATTATTTTAGAAATGAAACATTTTAACAGATAGGAGAAAAACTGGTGATTCAAGAGTGATTTCATTGTTGTTGGCTGTAGACTGGAATTTCATCTGCTGAGATTGGGGATATTGGAGAGCACCAGGCAGAAACAAGTAGAATCTCAGCTGGGGGCTTGGACATGTTAAATTTAGGGCATTTATTAGATATTTAAACAGAGACGTGTTAGTTTGCTGGGGCTGCTGCAACAAGGTAATACAAATTTTCTGGGTGGCTTAAGCAACAGAAACTTACTGCCTCACAGTTCTGGAGACTAGATGTCCGAGATCAAGGTGTTGACCGAGTTGGTTCCTTCTAACATCCGTGACAGAAGGATTTGTTCCTGGCCTCTCACCTTGGCATGTCAGTGGCTGTCTTCTCTCTATATGTCTTTATATCATCTTCTCTCTATGTGTGTCTGTGTTCTCATTTCCTCTTCTTGTAAGTATGCCAATTATAGTGGATTAAGAGTCACACTAATAATCTCATTGTAACTCAATTACCTCTATAAAGATTTTCTATCCAAGTAATGTCATGTTCTGAAGTACTAAGTATTAGGAAACATGGATTTTGGGGGGACATGATTCAATCTATAACAGATATCAAGTAAGCAGCTGGATAGATGACTACGAAGTCCAGGGAGAGGTTGGAGATAAGATGTGTATTAGCTTTTATCTGCACATAGATTGTATTTGAAGCCCTGAGGCTGGGTGAGGTCACTATCTGAGAAAAGTGGAGATAGAGAAGATGTCTTCAGATACTCCAATATTTATAGGTGGGTGATTCTGACTACACTCACTCTGAATCTCCAGTTACATTCATTTTCATAAATTCTAATTTTACCTTAGATTATTGGGTCTGGGACTTTCTGGGCCATGCAGAGTTCAAGCCAATGGGCCCTTTCTCAGAGGAGAGGGGCACTTTATGCTGTGGTAAGATCAAAGCAGACACTACTTACATGGAGAATGAAGGTTCTGATGGACTCTGATGCTAGCGGCTGCTGCTTTCTTAAAAAGTTCACTTTTGGGCAGTTTTAGCATTGTCCTTGAAGAATATAAAGCACATTTTAAAGTATATTAAGGAACTTTTCCTTGACTGAATGATAGCCTTGATAGAAAAGGAAGCGGGAGACTTGTTTCAGATGTGCAACTCCCACAATGTCCTAGAAATGAACTAAAAAATATAGCCCTTTTCTTTTCATCTTTTGTTACTTAGTGACACATAACAGACCATTTAGCTTGTTTTGAGAGTTCAGAATACCTGCAAATCATGGCTTGGCCATATTCCTGGAAAGGATATCTTCATTCAGCAGACATTTACCGAGTGCCCTCAGCAAATTGTGATTCTGGGTAGTATGACTACACGTCTAGCCTAAGGGGATAATGGGATGGTTTTGCATTCTGGGATGATTATTAACACAAATAGCATATTATGATAGGAAGAGCATGGAGCTGAGACATGAAAATTCTCTTCTGAGACCTGACTCCAATCTTGTACATGAGAATTGACAATTCACTTATGCCTGCACTTTGCCCAACACATGAGGGACGTGCACTTGGATGACCTCAGAGATTCCTCCTAAATCTAATGTTCTATAGTCTTATGACTTAAAGAAAAATAAATTGCCTCCAATTTTTAAAAGCTATTGCTACTTCCAGGGGACCCAGACATTTGGCTTAGTTCTCTGATTTGATGTTGGCCCTGGAATGACATTCTGAGTGGGAAGACAAAGAGTGTTCCTGTTAGCAAAATAACAAGAAAGTTTCAAAAACAAATCCTCAACACCCCAAACCTTGTCTCCGGTGTAACTTTTTGCTTTTGCTCTTCTACACCCACCTTGTACTTGGTGACTCACATTCCATTACAATGTGTTTAGAGTGATCTTTCTGAGTGTTAGACTTCAAAGTGTTCAACTTTCTTGAGAAATATATTTAAAACTATTAGCTTTGATCTCATCCACAGACTATCACTTGAGACCATTTTCCTCTGTTTGGGTGCAGTTTGAGGACTCCTTGTTACCTTCTTTCTTCAGATTGACATCCAGAGGTGTGACTATGTATGCGAAAGGCTACGCAGGGAGTACTCTTGTCCACTTTGTGACGAGGAGGCCTCACTGTCAACTAAGACAACACCTTTAATTGCTGCTTAGAATCTAAAGTTCTTCCGGGCTTTGGTTTTTCACCTACAATGTTGGGTGCCTTCTGTTGCTACCGTTCTGGTTTAGTGACAGATAAGAGGTCATATCCATTTAATGGCACAGAAAGCCACCTGACCGGTGGCAAACACACATGTTGCCTCATGCCTCCCATGCCAAATTCCCCTTTCTTCACCTGCAGTCATCATTTGCAAACTCTCTTTTGATGAGGCTGTAACTTTCCATTTGCTCTTATGAGTTCATTAAATTTAAGGACTTAAAAGGTTAAAGCTGGCAGTGAACTTAGAGATAATTCGAACCATGAGAAAACACGTCTAGAAGTAAAGCAGTTGCTCTAGGTTGCTCTGAGACAGGGGTGATGCCAGGACTAGAAACAGGCTTAGGGCTCTGGTGTCATTCTTTTCTGCCACATTTCTCTCAGTGTAGCCTGAAGCAAGAGGATGAGAACAGACTGGGGCATAGCCACATATTGCCTCCCAGTGAGTTCAAACACTTTTTTCTCCTAAATGGGATTCTTTATTTTTGACAAAATAATAGGTTCCACTTAAATATCCATAGTTTTGATATCTATTTTTAAACCTCAAGGACTAATTAAAATGTTAAATACCTCTTGCATATGATGACATTGAGGAGATGTTTTATGTTGAAGCAGAAGTTTCTTTTTGCTCTTTCATTGTTTCTCAGGGCTCTGCATAGCTTCTGGGGGTTTTGCAAGCCAAGCTGTTTTCTAAAGATAAATGAAATTTACTTCAAAAGTGTAGGAGTGTGATTCTGCCCCAGTGTCAGTGTCTTGTGCCTATAGATCTTTCGCTCACAGGTGCCCACCTAACAATGTAGCACTGGGATTTGTTTCAAGAGTTAATCCACAAAGGAGACAAGCTTATTGAGAAACCCTTCTTTTTAGTTTAGTATTTGGCTCAGAAGCCTATATGAATCCTCCACATTTGCCTTCCACATCACTCCATCATGGGCTTCCACACTTTTGTGCACTTTCCTCTAATATAGCACTTACCAATATCTATGTATTTATCTTCTCTCCTAATGTTCAATGGCTTTTTTTTTTTTTTTTTTTTTTTTACAGAGTTTCGCTCTTGTCGCCCAGGCTGGAGTGCAGTGGTGTGATCTCGGCTCACTGCAACTTCTGCCTGCTGGGTTCAAGTGATTGTCTTGTCTCAGCCTCCCGAGTAGCTGGGATTACAGGTGACCACCACCACATCTGGCTAATTTGTTGTATTTTTAGTAGAGACGGGGTTTCGCCTTGTTGGCCAGGCTGGTCTCGAACTCCTGACCTCAAGCCACTGGCCTTGGCCTCCCGAAGTGCTGGGATTACAGGTGTGAGTCATTGTGCCCTGCCTATTCTGTGGCTTTTTGAGGTCAGGGCTCAGTTTCTTTTTTGTAGCCCCAGAGTGCTTATTAGCATAGTGCTTTAGAGGCAGTATATGGTTAGCAAATATTTCAAAAGTGACTAAATCAGCAAATGTATAGTTGTGTAGGGCAAGTGTTAGCTGGTTTTTCTGAGAATCAGGTGTCAAGACAAGATTATTACACAAAACATCTGGAAGAGAATATGAGGAGGGAGTCAGGTCAGGAAAGTGGGAGAGAAGTCGCCCTGTGATCTTGAGTGAAGGAGTGAATATGGGGTGAATAAAAGCATCCCAGACTGTCCTGAAGTCTAAGGATTGGGTGTAAAGGCATTGGAGACTCCTCAAGGCATTGGAGACTCCTCAAGCCAACTTTAACCACCCAAACAGTCCTAGGTCTCCCCAGAATGGGCCTGTACCTCTGCTGCTCTCAGGCATTGGCTGGCAACAGCCGGTGGGGAGTGTGGCCTGGGTGCAGCCTTGGGGTAGACTTCAGAGCACAGCAGTTGGGGCCCTTGGTCAATTGTTCCCCCTTTAATTGGAGGTCTGGAGGGGACATCCTTATGGTTGAGGAACATATGGAAGATTTTTACCTGTGATTGTGGTATCTCCTTAGGTGGACGGGAGTTTTCTGGAATGCTAGGAAGCTGGAAGCAGAGAAATTATTAGAAGGTTCCCAGTCACTGGTTTGGCTTTCTCCACCCAGTTGAGGATTGGTTTTACTGGTGCTATTTGTGTCAAAAAAACAAGATGTCCTGGTGAACAAAAATATAAGTGAATGTAAATGTAAATATAAATGGGAAGAGAACTGATTGCTTGCGTAAGCTGCTCAGGCGTGGTGGTGTCTGCCTATGGATAAGGCAGGGGTATAACAAGAACATGGTTTCTTTCTTAGTCCTAGAAGCGCTTCACCTGTCATTGGAGGCAGTAAGCTCGGTTGGAAACAGCAGATAAAGGAAAAGCTTCATAAAAGGAGGGCATGCGGCATCTGCTTTGTGTAGTCCTGTGGCAGCCTTTCTTTGATTAGTTCTGAGTTCTTGGCTCAGTAAATTGGGAACTGAAGCCTGTGCATGTCAGGTGGTCTCCTTCTTCAGTCTCTCCCACCCACATGGCCGCTGTCCCTTTGGTGTTAGTCTCTGCCTTTTATGGTGCTTTCATTCTGCCAATTTTGTCTGGCCCTTATTTTTTTTTTCATCTTGGCTGACTTCCATGCATTTGATATTCAGGTCTGGTTTTATAGTTTACTCACATGAGCTCAGGGCCTGGAACATTAAAGATGTCCCCAAATGATAAAAGCCACGAGGCCCTTTGTGAACTCATTCCACTTTCATAAGTTACATCTCTGCATTTTTTATTTCACTTCATCATGATACTTGATAAGTATTAACCGTACCATTTTTCTTTCTGAGTGGTTCGGTGGATGTTATGAACTATGCTTATGATTTCAGGTGTTGCTTTAGCCAAGTGCACTGAGCACCCACTATGGTCAGGTGATGTCCTAGGCCCCTGAGAGACTCAGAAATGGCCCTGCCAGAGAAGAGCTCACAGGTAACGATTTCATGGCATGTATTTCCAGCCCATTTGGGCAAAGTAAATGTCAAGGGAGGCAAAGAAGATACGATGGCTTCAGGATGGGCAGTCAGGGTGTGCTTGATGAGGAGGGGGCGTTTAAGGTGGCCTTTATGGAGGAGTAAGACTTGAATGACTGGCAGTGAGGATGAGTAAGCCACCCAGGGAGGTCCCAGTCCAACAATATTGTAAAAGCAGTCTGGGAAGAAGTCTTGGGCCCAAGTGGTAGCGTTTAGACATCACTTGGAGGCTCTTGAACCCAGGTCTGCTTACCCCTGAAGACTTTTCTGTTGCAGTGGCTGCCTCTGCAAATAACTTCTGTTTTGTTTGCTTGCTATTTATATTTGAGGTTTTGCACACGGTGGCTGATTTTGATGCTTGCCTTTTAAAAGACGTGCCTTAGTTATTAGTAGATTCACTTTTTAGTGATTCAGCCAAAATAGACATCTGTTCATAGGCAAGCGTAGAATGAGAGGTACCTCAGTTTTTCTTTTTTCTCAAAAATGCATTCTTAGTAACACTAGGAATTATAAGCAGTACATTAATTTTAAACAAGACACAGGAAATAACATTTGAGGAAGGAACAAAGAAGAAATAAATGTTAATTTTAAGATTCCCTCTTTTCTATTTAAACTATTTTTCCATTAGACTGCCAGGCTCTCAGTCTTCCTAAGATTTCCTTTACCAGGGCAGGTGCATTAGGCCTCTGGAGTCTGAAGCAGAGCTAGTCATGGAGGACTCTGAGAACATGGTGTTATAAAGCCTCATGTGATTTATACTCGATAAAGCTTCTTGTTCAAGCTGCACAAGAACTAGCTCATTCGGAGACAGTGTGGTGCAATGGTTAGGGTCAAGGACTGGCCCTGCCACTTAACAAGCTGTGCATTTTGAACCAAATTATTTAACATTTTGGAGGCTCAGTTTTCTTCTCCATAAATCAGGAAGAGTAATCATATCTATATCATAAGTCTGTCTTGAAGATTAAATAGACAATTATATATGTGTATATATGTGTGTGTATATATATGTGTGTGTATATATATGTGTGTGTGTATATATGTGTGTGTGTGTGTGTATATATATATATACATATAGTGTTTACCACAGCCCTTGGCACATTGTAAACATGTCATAAATATCAGCTACATTAGTAACATTATTTTTACTTAGACCTGGCTTCCTCTGCAGTGAGGAGGAAATTTTTTGAGTTTCTGGCTTTCCTAGGGAGCTGCTGGCAAGTTGTTGGAGCGGTCAATACTCCCATTTCCCATCCCTGGGGTGATAATGGACCACACCAGTTGGCAGAAAGAAGCCGTGTTCCTAGGGAGAGGGATCGGTTGTAGGTTAGACACACTGCCTTGAAATCACTTGGTGAGATTGTTATCATCTCGATTTAGACACGAGGAGACTGAAGATCAAAGACCTTAGTGCACATCGCTTGTGCCTGGTGGATCATATTCCACTCCACTCCATCCCGTTGTTGTTAATACACTATAACTGAATTGACCTGATTTAGTTAATTAACTCTTGTTCCCAGTCATCTGCCCTGAAGCAGTGGCACCGTCATGTGGGTTTCTGACGCAGTGCTCATCTGCATTGCTGCTTTGAGTGGTTCCCCCATTTGGTTGGTATAGACAAATGTCCTCTGCTCATTTTTCATGGCTTGTCTTCCGTCAGTGTCCTCTGTCCTTTATCACGGAAGAGGTCTAACTCTATTTTCTAGTCAGCTTGATCTTTCTTCTTATGTGTCATTAGCATTCATTCTAGGTTTCTTTGAGATCCAATTCATGATTCAGCCATTTTTATACTTCTCAAAACTTTAAAACATGCATTTTTCAGAAAATAAAAGCTCATAAATACATAGAATTCTTTAATCAAATAAGAGGATGTTTAGAAACATATCATACCATACATAAAAATGTGTATGAGCTGTCATATTAAGGTCAAAACAAGCCATAGATATTTAAGGTTATATATTGTAGAAATTCTAATTTTTATTTCATAAATTTTACATAAGCACTCAGAAATATGAGATTTATAGTCACTATGTCCCTGAATTATTACTGGTAAGATCTCATCAAAACCTTGCCTTAGGAAATCTGTTTGTGTGTTTGTGTGTGTGTGTGTGTGAGAGAGAGAGAGAGAGAGAAAGAGAGAGAGATACAGAGACAGAGATAGAGAGAGAGAGAGCAGTTGTATGTAAGGAAAGGTATTATGTTTGTCACATAGCTAGTAAGTGTAGAACTTATAAGCTATGGTCTGGTTGGCTATGTGTTCCATGCTCATTGAAGGATCTGGGTTCCTTGTCTTCTCCAACTCTTCACAGATTTGCCCTTGAAACTCAAGTCTGGCTTTAGACAGGGCATTTCTTTTCAGATCCAATTTCCTTACAGTAAGCAAAATTAACTAGTCTGTGGCCTCAACCATACCACTGCAGTTTACTTACAGTATGTGGAGGAAAGAAATAATAGCCAAAAGCAACTCCCTTCACACAGTCTCAATTTCTCTGGAACCCTCAGTTTCAGATTTTTCTTTCTTCAAAATTTATTAGGTTTATAGCTCCATTCAGACCTTCCCATTTATTGAATGTTTGTGGTATCAGAGAATCTCTGCAGATCGAAATGTTCTCTAATAGTTTTACTATACTCAACCTAAGTGTATTATGTTGAAAATCAGAAAGGGTTCAAAATGAATTACTTAAGTCATTCCCTATTCTCAAAGATCTTACTTTCTAGTTTGGGACACGGGATGCATAAATGTTGTAATCAATATTCAATGAGCATTTTCTATGTGATAGGCACTCTTCTAGTTGCTACAGGTAAGAGTGCCTCTAATCTTTAGAAGGATCATGTAATGAAGATACTATTATTACCATCTCCATCTTACAGACAAGGAACTTGAAGTACAGAGATGTTAAGTAACTTGTTCAAGATCAAATGGGAAGTAAAATGCTAGAAATAGGATTTAAACCTGGGGAAACTTCATGTCCAAGCCCACACTCTTAACCCCTGTATTACTATGCTGCCTTTCCTTAAGCAAGGCTAAATCACATTACAGAGTGAGTGCATAATAATTGCTGTCTATTGAAAGGTGCTGAAAATCTGATTTAGATGAGTGCAGAAAGAGGAGAGCTAAAATAATAATTCTTCACATCTGCAGAGGTTGATATAATACACCTCCATTATCCCTTTAATTAATCCATTCCCAGATGGGAGCTATTCAAGTGAGAATCCCACAAGTACACTTAAAACACCCGTCTGGCTTTCTGAGAAATTATAAAGTGATTCACTGATCTGTAGTTTAGAGAACCAGGCACCCAAGCAACTTCAGCTGTGTTGGACGCAATACTTTACTGCTTTTTGATTTCTTATTGGTAAAATGGACCCAATACCAGGATACAGAGAAGGTAATTAAACTGACAAAAAAGGAGCTTATTGAAATTCCATAATATAAACCTAAGAGATATACATTATATATGTATGTTACCAATACAATGTCTAATAGCTTTCTCTCTTTGAATCTGGTATGATAATATTTCTAAAGCCTATTTGATTTCTGGGCTCAGTCTGTGAATTTTCTATGTCTTACAAATCCTACTTCTAAAACATATCTACTATCTTGATTCTCTTTTTCCTTCCCATTGAGACCTTATTATGTTAGAAGACCAAGACAAACTGCACTATTTTCCCAGAAGCTTCTTCCAAGCCAACATAAACATATAGAACAATATTCACTTTTCCTGAGTCCCAAATATATCAAATATGACATCCTTACATAAAAATTTTCGATGAATTTAAATACAAACTCTATGGCACATCAGAGTTTATGTTTTATCGTCTTCTACACACGGACTCTTCTTGAGCTCTACAGAACTTTCTCCCATGTGAAACAGACCCCATGTGTTCCCTCTGGCTGAAATACCATTCAATTTCACTTCCAGTCCCAGAAATTACATTAATCCACCTAGGTCCATTTCAAATGCAACTTTCCTTATTACTCTTCCAAACAGGTATAATCTTTTCCTCCCTGGAGCATGCATGTCACATTTTGTGTTTCACTGCTATGACACTTTTTAGTTTTGCTTGTGTTAAAGGAATTGTAATGATCTCACCCCTTCTTTAAGATACTGAGCTCCTGGCAATGTTCTTACTCTACCTTTTCCTGTGGTGCTGAGCACAAAAAGCTCTCACTAAATGATTGCCAAGCCACTCTCAATTTTCTTTTCTGCACGCTTCATGATGACTTCTGTTTCTGAGAAAGTTTTAAAGTGTAAGACATTCGCCACTATTTTTTTTTGCGTTAAACAAGAATTTGCGTATGAAACACAGGTTCCTCATTTACTATCTTAACTGAACACAGAGAGAGGTGCATCTGTAAAATTAATAAGGCTCCCTGGGACCTGAAGGACAGGAAAGAAACTGCAAGGGTGCACAGTATAATCACAAAAGTGAGGACTTTTAACTTAGATCTTGAAGGATAGGCTGACTGTGAGCATCTCTTTTGATGAAAGGATACCTGCTTTACATGCAGATGGTGTGAAGGTTACCCATCAAAATGTTTATGAATAGTTAACACAATAGAAATGTTCACCGTTAGCATAACAGTGTACCCTTATAACCTATTAAGTAAACTCAGTGCTTTCTTTATGAAGCTAAATTAACAACCTTTTCAGTTTTGTCTTATTTTTAAAAAGCAAGCATTTGAAGCCCGCATTATTTTTTTTGTTGTTGTTGCTCAAGAAGGGAGCTTTAAAATAGCCCTCTTCTTGGATTCATTGCATGGCAGCAGTCCAGTTTCTTAGGCCATTTATGGATTAAGCCGTAGATCATGTGGAAGTATTTTCTGAAAGCTAGCTTGGGGGCAGCAATAAACTGCATTTTATGGTGTAGGCTGATAAATGTGATTTTTTTCTGTGGTGATCTGAATTGCTTTTGTCTTCCCAATTTTGTGGCACAGGTAAGTATTGGAGCACAAAAAAATGCTTGAAATGCAGTGATTACTTGGGAAATAGAGTTGAGCCTGCCACAGATTTTGGAAGCAGGTATATAAGAGTAGAATCAATGTATAAACTTGTAAGAGGTAGGTTATATCATAAAGTTTATGTTTATAAATTTTTAAGTTGGGTGTAATAATAATAATATCCACTGCATAGCATGATTGTGAGGACTAAATGAGATATGGTACAAAATTAGGATGGAGCTTAGATCATGACTATATATTAACTTCAGTATTAAATAAATAATGGTAAATCTATATTATAGTACACCATACAGCATTTAAATAATATTAGAGAAAAATATTTAATGACACAAACGTGTAAGTAGAAAAGCAGGTTACAAAATTGTCGGACCTGTCTTTGGTAAAAATATGTAAATGAGCTTAAAAAATTGATTTTTACCAATTATTGAAGGGTTTATATAGGTTAGTAACAATCTAAGAGGTCAAGGCAAGGCCATGTGCTCCAGAAAGTCATGATCAGAACTGACTCATTCATGTCCAATATTGTTTGAGTTACTAATCTCTTTACCTTCTGGTGTGTCTTACTATGGTCTATAATTTGGATGAATTTTCTGTCTTTAACCTTTGATGTCTACCTAGCCCAGTTTAACATTTTTTATCTTTTCATTTCCAAGGATTTGAATTGAGAGAGAGGTGAAGGCTGTGCTTAAATCACCATCTTTTATTTTATTCTTTTTTGAGATGGAGTCTTGCTCTGTCACCCAGGCTTGGGGGCAGTGGCATGATCTCGGCTCACTGCAACCTCTGTCTCCCAGGTTTAGGTGTAAATCACCATCTTTAATCCAAAATCGATAATTTGTGTTTGTGTGATTTGGCCTGGTGGTGTTGACTTTGTATTGGAAATCTTACTGAATCCTGCCAATAGCTTCAAGTAAATGGGTATATTTATTTATTTCAAGAAGCATCAGCTATTCATTCACAAACAAGAAAGAGCAAAGAACTTGGAGACATATTCTGAACTTATCTGACTCCAGATTTCCCTGCATGGAACAAGACATTTTGACCGAAGTGGTTGTACTTATGACTACTCCCTGCAATGTACAGGATCATGATAGGGACGACAAACTGTCCCCAGATATTTGTTCTTCCTCTTCTACATTGTAGAATGGCTACTGGGAAGTTGCTGCCAAGTCCAGAATTGTAGATCTGCCAACCCACTCCCACCTTCATGTGCGGTCACATGACTGGCAAATATGAGCAAAAGTAGTCTATGTCTTTTCCAGACCTGAGCCATCAACACTTGTGTGCCTTTACACTTTTTCTCTGCTGGTTGCCTATAACAAAGAGGGTGACCTTGGGGACCACATGTTCTCAGACAGAAGATTCTCTGAGAGCCTGGATCCTTGAATGATTGCATGGATCGGGGCCACTCCATGGACCATTACAGTAGCCTAAAGCTGTTATAAACATCTATTGTAATTGAGCCAATATTTATTATAAGGTTTGTTTGCTATAGCAGTCTTCCTATCCTAAACAATATACTGGAGTTTGATATTTTACCTTTATAATATTTTTTCCAAGCTGTGAACACATGTTGAATTTTCTTTCATGTAATGAAGAAAAAAAATTAAGCTCCAATATCGCACTGAGTATTACAATTTCTTAGCTATATACTTGGTTATCTATGAGTTTACTAGCAGCTCCGACAGAGGTTCTCAAGGAACTCTCTGGACCTGTTTTCATCTTAGAAAATCTTCTGATCAAAGTTCTTAAACATATATTTAAAGTGGGTTCATGATAGACACAAACATAAATCTTTTGAAAGTAATTTCCTATTTTTCTCACCAAAAAAATAATCGCAGGATGTGGAAGAGATTAGAACATAGTCAAAAGGACATAGTATGAAATGACCTTGAAAAGCAAAGTTCACTTCTTTCATCAACCTTCCCTCTTAGCTTTAGTGAGATATTTCATTTTACAAGGAACTATTTTGTGCACTAAAGTGGAATGCATAATTGAAGCTCCCTGAGAAATTCTTATAGCATTTTTTGTTGTTGTTTTAGTTCTTAGCTGACTGCCAAGACTTGAAATAAGAATTATAGAGTCTGCATAATGTTAAGGGAAAATTTAGGAATGGGCTATATGATTACTTTTCAAATTTTAATTTTTTAATAAAATAGAGAAATGAGAACACCTTACTTTCTTCATTGTGTAAGTTCTGAAAAGACACAGGCACTGTGATCCTTTAAAGATGAAACATGTCATTTACCGAGTCCTAGGAGATACTTGGGTTATTTGCCAAGCTTTTTCTTGGGATTAATCTTAATTCTAATTTTAAATATTATAATTTTTTAGTTGTTTTGCATTTTCTGAACTTCTTTATCTTTCCAAAAAATAATGGTTAGTTTTCGCTTTTTCCTGCTGAAACTAATTTGTTTTTAAGTTTGGTTGATTTAGCTAAATGATCTCCTCCCCATAAAACCTGATGCCTTATCTCAGTCCTTTCTGTTTTTGACCACTCAGACACATTCAACACCTTTTTGCTTATTTTTTTACCTTGGATTTCCTGAAATATCTCAGGTCTTGTTCTTTTTTCTAGACTCCAGGCAGGGTCAGGTGTTCCTCTATATTCTAGAGCTTAAAATAAGCCAAGTGCTGTCAGTGTCAGTCCTGAAGACAAATCGAGAAAAAATATTTCTTTCAGTTTCTGAGTCTCTGAAAGTCAGAATATAAGCATTAGTGAATGATTGATTTCTTATGAAAAAATTCCCCTTAAATAAAGACATGTTGGGTTTTATTTCAAATTCCACCTACACTGCAAATCAGGAGCGTGTCCACTACAGGAAGTGAAGACCCATTTTTATGCTTCCTGCCAAGGGATGTAATGGCTCATCTCTCAGGCAAAACTCCTTCATCAGTGAGGTGCCGTTTATGGAAACGCTTCTCTTTTGCAGACACTAGGGGCTCAGTGTTGTGGTCAGTGATGAGTGGGGAAAGTGGGAAGAAGGAAGTGCAGATATTAACACAGCCTGTTCTATCTCTTCAGAAGGCATACCACTTATTAAGGATAGAACAATGATTACGATAACCCAAAGACAATGTAGAATTTAATAAGTGACGTAACTGAGAAACTAAGTCTTATTTCAGAAGGCAGTGAAAGTTTATGTCCAGTTGTGATAGAGCAAGTTTCCTGAAAGTAGAGGCATCTGACAATGGAGAATGCATATAATATAGGCAAAGCAGGATGATGGCATTGATATTGGATTAAAAGATAACAAAATCTCCAGAGGTGAAGGGGGTGATTATATGTGGAACATTTGTATTGCTCCAATTGGCCAAAGCTGAAAGTGAAGTGGAGAGGGATCACATCAATGAGAACAGGTCCTAGGGGTTCCCATATGGTAGCTTTTTCTATCCATCCTTCAAAATCCAGCTTAGGTATCATGTCTTCTACACAGCCCTTCCTGGTATTCTTTTCCACCTTCTGAATCACTTCCTGCTCAATCTTACCTCTATATCTTGCACACATGTCTACTGATACTTTTGCTACACCATGTTTATTTGCTGGTATGTCTCTCAAGATGGAGAGTTCATTGAGACAGAAGCAATACCTCATTTCTGGAAGCAGGATGACTGCCTGCTGTTTCGGAAGGAGGAACGCAATAAATATTTGTGAAATTCAATTAAGTTGAATCAGCAGAACTTTTGGTTTAAATTCAGCCTTTTCCTAGGGTACTATCTAGTTAAATGTGGTTAAATGCCTCATGAGGCTATTAAAGGCTGTGATATAAACTTTAATATGCATATTTGATATTAGTGTACACTTTAAATACAGGCTTGATGACTAAGTAAATCAACTGTATTGAGTAAAAAATGTATTTAATAAGGAGCTGTAATTTTACCAAAGACGTAAGTGGGTAGCTGGAAACTATTTCATAAAAAAACACCAGAAACATGGAATCTTCCCAAAGACTAAAAAGTTACAGAATGATTCACCTAGAAACTATATAATTATTTCAGCTATTAAATTTTTTTTTAATTTAGAGCAATTTCTATTTAGAGGGCAATGTATAGCAGGGAGACATTTGTGTGCCTAGATGAAATAGACACATAATTCCTCTCATTTAAATCACTTTAGATCATATGACTTAAATCTTTTCAGCTCAGAATAAAAAGTGGTATTAAAAAAAACTAGAGGTTATAAGAATCACTTTTTAAAGCCTAACTTTGTGTTTGATGACTCATAAAGTTTTTTAAAGTAAGTTTTAGAATAAATTAGTAAGAAATTGAATGTTGCCACCAGGCAAACCATTGTTCCCCTACCAGCCTTGTCCTGGCTTTTTGGCTTTGTATAAATTACTTAACCTCTCAGAATGCCAGTTAACACATCTGTAAAATAGTTATAATATATATATTCCAGGGTTATTTTAGAATAAACAAGATAATGTGTGTAAAACATCTTGCCCCCGGTCATCTGCTGTCTGTGTTCAGAAAATGGCAATCACTACAACAGATGCATAGAAATAGATGATGTTGGATACTTGTTAGGAGAAACAACACCAACAAGAAGTAACGCATGTTTTTACCCAGCATTGAGGAGAAAAATCTGAGGATAATGTGAGAGGTATGTGGGATTATTCTAGTAACTCTGAATGGTGCTAATCCAGTGTACATTATTGTAGTAGTTTCACTTATACCATGGAAACATCTCGATTCTTATTCCCCATGACTTGTGAAGGGGTTATTCTAACTTGGAATACCAAACCCACATGCAGATGCTCTGACCAATAAGCACATTTTTAAAGTCAACAGCAGTTTCACTGGCTACACCCCTGTTGTGAATCAACTGATACAAGAGTGAACAAATGGTTTTTATTGTTTTAAAGTTGTTGAGTGACAAACCATCCCAGTTTGCCAGGTAGAGGATTCCTGGGACACAGGACTTTCAAGTGCTAAAACCGGAAAAGTCCTGGGAAAATGGAATTAGTTGGTCATCCACTAGGGGATTTATATTAGTCTATAAAGCAACCAGACTTGTGTGGTTGGGTGGACAGGGGAGATTTGGTCGATCAAGGTTCTGTAAGATGGGCACCAGGGGCTGCTGGCCTAGTTCCCTACTTTTTGCTAATCAGCATCTCTAAATGTGTGTGTGTGTGTGTATTTCCTTTGGTTACAATAGCAATACATCTTAAAGATTTATTTAGTTTTGTTATATTATAGATTTTAGTTCTCTATTTTTTAACATTTTTCTTCACATCTTAGAATGTAAGATAGAAATTTTTTATCTAATTTGTTTGTCTGGCAGATGACAGATGTCTGTAAAAGAAAAACGAAAATCATTCATCCAAACCCATTACTTAAAACTCACCAGGCCGGGCGCGGTGGCTGACGCCTGTAATCCCAGAACTTTGGGAGGCCGAGGCGGGTGGATCACGAGGTCAGGAGATCGAGACCATCCTGGCTATGGTGAAACTCCATCTTTACTAAAAATACAAAAAATTAGCCAGACGCGGTGGCGGGCGTCTGTAGTCCCAGCTACTCGGGAGGCTGAGGCAGGAGAGTGGTGTGAACCCGGAAGGCGGAGCTTGCAGTGAGCCGAGATCCCGCGGCTGCACTCCAGCCTGGGCAACACAGCGAGACTCCGTCTCAAAAATAAATAGAGAAATAAAAATAAACAAACAAACAAAAAAACTCACCAACAAACCAGAACAATTACCTTTGCTATTGCTTCATATTTCTTCCTGGCCATTTTTCGAAGTGTATTTGTTTTATATTTAGAAGTGTTAAGTATATATGTGTAGCTGTATTTTTTTTATTGTCTAAATCATTCTGCCTGTGTAATTTAATATCATTTCCAGCTAAGTGTAAGCATTGTCTCAGGTTAATCAGAAGTCCCTGGTGAATGTAATATGCCAACTGTGTGGAAGGTAGCATGAATATTTAGCTGTTCCTTTGTTGTTAGTCATTGAGGTCTTTCAGTTTTTCATTCTTCTAAATATGGCTAAAAATATCCTTAAATTTTTTTTTTTTTTTTCATTTGGGATTATTTCCACAGACATGAAATTAATTGGCCAAAGGTAGAATTTTGATAAATATTGTTCAAATTACTTTCCAGAAATTCTGTACCTATCCACACTCATTAAAGAAGTATAACATAACCTATTAAATATTATGATTTGAATAATAATTAAATATTAATATTTAAATCATATATTATTCGAATAATATTTAATATTTAATAATACTTTATAATATTCAAATAAGTTGTGATAGTTTGGCAGATGTCAACGTTTGTTTTGTTTTACTTTACATTTCTTTAAGTCTTCTCCATCTCAATATCATAAAAAGTTTTTCTTATGTTTTTTATTTTCTTTTGACTACTTAGGAAAATAAATTTATCTGGACTTTATTTTATATAAGGTATGATATAGAGACTTACCTCTTCTTTTTCCCCTAGTAAACCACTATTGTAGAAGTATAATTTATTAAGTAATGTCTTCTTCTTATTGTGTTTAATTTATAATAAATTATTTTATATATATGCAACAATTTCTGAATTTACAATTCAGTTTCACTGTTGTATTGTACTATTCCAGTGAAGTTGTAGTGCTATTTTAATCACTACAGATTAAAATTATGTTTTGGTGTAGGTTAGTTACTTTTTATATTTCAAAATTAAAAAAAATTTTCTTACATATTTCATTCCGGATGACTTTTAGAATCAGTTTGTTTATATAAAGAAATATCTCCTGCCATGATTTTCATTTGAATTGGTTAGAATTTGTGCATTTGCTTTAAAAAACAGAATAATTCTCCAGGAAAAATATATAGTATTTGTTTTTCCCCTGTCTTTGTTAAATTTTTATAGTTTTCCTAGCATTGTGCTTGCCTTTACTTATGTTGTCAGGTGTGTTATTCCTGAGTATTTTGTGGGTTGTTTTCAATTGTGCTTGTTTTCATATGTCCTATTTGAAATGCAACCCAAGTTTTTCCCATTATGTTTTCTAATTCATTTATACCCTCCTGCAGTTTGCACTATTTTTGTCATGTCTTTTAATGTTATTTACATTTTAAACTTCACAGATATTATAATTATTTTGTAGAGTTAACATTTTGTCAATATTCATGTACATCTACTTACTTATCTCTTTTTCTTTTTTTATTCTAACCTGCATTTACTTGATAGGCTCTGGGATCATTTTTCTTCCATTGGAACACCTCTCTCTAGTGTATTTATTTTAGTGAAAATTTGTTGGTGGAAGATTCTCTCTTTGTCTAAAAACACCACCAAATTCAATAACACATCAGAAATATGACACACCATGTCCAAGAGGGACTTATCCCTGAGGTGCAAGGTTAGTTTCCACATGGAAATTAATGCTATACCTCTCATTAACAGAATGAAAGACAAAAACCATGTGATCATCTCAAAAGATGCAAAAAATAAGCATTTGACATAGTTCAACATCCTTTCATGATAAAAACTCTCAACAAAATAGGTAAAGAAGCAAATTTCCTCAACATAAGGAAGGCCATTCATGAAAAGTGCACAGCTTACATAATAACCAATGGGGAAAAACTGAAAGTTTATCCTCAAAGATCTGGTGTGAGCAAAGATGCCCAATCCCGCACTTTTATTCAACTATCCTGGGAGTACTAGTGAGAAAATCAGACCAAGAAAGAAAAAAAAATCCAAACTGGAAAGGAAGTAGTAAGATGTTTGCAGTTGATATGATCTTATATATAGAAAACTCTAAAGAATCCATAAATTATCTGTTAGAACTGATAAATGAATTCACCAAAGCAGTTTGGGGCCTTATAACTACAAGGTTCTGTCTTATCAATAAGTGACTACTGTCCAGTGAGCTTGTAGGTTATGTAATACAGTTTCTAAATGACTACACATCTAATTATTTGAACTATTTAAAAAACAATTTAACATGTAAAACTTTAAGCTTAGAGCAGGTAAGCTTTTGAGCTAATGGGTCTCAGCCTGTAGTGAAGAAATAAACAGTTCATGGGCCAATACACAGGGGTACTTTAGACTCATTTACATAATAGTCTGCAAGTTCCTATGTTTTGATTTTTGTCTTTTGAGAGCACTGTATAAAGGTCATTTTACTTTTCTGAGATTCCTCTTTCTTAGAAGTCATAGCCTTTCTAGTTATTGTTGTCCGAGCTGTCCTTAACCAGATAATTTTTTTTAATGTGGCTGTTTAAATTGTTCTATGAGGCAGCAGTAGTCTAATGTCAACTAGTCTATTCTAAAGCTGAAAGTCTTTATCTATTAACTAGTGAGTTTAGTCTGTTTATGTTTATCGTGATTACTAATATATTTGGACATATTTGTTATTTCTATGTGTCTTTTTTTATTTGTTTCTCTTATTTTGCTTTGAAGTAACATGTTTTATTATTATGCCCTTTTCCTTTATTAGTTTGGAAGTTATATGTAGAGTTTCTATTTCTATTCAATTGGTGATTACTCTCTCACACATAACTTCATATTGTAATCAAAATACAAATTATATATGTACATTTATTTTAATCAAAATCTAAGTTTATTGTTTTAATCACAACCCCAATATATGTATATATAAAATCTTATACTGAAGCTCCCATCTCGACAACATTCTCCCCCAACACACACACAGAAGCCCACAGGTAGTCTTCAATTTTATTTTTAATTCCATAGTGTTTTTTAAACTTACAGTAATAGTTAATTTCGCTAAATATATATTTAGGCTTGCCAAATATTCTGTTGATATCTTTGTACATCATTGCTTCTTATATCCCTTTTCTCCCTTTCAGATTTTTAGAATACAGACTTTATTGATTCTTTTAGTAGAAGAATAGTTTTGAATAACAAGTTCTCTTAATCTTTAGATGACACAAAGTGTTTTTATTTTGCCCTCAATTTTGTCAAGCTGCATAGATATTTGACTCTGGTAGTTATTTTCTCTGAATATATTGAAGTGTTTTTGTTTTCGTTTTCTTCCATTATTAACAGAGGCTGATAATGTTCTTATGCAAGTAATCATTCCTTTCTCATTAGCAGTTTTAAACTCTTCTCTTTATCCTTGAAACTCAACATTTCACTAAATATATGTAAGAATGTATTTGTATTTATTTGTACTTTTTTTCTGTGCCTTTTAAATTTGAAGATTTAAATCTTCCTTAAATTACAACTATTATTTCTTCAAATTTCTTCATATTGCTTCTCTTCCATTTTCTCTACTTTTTTTCTGGAACTCATGTAAAAGTTATATCAGAAATGACAACCGTTCTTCATGTTCTTAACTTTTTTTATTACATTTCTTACCTCTAAGATTCAGTACTATATTTTGGTGATTTTTCAGATATCCTTCCAAATTTATTATTATTTTCCTGAAATAATTATATCTCCTAATGATTTTATTTTTTTAATTTGTAGTTTTTATTTGGCTTCTCTCATTTTATAATCTCTCTTTCTTGCCTTTTAAATATTTGTATCTTATTACCCTAAACATTTTACACGCACCTACTTTAAAGTTCTGTCCATTTATTCTGTTATCTTTATTTCCACAATGTGACTCCTTCTGTTTGTGAATTTCTGAGGCTGTCTTGGTGTTATTCTTTATCATAACTAACACTGGAGATGCATATTATAGAATTTCTATATATATGCTTTTGTCATTGAAAGATTCCCTGTGAAAGGATCTCACAGGTGATTCTGCCCAGGTTCCATGGGATTCTTCAGTATTAACTAACTTTTAGGCTAGGTTCTTAACTCTGGATTTAAAAAAGTATTCAGTTAGTATAAAGTTGGAATAAGAGCAAGTGGTCTGATTTCTGGTCACAATTATCTTTTCCAATCACAGCCTGGGATATACTTATTATTTCTTTAAATGTCTTCATATTTACAAAAATATGGCTTTCATCTTTCTTATGATCCTAGGAAGTAGGTATTTTTCAGTTCAGTTGATGCTCCCTTGTGGATCCTTATAACATCTGGGAATCAGACTGTAGCTTCCTTGTGGAAGTTAAAGCCCCAGCTCCTAATGTTTGTTTCAGATTCCAGTCCCCTAGGCATACTAGACCTTCAAGCACTGGTCACCACCATGCCTAAGGTTTATTCTTAATTCCTGGGACCTATAAAATTCCCCCTCTGACTTATGAGCAACAACAAAAAAATGAAGTCTACCTCTAGTAGTTTGAAGTTAGAGGGAAAGCTCTTGTGTGTATTCATGCTGCTATCTTACCCATAAATTTCTATTAGAGGCCATTAAAACACTGCCATTAACTTCATTGCTAAGATTTCCTTCTATGCAGGTAGTTTGACAAGTGCACAAATATAAGTTCTTGAGTATGTCCATTGTAATACAGAAAAAGTATAATGACTCTAAATCTCCTTTAATAGGAACATCTCTAAATAAATGATGTAGAGGAATATGATAGAGCCAGCAGACATGCTGTAAAATTATATTTATTTTTATGGAGACATGAAAGCAATGATTAAGATGAAGATGAAGATTATAATAGCTAATTCTTACATGGAGCTTGCTCTGTGCCAGGCACTATTCGAAATGCTTAATGTATATTAGCCCATTTGATTTACTCAACAACCCCAGCTGGTCATATTATTTATCTCCCATTTTACACACAAGAAGCAACAAACCATTAAAATGTCATGGTTTGTGTAAAATATGGGAACCTGCACACATATTTATAAAATATCCTTTTGGAGTGAAGAATAGACAGGGGAGAGTAATAAGTGGCTGGATAACAGAGCTGGGAGGGAGATTTTTAAGCTTTGATCCATCTAAATGTGCTACGATCTACTATAAAAAGAAAGAAGTAGCAGTCAAAAATGGAGATGTTTACCTGGGCCTGGACTTTGTGTTCATGTGTATGCACAGAAGGAATTTTGAGGATTTCAGACAGAGAAGCACATGGACTCTATAGGACTGGGGCATCGATGAATAGTATTGATGACTACTAGTGAGTATTTGTGACTGGCCAGGACATAGAGTATGTGAAGTGGAAAAACAAGGGCATACTACGGATGCATTTATGCTCAACACAAGTCTTTTAGGACACTCTTGATATTACTTATAACAGATTTTCCCTAGGAACACAGTACCGTGTGATAGCAAGTCTTTGCAAATATTGGCACAGCTCTGATTTACTTCTGTTCCCAACTCTATGTCTTCCTTCTCTTTTTCTGAAGTTTATTTATGCATTGTGGAGAATAAATCAGATACTACAGTGGAATAAAATCACCCTGACAAAAAATGTTTCCTTTTATCTCTTATCCATTTAAGGAACAGCAAGTCATTGCTCTTCTTATTTCACGTTCTTAGTAGATCACTTATGTTTTAGTTTTAAAATTCTCATTCTTAATTGGTTCCCAAGATACTTCTAGAAGTACAGTTTGTTAAACCTCCTGTCTTGAATGAGGATCTTGGGAATAGTAGATTGTTTTAAGGTGAAATATTGTCAGTATGCAAGTTTATTCTGGGAGGGAAGCTGATGATGACCATAGGGAGTACTTGAGACTTGAGATAACCTTGATGATATCCAGAGATTATTTCTCTTGGAAAAAAAGTGAGCATTCTGGAAGTTTTGGTGTACTATGGAGAGGCAGCAGGAAAAGAGAGAATAAGTACTACCTGCTTAAGAATCACAATGTGGTTGCTAGAACTGGCCAAGCTTTTGATTAGATGTGTGTTGATATTGCAGTTCTCCCCAAACACGTACCTTTATGATATGGCTACATCTTTTGTATCAGAGTAAAGGGTTTCATGCTGTATTAGAGCAACTTTATTCTAATTTGAAGGATGCCTCTGAGAGTGTCAGGTGGCATCTATGATAATATGGGCACAAGACATTGGTGGGTCACAAGACAAGCCTTAGAGGCTGCAAAGAGTATTCTGGTTCTTCCTGGGTGTCTAATTCCGGGAATCTGACTTCAGAGATGGTCTCATTACTGTGATATACAGCTATAACCCTGATGGTGGATGAGAAAGCATGCAGACAGGGAAAGGGACTTGGAAAGTGTGACTTCCATAGTGCATGCTTCAAGTATACTAATAGTCTATTTGTTCACCCTTACATTAACACCATATCTAGTAATTACTGTAGTTTTATAAGAAATCTTGATATTCACTTGATATCCATTTGAGTCAGTTCTTGGACATCATTCTTCTAATTATCTTGGCTACTCTTGACTGAATTTCCACATCATTTCAAAATGTCTGTCAATTTACACAAAGAAATTGTTTTTGTTTTCTTTTTATACTTTTATTTTAGGTTCAGGCATACATGTGAGGTTTACTATATAGGAAGATAACATATCATGGGGGTCTGGTATACAGAAGATTTCATAACCCAGATCATAAGCATAGTATTTGATTGGTAATTTTTTGATCTTCACCCTCCTCCTGACTTCCATCCTAAAGTAGGTCCTGGTGTCTGTTGTTCCCTTCTTTGTGTCCATGTGTATTATTTGTAAGTAAGAACATGTGGTATTTGGTTTCTGTTCCTGCGTTAGTTTGCTTAGTATAATGGCCTCCAGCTCCATCCATGTTGCTGCAAGGACATGAGTTATTCTTTTTTATGGCTGCATTGTATTCCATGGTGTATATGTACCACATTTTCTTTATCCAGTTTACCTTTGATGGGCATTTAGGTTGACTCCATATGTTGGCTATTGTGAATAGTGCTGTGATGAATGTATGCATGCATGTGTCTTTATGATAGGATGATTTATATTCCTTTGGGTATATACCCAAGAATGGAATTGATGGGTCAAATGATAATTCTGTTTTAAGTTCTTTGAGGAGTTGCAAACCTGCTTTCCATATTGGCTAAATTCATTTACATTCCCACCAGCAATGTATAAGTGTTCCAGTTCCCTTTTCTCCACAATCTCGCCAGCATCTGTTATTTTTTGACTTTTTAATAATAGCCTTTCTGACTCGTATGAGATGGTATCTGATTGTGGTTTTGACTTGCATTTCTCTAATGATTAGTGATGTTGAGCACTTTTTTCACTTGCTTCTTGGCCATGTGTGTGTCTGCTTTTGGAAAGCCTTTTCTTTGTTTTTAATCCTAGTTCTTATAACTAGAGTTTCCTCTTGGAGGTAAAAGCACTGCTTCCTTTTCATATAGGAATGTGAATCACACATCTTAAAAGAGATAATATAATTTCATTTTCTCTAATAGACCATAAGAGCCATGAAATAAATAATGTGAGGTAAATAAGAGCCTTTGAGGTTTTGACTTCTCATTTAATTCATTATATTGATGTCCACTTGGGTCACCTTTTATGTTATTTTGTGTTATCTTGTTCTCTTTTGTAAAAGTTGGCTTTAGCATCCAACTTAAGTTTCCAAGCGGCCTTTAAAAGCACCGCTAATTATTAACTCACTCCTGTCAACTCAACTTTTTCAAGCCAATTGTGTCAGTTAATGTATATAAATTAATAACCAGACATTATTTTTATAACAGGATACCTATTTTATTTTCTATTTTAGAAATGATTGAACTGAGATACAGGGAGATTAAATAACTTGTTCAAGTAAGCAGTTGGAACTAAAGTAGAAACTCCAGACTTCCTGACTCTACCTACTGATATTTTTGCTGTTGCACTGTGCTTCCTCCAAGCTTCTCAGACTCTCCCTTTGACTTTGTCATTCTTTCCATCATGAACAGCTTTGTATTAGTCTGTTCTCACATTGCTATAAAGAAATATCTGAGACTGGGTAATTTACACAGAAACCATTGGCTCATGGCTACATGAACCATTGGCTCATGGTTCTGCAAGCTGTACAGGAAGCATGGCAGCATCTGCCTCTGCTTGGCTTCTGGGGAGGCCTTAGGAAACTTACAATTATGGCAGAAGGTGAAAGAGGAGCCAGCACTTCACAGGGCTGGGAGCAGGAGCAAGAGAAAGAGATGGGGGAGGTTCTACACACTTTTAAACAACTAGATCTCCTGAGAACTCTGTCACTAGAACAGCACTAGGGAGATGGTGCTAAACCATTAGAAACCGCCCCTGTGATCCAATCACCTCCTGCTAGGCCACACCTCCTGCTAGGCCACACCTCCTGCTAGGCCACACCTTCAGCACTGGGAATTACATTTAAACATGACATTTGGTTGGGGGGTGGGAATGCAGATTCAAACCATATCAAGGCTCTTCCCTATTTTCTCCTGGTGAAATCCCAGCTACTCATTCACTTGCAGCATCAGTCCCTTCTTACCCCAGAAACTGCTTCTGATAACTCACGTCACAAGCAGTTTTTTTTCCTATCTGAATTCCCAGAGCTCTTTATACCTCTCACATGTGCTTATCTCTTTCTGCTCTGTATTTATACAAGTCAGTTCTCCCCAGCAGGACTGCCAATATCTTGATGGCAGTAATTGCTTCTTATATATTTGGTATTAACAATGCCTACCTCCAAAGACAACACAGGGTAAATGCTTATTGCTTGCTTAATAGATGAATAAATTAATTCAGTGAGAATATGAAATGTTTTAATATACCCCAGGGACAGACATTCAGAATTAAGACAGAGATGGAGAGAGCATGTTATCAACAACAACAAAAAATTTCAGATAGCTGCCCATCTCAAATGGGAAGAAAGTTAGTATCATTAGCAGGAAAATTAGGTGACACTTATGCTGATACATTTGTTGTTTCCCTCTGGAGAAAACTGTCTATCCCAATATGCTGTGCCAGGGCTGGGATAACTATCCTTGTGGTCTGAGGACAATGTGTTTATTATGGCCTTAGAAATAGAAACTGGGGCTGTGCTATAAATCCTATCAGATATTGAATGGATGCTTTCACCTTCTTCTTAAGATAAGCCAGAAGTTTCATTCTTTTAAGAAAAATGAGAATGTGCCTTGTTTATTGTGAGAACACAGGTCACCTGAAAAGGCAAACAGTTTTCAAATTAAAGATGGTATCTTGTGTATTATAGAAAACAGGAATGTATGGGTTTCCCAGAGTTTCAGGAAAAGCACAACTATCTGGTTGGGGGCTGCTGCTGCTGACCTATCTTGGGAACCACCCTTAGCCACTTAATCTTTTAGGACTTCAGTCTTTCAGCTCCCAAGTGGGAAAGCTAATTTTCCTGTATCATGGTAAGGATTAGCTGTACAATAATGTATATAAATGTGCTCTGTGCACTCTACAGCATTGGACAATTGTAAGGGAGTGTGCACACTGGTGCGGTGGCCAGGTAATTGAGCTGGGAATTCGAAGGCCCGAAGCTAAGATCTGCAAATTTGAAGACTGACTTTCTCTAGACAAAGCAGTGGAGGGTAGGGCAGGGGCTGTACCCTCTCTTGCTTGACCTCTCTCTTCACCCAAGAGTCTTCCTAAAATGTGGTTTGAAAGCTATTATCTTATCTCACTTGATCCTCACTATTCACTTATGTTTATTATTAACCCTACTTTAGAGATCACAAACCTGAAACGTATATGCCTTGCCCAGGTCACACAATGAATAAGCAGTTGAGCCAAAACTTTCATAAAGTTGTCTGACTCTGCATGATGTTTCTAGGGGAGAATAATGATTCTCTTCACTTTGACAACAGCAACCAGGGAATAATGAACCTATGCATTTATAAAAACTGATGCCAGGCTTTTAAAATGGAGCGTTTAGTGTGGTTATAAAGGTGTAAATCCTCTTGTGTTTGTAAACTTGTACACACTGAAGTGGATGAATTATTTAGCAGACAAAAACAACTTGTCTTCTATCATTGCAGAGTGGGGAACGCAGTGTTTGCTGGCAGAATTTATGACTTTGACATCTCAGTCTACATTGTCCTTTTGAAAGATCAAGGTTTTCTGAATCTATATGATCTGCATCCACAGTTTCAGTGATGTAAACAAAATTTTCTAAAGGAGGAATTTCATTTCATAGATACTAGTAGCAAGTCTCTGAGTACTTGTTAGTTTTCTTACTAAAATACTAGATTGGAAGACACTTTCATATTTTTTAGCCCAATACCTGTCTAGCACTTTGACCCTCTCTTTAAAACCATCAGACTGTGTTCATCGACCTCTTTTTACACATATCCATAGTAAAAGAGTCTGAGACCCAGGAGGAGTGGAGCAAGGTCATAGAGACTGGAATCCGAGACATGAACTGGAATTCTGTTCCTTATAAGATATATGATCCTTGGCTTGTTACTTAAAAGCTATGTTCATTTATTCATTCATTATTCACCCACAGACACTGACTGAGTGTCCACCATATGTCAGACACTGTGCTAAGAGCTGCATGCTCAGTGATATCTATGAGCCATGGCACTTGTCTTCATAGAGATTGAAGGCAAAACAGAGGTGATACCATGAGATAATGGACATGAAAGTGCTTTTGCAATTTAAAAGTCTGATAGCATGCCAGATATAATCTTCTGAGGTTGAACATTAGTTGTAATAGTATTAAAATATAATTTCATAGAAAATGAAATTTTGGTTTAAATAAATTGTAACAATAGGTCTAGGGAAAACAGGCTGCCCTGATGGAACTGTTCCAAGACACACATGGACACAACAGGAACTGGGTGCTGACCTACCTTTCCAGGAGAGCATGTGTGGTAGGTGGAGAGGGTCATGAGTTGCTGTGAGGTTTTGGAAGAAGGTGGAATATGAGGAGCTGGAACTGAGTGTTAAAAGACTGTGTGCTGTGAGATGTGATCCAGTCTCTCAGGCATTCAAGTTTTCTTAAATATTACCAAACTCAGGAACTACTAACAAAAAGTATGATTAGATTTCTTACAGAGAATTGTAAGTAAAGGAGTTTTGCTTTGGGTCTAAGTTTTTTAAGGAACAGAACCCAGGTAGCACCAATGAAGTGAAGGTAGAGAGAGTTTGTAAAAGGAAGTGAATCATGGCACCTCAGGGAGGACTGAGTACTGCAGTACTTGGCATTTGGGACTTATTTAACCAGATTTTTGCATCGATCAGCCTTGGATAAGTAATGTAGGCCAGGTGTGATGGTTCACACCTGAAATCTCAGCATTTTGGGAGGCCGAGGCGGGTGGATCATTTGAGGTCAGGAGTTTGAGACCAGCCTGGCCAACATGGTGAAACCCCGTCTCTATTAAAAAATTAGCTGGGCGGTCGTGGCATGCACCTATAATCCCAGCTACTTAAGAGGCTGAGGCAGGGTAATTGCTTGAGCCTGGGAGGCAGAGGTTGCAGTCAGATGAGATTGCACCGCTGCACTCCAGTCTGGGTGACAGAGTGAGACACTGTCTCAAAAAAAAAAAAAAAAAGAAAGAAAAAAGAAAGAATGTAGCTCAGGCTTCATGCTGGGTGTGGGTCAGCTGCAGCTCTGACCACACGGCTTCATTCTATTATCTATGCTGTGGAAGCAGCTGCTGGTTGGGAGATGCTGTTCTCATGGTAAGAGGAAAAGAGTGGTGTTAGGAGCCTTTAAATCTTCTGCAAAGCAATATTACTACTTGATATGGTTTGGATCTGTGTCCCCACCCAAATATCATGTCAAATTGTAATCCCCAATGTTGGAGGTGTAACGCCTCCAACACAACATCTCTCTAGTGGGAGGTGATTGGATTACAAAGGTGTAATTCTCATGAATGGTTTAGCACCATCCCCTCTTGGTACTGAATAGTGAGTTCTCAAGAGATTTGGTTGTTTAAAAGTGTGCAGTACCTCCCTTCTCTCTCTTTTGCCCTTGCTCCAGCCATGTAAAACATGTCTGCTTCCCTGTTGCCTTCTGCCGCGATTGTAAGTTTGCTGAGGCCTCCCCAGACGCTGAGCAGAAGCCAATATGCTTCCTGTGCAGCCTGTGGAACTGTCAGCCAACTAAACCTCTTTTCTTAATAAATTACCCAGTCTCAGATATTTCTTTATAGCAGTGTGAGAATGGACTAATAAAGCTCTGCTCACATTTTATTGGCCAAATGAGTCACACAGCTGAGCCTGATGTCAGTGGGGCAGAAAGATATGATCCTCTTACAAAATGTAGCAGTTTAATAATTGAGAACTATAATTAATCTTCTACAGTATCTAAGGGCAGGGAGACACAATCTGACATCGAGATTACATGGCCATAGAAGTGAAGTAATCTATGGAGACCCAGGATTTATCCAGCCCTTAAATCAGGAAAAGTGATAGAGTGGTGAGAGTGATGGAGAATGGAGTAGTAATAAAGGATGCAGACATAAAGGAAGATTAGGATTTTTTTTAAAGTTTTGAGTACCACAGGGAGAAATGTGTATCTTTTTTTTTTAGAGGGAAGTAGTTGTTATTTTTTTGCAGATAGTAAATAATTTTAGCACTGTTTCTGGTGGCAATGTGAAGGATGGATTAAATAGATGAGAAATATACTTAGAAAAGTCAGTAGAATATGGGCAGAAAAGTCCAGAAGGGTACATACCAGTGGTAAAGTCAATGCAAGTGAAAAAAAATAAGGACGTTTCAAAGACATATTTGTCAGGACTTGGGTGTAGGTTTGTTGTCATCAAGCTGGTAAGAATTTCACTGTTGTACCATCTTATTAATGTAAAATTTACAAATGATTTTAGTAGAGTAAATAATATGGCAGCATGGATTATTCAGCCTGCTTAGAAACAGATCCCTTTTTAAAGCATGCTGGAAGCTTACCAGCAGCTTCATCCAGGGATGATGACCTCAAAGAGCAAATCTCACTCACAGGCAGGATAGAAATTCTGCTGTTACCCACTGGGATAGCTATAAGAGTAATTTATAGCTTATGTGCATTCTGATTGACCCCTGATGATTGGTTGGGGCCCATGACTTACTGGCTATGAAATGTTTTGAATACCATCCTTGCCCACAAGATCAGTTTATCTGTTTCTTTATTTTTCTAGTCTTCATGATATTACCAAGTGGGAACCAAAATGGGTATCCAAATTCAATGATTCCATACCCTTTCCCAGAATACAGCCTTATGTTGCTTAATCCTCTTGTAAAAACCTCATGAGAGCACACATTGACCCACAGCTGAACATTCTGCCTTGACCTAATGGCCTCCTCATCTCTCCATTCGGAGAGGACTAGAGTTCCATCCTTACTTCCAGCACAGCTCCCACCACGGTCCATCTTCATGAGCCTTGGTTGTGACTGTGGTTGAGTATTGTCTCTCAGATCCATCATGTCAGCCCAGATATCTCCCATCTTCCTTGGCACTGACCATCTCCCAGATTCATTGGATTAGAAACTAACTTCCCAGTTGCTTCTCCCTTCCTTCCTTCCTTCCTTCCTTCCTTCCTTCCTTCCTTCCTTCCTTCCTTCCTTCCTTCCTTTCTTTTTTTCTTTCTTTCCACAGTCTAGCTCTGCTGTCACCCAGATTGGAGTTCAGTAACATGATCTCAGCTCACTGCAACTTCTGCCTCCTGGGCTCAAGGCCTTCCGGGTCCAAGCAACCCTTCTGCCTCAGCCTCCCGAGTAGCTGGGATTATAGGCACGTGCCACCATGCCTGGCTAATTTTTAAATTTTTTTTTTTTTTTAGCTAGAGACAAAGTTTTGCCATATTGGCCAGGCAGGTCTCGAACTCTTGGGTTTAAGCAATCCTCCCACTTCAGCCTTCCAAAGTGTTGGGATTACAAGCTTGAGCCAGCATGCCTGACCTGAAACTTTCTTTATATCCAAGCAACCAAGTCAAAAACTTTTCTCTGCTATCTCCAGAAGGAAAGAAACTTCTGCTTCTCTTCTTTCCTGTAACCTGTTCCTGTTGAGATCAGGGTGATCCCTCTTATCCTTGTGGGGTCCTTCTCTGCACACTCAATCCTCCTAGTGCATCCTTTTCTTTATTACACACTGAATTTCAGTCTTGTTGCATTAATTATATACCAATAATAATTTAATCATACAGCACTCTCATCCATCATTAAACTCAGGTCCCCTAAGGCTTCTCATTTCCCAGCAGTTTATAATGCTAATTTTAGTTAAGTTCTGTTATCTCCTCTGGAATACTTATGCAGGCATCTTGTTCTCTACCCGTTTCCTATATGTTGATGTTTCTCAGGATGCTTATTGTTTTCCTCTACTCATTCTGCTTGGCGAGTTCATCAACTGCTTATGTTTGTTGAGAAGAACTGGAATTTTCTCTCTAATTCTCATCAGAACACATTTAGACTTGCCTTTTTATTTTGCTGATAAGAAAGAAAGGAAATTGATTTTGGTTTCTGGCACATAGCGAAATGAGGGAACTTTTGTGTAAGATAAAGAAACAACTACTTCTTCTTGTCATGTACTTTCATAGTCCCATCTTCTTTCTGCCTGATGTATAATTTCATCTCATCTTCTCCATGCTTAGCTGGAACTTTCCATGCCTATTTATGACGTAGTCACTGAGGGCTTTTCAGCCCTCTCTCTCTCTCTCTCTCTCTCTCTGCGTGTGTGTGTAGCCCATCTCTCTTTAATTTTATTTCTATTCTTTTTTCATTATTTCTCAATCAACATTATGATAGTTACCAAACCCAGATTTCTCTGGCTTTGAAGCTGTCTGTGGCTCACCTAGCAGAACTATCTCTCCCGCTGACTAGTATTGGAAGGAGTGACCGTAGTTCCAGAGCATACCAACTCCCAATTCAGCAGACACAATAAACTGGATCTTGCAGAATATTTTTTTTTTGGCTTTACCAGGGTGGGGAAATCAGGTTTTCTGTTACCTGGCCTGTAGAAGTCTAGTTCTGATTCTTTTCAGGGACTGTATTCCAGAAATGTTCCCAGCAGTAACAAAATAAGTCTGAGGAGTCAGTTACAGGTGTAACTCTGATCTGACAACCAGGTTTAAATTGGGACTGTCTTTCCTAAAGCAATCACATATTTGAATTATTGCCATATTTATTGTATGCATTGTTAAATATAATACATCTCTCTTTAAAAGCAAGCTTAGAGTTTGGCACAATCACAAGGAATTATTAACTGTTATAATCTGGAAGGAAAGCAAACAGTTACGATCTCAGGGCTAATCCGAATTCCCTAGCAACTGTGAGTTTTTTTTTTTTTTTTGTCTAGCACGTATATCCCTACTGGACTCCATATGTGTAACTAGATTGCTGCTGGACTTTTCTTTTTTGGATGTTCTATGTTAAACTACATTTAAATTGACCCATCATATTTTCTCTCAATTCTCATTCTGTGTTCCACATCTCAGTAAATGTCACCAAAATTCACTAACTCTTTTACTTCAGGAGCAAGGATGCAATCATTAATACCTTTGTCTTCCTCATTCCTTCTCAATTTCCAAGTTCATTCTGTATTTTCTTTAAAGATTTGAACTCACATTTTTCTCACCAGCCTCACTGCCATGCCACGGAGGAGTTCATCTGAACTTGGTGAAATTACTCTAATAGTTTATAGTCTGTTTTAACATCCAATTGTATTTGGTTTTGTAATGTTCTATACTACATGCAATGGTCTTTTCACTCCAAATAGATAAACTTTCTCGAAGGTAAATATTATATTCCCTACCTTTTGGCATATGCATTGTTTTAATTCTGGTGCTAGAGCTATACATGTAGTACATTTAAATGTAGTTTTGAATTTGGTATTCTTGGATAGAACTGGAGGTCATTATGTTAAGTGAAATAAGCCAGGCACAGAAAGACAAACTTCACATGTTCTCACTTATTTATGGGAGCTAAAAATTAAAACAATTGAACTCATGAAGATAGAAGGTAGAATGATGGTTACCAGAAGTTGAGAAAGGCCATGAGAGTTGGAGGGTTGGGGAGGGGAGTGGAGATAGTTAATGGGTACAAAATAAAGTTAGATCGAATGAATAGGATCTAGTGTTTGATACTACAACAGGGTGATTACAATCAACAAGAATTTATTATATATATGAAAATAACTAAAGATTTTAATTGGATTGTTTGTGACAAAAAGAAAGGATACATGCTTGAGGTGATGGATACCCCACTTACCCTGATTTGCTTATTATGCAATGTATGCCTGTATCAAAATATCTCATGTACTCCATAAATATATACCCCTACCATGTACCCACAAAAGCTAAAAGTTAAAAATTAAAGTAAATAAATAAACTTTCAGGTTAAAAAAAGGAAGTTGATGTTCCTCTTAAAGAGTCTGTGGAAATTTTCTTCTTCATACATCACCTCACAATCCAAATATAAAGGCTAAAGTTGGGCCCACTGGCTAGTTGAACTTGTGTCATCCTAAAGCAGCTTAATTGTAGTATTGTCATGCTTTAAGAGCTGGGAAAATTGAGGAACATGAGATCAGACACAGCCAAACTTAACTTTCACTGAGGCTGCTGCCCCTCCTGTGGGTATAATATTTCCGTTCATCAAAAGATTTTTTCCTTACTTAATGTACTTACCATGTGGTTTTATTAGAATGAATAGCTCTCTCCTTGTAAATGGATTTGGTTGGAAATTCAATTTCTTTCAGGGCCAGTGGGAGAGGTCGAAGGGCTATAAATATTCCTTCTCCAAACTGTTTATAAGTAAAATGGCATTGCCTAAGAGGCCTGAAAAATGTTGTGCTATATCCTGAATTATGTACAAATCCCTGGCAATCTTCTGTTTCTTTCTTTGAAGAGGACAGATTTTACATTCTCCCTCAGTGATGAGTTATGTTCGTAGTTGTCTTAATGGATAGCTGTGTCTATGAAGAATGAGAGTGATCACCAGGGCTTCAACTCTAACTCCTGACTTTTCTTTTAAACCTGGGGACTAGAAATTCTCATCATGCCTCCCTCATTGTTGTATCTAGTGTTGAAATGAGGAGACCTTGGTAGAACCTACTAACCCCTCTGCCTCTGGGTTGTGCAACTTTGGGTAAGGCCCACAACTACTTTGTTCTTATATTTCTTGTGTTAAATGAAACTATTATCTTCTATGCATTCCTCCCAGGCTTGATGTAGATATAAATTTAGTCCCATTTTCAAAGTCAGTTCTTAATTCATTCCATCAAATAATTAGTTTCATAGCATATTTCTGGGTGGCAAGCATGCACAGACAAAGGAGATAATGCAATGCTTTTGTGAAATCACGTACATTGTCTCATGTGATTTTTCTCCTCAGAATGATTGTTGGTCTGGGGAAAAATAAGAATTTTTGGTATTGTCCTCTTTAATTGAAAAGTGAGGTTCAGTAGGAAAGAAATGAAAACTACAATTTTGTGAGTGTCTACTATATGCCAAGCACATGCTAGATGCTAAATATGTAAATTGGATAGCTACCAGCTGATTTCATTTACATCCACTCTTGAATGGGTTTACATCCATTCTAACTTGGCTTCCTCCTCATGTTTTCATCACCCCCAGAGGTATCTAAGCCATCTATTATGGAGTCTTAATTGGGTCCAGTATCGTGGAGAAGTAAATTGGCCCTGCAAAAGAGTTAATTGGAATGTGGGTGGTAGCAACTCTGAAAAACTTGTTTTCATCCTGCGTAAGTAATGGTGTGAGGCAGGGAGGAGTATGTTGTGTTTGCTGACTTGCTGCATGAAGGATAATTAGGTGCTACATCAATGTGAAATAGGATGGCAAAATGAGACTCTTTCTATTTCATTTTAGGCTGAAGGTCCCAAAGACAGACAGTTATACAAAGCAAAAGTGATAACCCAGCTGGCCAAGGAAGTCCTCTAATTTGAGACCTCAATTTTGAGATCTTAATACCTAACTAAAGATAGATTCAGATATTAAAATCTACCTGTTAAGGCTACAGAGGTTGAGCAAGGAGACTTGTTTCAGTTTAAAGGCTTTTGGGGAGAGATTTGTTAATATGCTGCATGTGATTGACACCCTCTTCCTTGCCCATACCGGAAGGGAGAGCATTTAGGGAACTTCAAGAGAAACACTCAGAATAATTGATCTATGTTCCTTTGAGTTTTTGAGGTACAGGTACCAAAAATTTGCCTCTAGAGGAGTGTCCAGAAGAAGCATTCTATACCAGAGGATGAAGTTTAGTACAGAGAATGGATTGTTTCCCCAAGAGGGAGCTAGCCTGGGCCATCTTTGATCCTTTAGAGAATTGCCCAATGGAGCAAATAGTCCCCAGAGAAGGAGAAGACCACTGGCTCTGCAGGGACTAAGGGAGGAATTAGAAGTAACCAGCTACACTGGGACAGTGAATGCATGAAGGAAAGAAAGTTAAAGATCTCCAGTAGGCCCATCTATGCAAAGCTAACAAGAGCTCTCCACATACCCTTGAGAGAAAGAACTAGCTGTAAATACCCAATACATCACTGTTGTTGAGGGGAGGTGTGCCCTTCCTCCAATACCATTTCCTCTACCGTGAAGGATCTGAAACTACTGCCCGAGAGGACAAGGAGATGCAGGGAGAGCTGGAAGGCAAGCACATCCAGGGTCTCCCCTCTTCACTGCAGGGCTGGGAAGAATTTAATTAAATTATTAAATTAATTGATTTTGGTGACAAGGTCTCACTCTGTCACCCATGCTGGAGTGCAGTGGCATGATCATAGCTCACTGTAGCCTCAAACTCCTGGCTTCAAGCAATCCTCCCACCCAGCCTCTTGAGTAACTGGGACAACAGGTGCATGCCAACATACTTGGCTATTTTTTTTTATTTTTAATTTTTGTAGAAACAGGCCTTTCTTTGCTTCCCAGGTTGGTCTCAAACTCCTGTCTTTGAGTGATTCTCTTGCCTTGGCCTCCCAAAATGCTGAGATTACAGGTGTAAGCCACTGTGCCCTGCCAAAGAAATTGTAAATAGAATAAGAAGAGGGAGTCATATAATTCTGACACTGGGCTGGGTGTTTCAGGTTCCAAATTAAGACTCTTTTTGTGTAGAAAATGTTTGGTGAAATATTAATGAACTAAAGGTGATGAGAAAAGAACAGAAAGAACTTCTCCAAAACGTGCAGAGGAAGAACTAGCACATACGCAAAGTGGGTTTGAGCAAACAAATTAGGAGAAATAATTGTTATTTTCTATAGGGTTCCTTTTCCCCAAAGGATCTAGGTAACCTCTGCATCCTTGTTAGTTTCCATAGTTCTTTCCCCTCTTCTTCTCCTTTTCCCCCAGACTAGAATAGTCCAAGTTCATCAAACTGAAAATAAATATTTGCATTGAAAGTACAGAACATGACAAAATATCAGGTAAACTTTGATTCATTTTATTCTGAGATGACTAGAAACATTTTAATTATTCTCTCATTATTTCTACCATCAAGAAGAGATACACATAGAGCTTAAAATACTGCATGGACATAGTAAGTGCACAGAAAGAATTGGCTTTTTTTATTGCTTGCTTCACCTATTTTATTTAGGTATGTAAACAACATTACAGAACTTTCAGTATGAATTCACAAACAATAGTATGCTACCAGGATACTAAATCTAAATTACAGAAGTGAATCCCAAACTATTCAGAACAAATATTATTCTATCACAATGAACTAAATGAGATGTCATAAACTTGAATGATAAAATCTGACTGTTCCTTATATTATCTAAACACTCAGTGGAATACTGGAGTAGCAGAATATTTTATAGAAATATTACTTTGAATTAAAATATTTTTGTATATTCCCTGTCCTCCCCTGAGTCTAAGGGTATTATTGTAGAGCAAAAGTGGAAATATCCTGAAATCAATTATTCTTCCTGTCTTTTGGAAAAGTTTTAAATGGAAGACACAATACTGGACATCTCAATTATATAGGGAAACAAAGTCTTTCAAGGGTAAGAAGAAAGAGAAGTGCAATTCTTTAGAATGGAAAGAGTTCAATGGGTCCCATGAGCAACGGAGACTTGAGCCCTTCACAACAGAACACTGAGGAGAAGGTGAGAAATACGGTGCCTGTGATGTGTGCTAGTGTCTTAGGTACTGGAGCTGTCAACCTCAGCAATGAGGCCTGACTACTCACTTCTGGCACCTGGCACAGTCAGAGAGTTGCAGGACCAAAAGCAGAACCGTGGCTTGGGCCACCAAGATGTTAAATCACACCATAATAAGTTGGAGAGAATAAGTCCCTTCCTTGTTTTCTGGACATTCCATAAATATACCACATACTAGGGTCAAGCTGAGAAGAAATTTCCTACCAGCCTAATGGCATGGAGAATTGGAGTTAAAATTATTGTAGTTTATATCATATTAAGTGACATTTAAAATCAGCATTGCACATTTGCATGTTAGTGCTGGCAGTCGGCCTTTTCCAGCTTCTAGGTTATTATTTTCTAAGTCCACCTTCATTGTACAAACTATAGAAGGACCAAATCTTGGACAGAGAGGTGAATGCTTTCTGTGCCCAGGACATCTGCACTAAGATATTTCTTTGAATTTATCCTTAATAAGTTTATTTGTGTCATCATTGACCACTTTGCTTTTAAAGACCAGAGTATCAGAGAAAGTTGAATTCAGAAAATTCAAAACTTTGCACTGTAGGGGAGAAAAGGACAATATTTAGACTTGGGATTTTACTGTTCCTTAGGTATTAGGGTCCAGTCTTTCTCCAGTATCTGCAGTTAAGTCTCTGAAGACTTGATCTGGCTGACTCTGAAGTTACTGTAACATGGAAGAGTTCTGAGTTTTGAGTCTTTCTCACTTGGTAATCAAGTTACTATTAGACTGTAAGTCTGTTTTTCATTAGTCTTCCCTTTAGGTATTGGTAAATTTGCTAAGTTGTGGGGAGCTAAAAATGCTTACAGATTTCCAGAGGGAAAGATGTATTCTGGAAGAACAATTGACATTTGTCCAACAAATACTTATTAAGCACTTTTTATGTACCATACACTTTGTTGGGTGTCGAGGTTACAAAGATAAAACACATATGGTGCTCTCAACAGGCTCGCAGACCTGACATGAAAAGGAGTGAATGCAATGGAGGGGTAGGAGAAACTGCTAGCATCATATTGGCTTGGATTCAACTTAAGTGTTCTCCTTTGGTGGAAAGTATTTTCCATGAGTTGCTTAAATTTATGTGCAAAAATGACTAAGTAGATTTGCTACTCCATTAATTTCTCTTCTCATAAAGTAATTCCTTTATGATAAGACAATCTTGTAAAATAGTACGGCCTATAGTCTTAGGTCATAATTTTATTAGTTTGACAAAGACTTACAGAGACAGAATGGGTAATCTGTAATGTAAAATCAATGTAGGACAAAGCTAGAGTCTTTCTAAGTGTCAAAATAGATAATATCTCAGGTTAATTATGTGAAAGAATCATAATTGCGATATATCCTTATGTTGCTTTAACTGGAGGAACTAAAATAACTGTGGCTCTGATAGTTACAGCAGACAGGATATATAGGCAATCTGAAAGTTATGAGAAGGCCCAAGTTGGACAGTAATAATTTAATTTTATATTTTTCATAGTAAAAATAATGATATTGACCTCTCACATAATGTAGCAAGTTTTTATGAAGTTTTAATTATTGAAAGAAAATAATAAGGCAGAATTTTGTTCATGTTGCTGTCAGTGGATAAAAACCAAGTACTTCAAAACTAAAATTAATGGTAAAATCTCAGGAATAGACTGGATGACATAATCTCAGGGGTAAATACTAAATGGAATTTACTTTATACATTGTTCTGCATCATGATTTGAAGTTAATTGTTAGATTTTGATATTTCTCTGTAGGTTATGAGTCGACAAGCATTCTAAGATGAGTCAAGAAAAATAATCTAAACTGAACAGTATAATGTGTTACCAAGATATGCTGAAAAGAACATGATTATTTTTATTATAAACTCACATTGTTAAAGGTATCTAATTTGACTCTATTAAGAGTAGCAATGGGCAATACAGTGGCATGGTAAGACAATGGAACATGTGTTAGAAGACAGGAGAGTCTATGGCAGCTTTTCCACTGTTGCTGCTTGGCTTGGGTAAGCCATTATCCATTTTGTTCCCAAATAGACTTCTTTATTAAAAAATGGCATATATACAAATATATGTAGAAATCATAATTTTATATCTTGATTAACTATTACAAAATACACACACCCAGATAAATACCAGGCAGATTATGAAATGAATATTATTAGCATCCCAGAAGCTCTTCTCATACCTCCAGCAGGTTACTACACAACTCCTCCTCCCCAAATATGACAAATATCTTGACTTCTAATTCATAGCTTAGTCTTGCTAAGCTTTAAATGTAGTCAAAAGTCTAGATTTTGTCATTTAGATTTATAATTTTTGTATTTTATCCATATTGCATAAAGAAATAATTCATTAATTTGCATCATTGTATAGTATGAATGTAACAAAATATATTATTCATATATTTGTATTACTAGTTTGGGACCATTTATAATAGCACTCCTGTGAGCATTCTTATACATATCTTTGGTGAACCTACATAGGCATTTCTACCACTTAGAAATAGAAATGCTGCATCATGAGGTATTACTATTTAGCTTATTAGATGATCCAAAACAGTTTTTTTTTGCAAATTGACTTTACCAATTTGCATTCACATATTTGAGAGTTTCTATTTTTCACATCCTTTCCTGTGGTTGGTATTGACTGTCTTTTTCATTTTAACCATTGTGATGGGTGTGTAATGGTATGGCAATGTAATTTTATCTGTAATTTCTTGATTACTAACAAATTGTTTTTATATATTTATTGGCTATTTAGACATCCTCCTTTGAGAATTCATGAGCTTTGATCTAATTAAAAATCACTTATTCTTGGCTGACCGTGGTGGTTCAAGCCTGTAATCCCAGCACTTTGGAAGGCCAAGGTGGGTAGATCATCTGAGGTCAGGTGTTCGACCTCATCTGTTGGTCAGCCTGACCAACATGGAGAAACCCCATCTATACTAAAAATAAAAAATTAGCTGGGTGTGGTGGTGCATGCCTGTAATCCCAGCTACTCAGGAGGCTGAGGCACGAGAATCACTTGAACCTGCGCGGTGGAGGCGATCTCCGCTACTCAGGAGGCTGAGGCACGAGAATCGCTTGAATCTGGGAGGCGAGCTCAGTGAGCTGAAATCGTGCCATTGCACTCCAGCCTGGGCACAAGAGCAACAGTCTGTCAAATAAATAAATAAATAAAAATATAAATAAAAAAAGTAAATCACTTATTCTTTTAGTAGTCTCTTAAAATATACAAACATATTTTAATTATATAGTCTTTAATGTACATATCATCACAGATTCTGTGGTTAGCAGTTTGTGTGTCTTAATATGTCTTTTAATCAATGAAGTTTTTAATTATAAATCTAATTTGTCAGGTTCACTGAGATGTAATTTACATATCATAAAATTAATCTATAAAAATGTGTAGTTCAATATTATTTAGTAAGTTGGCAGACCTGTGCAACCATCCTCAAAATTTAGTTTTAAAACACTTCTATCCCCCAAAAAGTTCCCTTATGCTTGTTTGCAGTCAATCACCATTTCTATCTTAGTGCCAGGTAAGTATACTTTCTATTTCTTTTATTTTGTCTTTTCTAGAATTCTATACAGATGGAATCATACAATATTTAGCCTTTTGTGCCTGTTTTCTCATGTTCCATAATGGTTCTAGGTTCATCCACATTGTTACATGTATCAATATTTAATCCCTTTTTACAGTTAACTGGTGTTTCATTTTATAAATTAACACATTTTGTTTATCCATTCAGCAGTTGATGGGCCTTTGGCTTACTTCCAGCTTTTGTCTATTATAAATAAAATTGTTATGAACATTCATGTCTACATTTTTGTGTAAGCATATGTCTTCAATTCTCTTGAGCTGATATCTAGGAATAAAATTTCTACGTCATATGGTAAGGGTACAGCTATCTTTTTCAGAAAATACCAGTATCTTCTGGGGAGAAATGCATATAAAGTCTTTGGCCTATTTTTTAATTGGCTTACTTATCTTGTTATTTTATTGAGTTGTAAGGGTCCTTTATATATTCTGGACACAAATGCCTTCTCAGATATATGATTTTTTAATTTACAAATATTTTCTTACATTTTGTAGGTTGTATCTTTGCTTTCTTGATGGCATTGTTTACAGTACAATAATTTTTAAATTTGATAAAGTCCAATGTGTCTAGCTTTTTTTTTCTTCTGTCACTTATGCTTTTGGTATCATATCTAAGAGGTCTTTGTTGTTCCTAAGGTCACAATTTATGACTATATTTTCTTCTAAGAGTTTTATGGTTTTAACTATTACATTTGGATCTGTGATGCATTTTTAGTTAAATTTTGGTTATGGAGTAAGGAAAGGGCCCTCTGTAATTATTTTACATGTATATATGCAGTTGCCCACATGCCATTTACTGAAAACATTATCTTTCCCCTTTGAATTGTCTCAGCGCTCTTGTTGACCATCATGTCATTGGCAAGGTGGCAGAATAGAAAATATCAGTCTTTCCTCTCCCACAAAAATCTACAATTAGATAGCTACCTATCAATGAAAATAGCCTCACGGTGGCTCATGGGTCGGATTAAGAACTTGCAGTAATACGGTGAAGAAAAAAAAAAGGAGAATATCTGCACAGAAAAGACGGCTTGAGAGATTTGAGTGCCTGAGACATCTGGAGATAGCTAGCAGCAAAGAAGCAGCATTGAGGATATTAGTCTCGGCCACATGGTGAGTGCCACCACGGTCTCTGATGGCCTGCAGAGGACACAGGTAGCATTCACCACTGATATAATCAAAAGTCATGGACTGCAGATGCTCTGGAGAAGGAGATGCTGCTATGCTCTGTCTTCTACCCCTAGAAAGAGGCACCGTTGTATCACCCTGGGATTGGAACCACCAGGCCACCCAATCCACATGTGCCATGGACCTGAAATCTGTGGCTGCTCCTTGCATGTTTGCACTCTAGACCCTTGCTTTGTGACCAAACTGTGCATACCCATGCATCAGACACTGGAGTTATTGTCACTGCAGGATAAACCTGCCATGAGCCCAGGACCATGGTTGTTGTGCATACACCTGTGCTCTGGACCCCAGCTCCACTGCTGCTCCATAAGCAAGTGTGACTCAGACACTGGAGCCACCACAGTGACAGGCTATCTTGCACATTGAATCCCAGAGCCACTGTCACTATACATGTGCTTATGCTCCAGGTTCCAGCTGTGTGACTGTTTCATGTGCCATCATGAAAGTACCTGTGAACCTGAACCAGTGCCAAGAGAGATCAGGAGAATCTCAGCAGTCTTCACCACTAGAAACCCAAACATCCCCTGCGGCCACTGCAGACACCCACAGCCTTGGCAGCCGAATACTCCTGCAATATTTGCCAACACTGCCTCAGGTAACAGAACTGCATAAAAACTATGCCACTGGACACCACCCATTCGATGACCTTAAATCCACCCATTTTGGGGATGTTTCCCTACTTATCCAGTCCGTAAAATCTGGAAAAGTTGTCTGCTCCATTGAATATGGAGATATCAATGCAAGGCAACAGGAACACACACACACACACACACACACACACACACACACACACACACACACACACACACAAGAAAACTGAAACCACCAAAGGAACACAATAATTTTCCAGTAACCAACCTCAAAGAAACAGAAATCTATGAATTTCTTTACTAGGAATTCAAAATAATTCTTTTAAGGGATCCCAGGAAACAGAGAACAAACAGACAACTTAACAAAATCAGGAAAAAAACACATGATTAAAATGGAAGTTTAACAGAGAGTTAGAAATCATAAAAAGAGCCAAACAGAAATATTGAAGCTGAAGAATACAAGGAATGAAAATTTAAAAATGCAATAGAAGGCCAGGCACGGTGGCTCATGCCTATAATCCTAGCTTTTTGGGAGGCTGAGGTGGGTGGATCACAAGGTCAGGAGTTTGAGACCAGCCTGGCCAATATGGTGAAACCCTGTCTCTACTAAAAAATACAAAAATTAACCAGGCATGGTGGCATGCTCCTGTAGTCCCAGCTACTCAGGAGGCTGAGGCAGGAGAATCGCTGGAACCCAGGAGGTGGAGGTTGCAGTGAGCCAAGCTCATGCCACTGCACTCCAGGCTGGGTGACAGAGCGAGACTCCATAAAAAAAAGAAAAAAAAATGCAATAGAGAGTGTCAACAATGGGTCAGGCATGGAGGCTCATGCCTGTAATTCCAGCACTTTGGAAGGCTAAGGTGGGTAAATTGCCTGAGCCCAGGAGTTCAAGACCAGCCTGGGAAATATGGCGAAGTCCCAGCTCTACAAACATACACAGATTAGCTGGGTGTGGTGGCATGAGCCTATAGTTCCAGATACTTGGGCTGAGGTGGGAGAATCACTTGAGCCTGGGAGATTGATGCTGCAGTGAGCCAAGATTGCACCACTGCACTCTAGCTCGGGTGACAGAACGAGACTCTGTCTCTAAAAAACAAACAAACAAAAAAAAGTGTGCCAACAATGGAACCGAACAAGCAGAAGAAAGAATCTGTGAACTCAGGCCAGTTTATTTGACAATATCCAGTCAGAGAAGAAAAAAAGAAGAATGAGTGTCTACAAGATTTATGAGATGCCATTGAAAACCATTTTTCGTATTATAAAATTTTATGAAGAAGAGAAAGAGGGACAGAAATTTACTTTAAAGAAGGTTAAAAACTTCTCCAATCTGAGAAAAGATATGAACATCCATAAATAAAGCACTAATATTTTCAATGAGATTCAACCCTAATAAGAATTCACTAAGACATATTATAATCAAACTGTCAAAAATCAAAGACACACATAGATGGAAAGTGAAAGAATAGAAAAAGATATTTCAGACAAAACAGACATTATGTCAAAAATTGTGAAGGAGACAAAGATGGTTATTATATAATGATAAAAGGGTGAATTCATCAAGAGGTTATAAAATTATAAATATATATGTACCCAACATCAGAGTACCTAAATCTTTAAAGCAAATGTTAATAGATCTGAAGGGATAGATAGACAGAAATATAATAATATTAGGGGATATCAATGTCCTACTTTAAACAATGGATAGATGATCCTGACTGAAAATCAATGAGGAAAACACTGGATTTGAACTACACTTTAGATCAAATGGACCTAACAGATATATACAGAACATTTCATCCAATAGCAGCAGATACACATTCTCCTCAAGCATACATATTAGAGACATTCTCCAGTGGAGATCGTATGTTAGGCCAAACAAATCTTAACAAATTAAATAAGATTGAAATCATTTCAAGTATCTTTTCATACTGTAATGGTATAAAACAGGAAATCAATAACAAAGGAATTTTTGAAAAATCACAATTATATATAAATTAAACACCATGCTTCTGAAAAACCAATATGTCAAAGAAGGAATTAAAAGAGAAATTTAAAAAATTTCTTAGGACCAAAAAAATTGGAAATGCACCATAGTAAAACTTATGGGATGGAGCAAAAGCATTTCTGAGAAGAAAGTGTGTTAGTAATAAATGTCTACATCAAAAGAGAAAGATTTCATAAAACAAGTTAATATTACACATCAAAAACTATAAAAAGAACAGACTAAGCTAATAGTTAGTAGAAGGAAGAAAATAGAAATTGTAAGAGCAGAATTAAATGATATGGAGACTAGAAAACCAGTAGAAAAATCAATGAATATAAGAGTTGACTTTTGGAAAAGATAAAATTAACAAACATTTAGCTAGGCTAAGATATGAAGAAGATGCAAATAAATAAAATCAGAAATGAAAGAAGAGACCGTTAAAACTGATACCCCAGAAATACAAAAAAAGAGAATACTATGAACAAATACATGCCAAAAATTGAATAATCTAGAAGTAATGAATTCCTAGACACATACAACATAACAAGACTTCATCATGAAGAAATAGAAAATCTGAACACACCAAAAATGAGCAAGGAGATTGAATCAGTAATAAAAAATACCTCCAATAAGAAAGCCCAGGACCTGATTATTTCACTGTTGAAACTGTGAAATAAAGGATGATATTTAAGAATTAATATCATCCTTTTCAAGCTGTTTAAAAAAATTCAACAGACGGTAACATTTTATGGTCATGTTATAAGGTCAGCATTACCCTGATACCAAAGCCAGATAAGGACACTACAAGAACAAAAAATTACAGGCCAGTACCTCAGTACCTCTGATGAACATAGTTGTAAAAATTCTCAACAAAATCCTGGCAAGTGATATTTAACAGCCCATTAAAAGTTTCATACATTTTAATCAAGTGGAATTTATCCCTGGGATGCAAGTATGATTAAACATAAACAAATCAATAAATGTGATACATTGATTAATAGAATACAAGACAAAATCATACAATCATCTTAATAGATGCAGAAAGACTATTTGATAAGATTCGACATCTTTGCATAATAAAAACTCTAAAAAAATTAGATATAAAAGAATGTACCTCCAAAGAATAAAGGCCATATATGACAAACTCACAGCTGATATCATACTCAATGGTGAAAAGTTGATCACCTTTTTCTCTAATATCAGGAATAAGACAAGAATGCCCACTCTCACCACTTCTATTCAACACAGTACTGGAAGTCCTAGCCAGAGTAATTAGAAACAAATAAAAAATAAAAGACATCTAAATGGATGGAAAGGAAGAAGTAAAACTGTCTCTGCAAATGACATTATCATATATATGGAAACCCCTATGACTCTACCAAAAACCTTTTAGAACAAGTAAATGCATTCAGTAAAGTTGCAGGATACAAAATCAAAGCACAAAAATCAGTTGCAGTTCTATACACTAAAAATGAACTACCTGAAAAAGAAATTAAGAAAGTAATCTCATTCACAATAGCATGAAAAAGAATAAAATACTTAGGAATAAATTCCCCTAAGGAAGTGAAAGTTCTGTATGCTGAAAACTATAACATATTGATGAAAGAAACTGATGAAGATGCAAATCAATGGAAAGATATCCCATGTTCGTGGATTGGAAGAATCAATATTGTCAAGATGTCCATACTACCCAATGTGAACTAAAGGTTTAGTGTAATTCCTATGAAAATTCAAATGGCATTTTTCACAGGAATAGAAAAAAAATCCTAAAATTTGTATAAAACTATAAAAGACCCCGAAAAGCTAAAGCACTGTAGAATAAGAAGAACAAAGACAGAGGCATCACGCCTCCCAATTTCAAATAATATTACAAAACTATAGCAATCAGAGCATTATAGACCAATGGAAAAGAATAGAAATCCCCCAAATAAGCTCATGCATATATGGTCAACTAATCTTTGACAAAGATGCTAAGAATATACAATGGAAAAAAGATAATTGCTTCAATAAATGGTGCTGGGAAAACTGGTATGTACATGTAATTTAAAAAAGCAAATTGTATCCTTGTACCATACAGAAACTCCAACTGAAAATGGATTAAAGATTAAACATGAGACCTGAAACTGTAAAACACCTAAAAGAAAACATGAAGAAAAAGCTCCATGGACATTGCTTTTTTTTTTTTTTTTTGAGACGGAGTCTCACTCTGTTGCCCAGGCTGGAGTGCAGTGGCGCGATCTCGGCTCACTGCAAGATCCGCCTCCCGGGCTCACGCCATTCTCCTGCCTCAGCCTCCGGAGTAGCTAGGACTACAGGCGCCCGCCACCACGCCCGGATAATTTTTTGTATTTTTAGTAGAGACGGGGTTTCACCGTGTTAGCCGGGATGGTCTCGATCTCCTGGCCTCGTGATCCACCCGCCTCGGCCTCCCAAAGTGCTGGGATTACAGGCATGAGCCACCGCGACCGGCCTGGACATTGGTTTGGACAAAGATTTTTTGGCTACGACACTAAAATCATAGGCAACAAAAGTAAAAATAAATAAGAGAGACTACATAAAACCAAAAAGTTTCTGCACAGCAAAGGAAACAATCAGTAAAATAGAAAAGAACCCACGGAATCGAGACAAATGTTTGGAAACTATATATTCAATGAGGGGTCAATATCCTATATATATTAGGAACTAATACAACTCACTAGAAAAACAAAACAAAACAAAACAATTAACCTGATTAAAAAATGGACCAAGGACTTTGAATAGACATTTTTCCCAGGAAGACATACAGATGGCCAACAGGTATATGGAAAAGTGATCCATATCACTAATCCTCAAGGAAATGCAAATTAAAATCACAGGGAGACATCACTCACACCTGTGAGGATGGCTGTTATCAAAAAGTCAAAAGATAACAAGTGTTGCCAAGGGTGTGAAGGAAAGGGAACAGTTATACATTACTGGGGTGGAATGTTTGCGGAATTGTTTGTGACACCACCATTATGGAAAACAGTATGGAAATTCCTTTAAAAATTAAAAATGGAGCTACTATATAAACCAGAAAGTCCACTTCTAGGTATTTATCCAAAGGAAATAAAATCAGTGTCTCCAAGAGATATCTGTACTCCCATGTTCATTGTAGCATTATCCACAGTAGTAAAAATATGGAAGCAAGCGAAGTGTCTATCAGTGAGTAAATATATAATAAAATTGTTGTGTATATACATAGATAAATACAACAAAATATTATCCAGCCTTAAAAAAGGAAACCCTGCCATTTTCAACAAAGTGGATGGACCTGGAGGACATAATGCTAAGTGAAATAAGCCAGATACCGAAATATGAATACTGCATCATCTCATTTATATGTGAAATTTTAAAAAGTCAAACTCATAGAAACAGAGATTAGAAGGATGGTTGCTAGGCATCAGGGGTGGGGAAAATGGGGAGATGTTGGTTAAAGAGTACAAACTTACAGTTATACGATAAATAAATAATGAGTTTTTCCACTTAGGAATATAAGTTTGGGGCTGCTTTTGTCAAATTTATTTCTAAATGTTTTATTATTTTTGATACTATTGTATGTATTTTCTTAATTATATTTTGTTAGTCATTGCAAATGTGTAGAAATAAAATTGATTTTTGTACATTGATCCTGTATTCTGCAACTTTGCCAAACTTGTTCATTAGTTCTAATAGATTTTTAGTAAGTCCCTGAGAATTTCCGGTATGCAAGATCATGACATCTGTAGAGATAGTTTTACTTCTTTTTATTTCCAATCTGGGTGACTTTATTTATTTATTTTGCCCAATGGAACTGAGTAGAACTTCCAGTATGATGCAGAATAGAAGTGGCAAAAGATGATACCTTTGCTTATTTCTGATCTCAGGAAGAAAGCATCCAGTCTCTCGTCATATGTACAATGTCAACAGTGGGTTTGTTGTAGTTTTCCTTCATCAGTTTGAGGAATTTCCCTTCTATTCCCAGTTTGTTGAGTATTTCTATCATGAAAGAGTGTGAATGTTGTCAAACATTCCTTTCATATTTATTCTATATCTGTTGAGATCGTCATGTGGCTTTTGTTCTTCCGTCTATTGATATTCTCTCTCTCCCTCTCTCTCTCTCTGTCTCTTCCCCTCACTCTCTCTTTTTGGTCATGGACCAAAAGCAAATTTTTATAATTTGCTGGAATCTGTTTGCCTGCATTATCTTGAGAATTCTGCATCTACATTCATAACAAAGATTGCTTTGTAGTTTTCTTTTCTTGCCATGTCACTGCCTGGTTTTGGCATTTGAGTAATATAAACCTCATATTACTTCACACATATTTGAAGTATGTGTGCCAAGTCACCAAAGACAAAAATCTCCTTTTATTATGATATTTAACTAATTACTTAAATGTAATAGAGGTAGATGTAAAGTATTTTTAATAAAGAAGCCTTTTTATTTTTGAAGACAGTTTGAGATATAGATGATATAAAAATAGAATATGATTTCTTAAAAAAATAGAAGTATGGAGGGTGGGGGAGAAAGAAGAGTTCTTGTTTTTTTCTCTTGATTAAAATCCATCCTTTTAGATGTGATGTATTTTTCTAGTGAGAGAGGTGTGCAGAAAAAAAATACATGATGAAGGACCAGTCTGTTTTTCAGCTGAAAATTAGACCAAGGATTTTAATTTATCTTCTAGTTTCTTCTAGTTGGCTGTGTGAAGAGTCTGGAATGAGGTCTCCAGAGTAATATAGTCACAAATAAGGAGGAGCATGCAGAGAGCCAAAGGGAAGAAATAATGATGAAGCAACCTGATGTTTCTATTCCACAGGCTCCAAAATGAGGCACCAGAGGCATAGGCAATCCCAGAGCCAACCTGGAATTACAGCCAGATGAATGGCTCATATCTACAGAGAATTAGAAATGGGAGAACGCTAAATCCTAAAGGGAATGGCTGCCTATAAAAGTCCTTCAGAACAAATCTCAGACACATGCCTTTCTTTCAGGCAAGGAACATAGATCTAGGGACAGTGAGCCTTGCAGGAGACTTGATAGTTTTTTGTCTACCTTCTCTGAGAGGATGGCTAACAAACTTTTCTCAGATAAAGAGGATCACCAAAAGGGAATTTTCTTAAATATGCTTCCTGTGTCAAAAGCAAAAAAAAAAAAACAAAACAAAACAAAAAAAAAGAAGACTGAAAACCAGGGGATACAGGGAATTGGTATTAAAGGAAACAATGATAACAGCAAAAACAAAACATGTTTGGAAAGATTGTTATTGTTCATAGTGAATCCTTGTATGTACTGCTTAATTTACATATTGGCCCTGTATTTGTTTTCTAATGCTGGGTAGCAAATTAAATAGATGACCATGAATTTAGTGGCTTAAGTAAACAGCCATTATTGGTGCTGGGAAAACTGGACACATATAGTGCTAGCCATATGTGGAAAGCTGAAACTGGATCCCTTCCTTACACCTTATACAAAAATTAATTCAAGATGGATTAAGGACTTAAATGTTAGACCTAAAACCATAAAAACCCTAGAAGAAAACCTAGGCAATATCATTCAGGACATAGGCATGGGCAAGGATTTCATGACTAAAACACCAAAAGCAATGGGAACAAAAGCCAAAATAGACAAATGGGATCTAATTAAACTAAAGAGCTTCTGCACAGCAAAAGAAACTATCATGAGTGAAGAGGCAACCCACCGAATGGGAGAAAATTTTTGCAAGCTACCCATCTGACAAAGGGCTAATATCCAGAACCTACAAAGAACTCAAACAAATTTACAAGAAAAAAACAAACAATCCCATCAAAAAGTGGGCAAAGGATATGAACAGACACTTCTCAAAAGAAGACATCTATGCAGCCAACAGACACATGAAAAAATGTTCATCATCACTGGCCATCAGAGAAATGCAAATCAAAACCACAATGAGATAGCGTCTCACACCAGTTAGAATGGCAATCATTAAAAAGTCAGGAAACAACAGGTGCTGGAGAGGATGTGGAGAAATAGGAACAGTTTTATACTGTTGGTAGGAGTGTAAATTAGATCAACCATTATGGAAGACAGTGTGGCGATTCCTCAAGGATCTAGAACTAGAAATACCATTTCACCCAGCAATCCGATTACGGGGTGTATACCCAAAGGATTATAAATCATGCTACTATAAACACACATGCACATGTATGTTTATTGCGGCACTATTTACAATAGCAAAGACTTGGAACCAACCCAAATGTCCAACAATGATAGACTGGATTAAGAAAATGTGGCACATATACACCATGGAATACTATGCAGTCATAAAAAGGATGAGTTCATGTCCCTTGCAGGGACATGGATGAAACTGGAAGCCATCATTCTCAGCAAACTATCAGAAGGACAGAAAACCAAACACCACATGTTCTCACTCATAAGTGGGAATTGAACAATGAGCTCACTTGGACACAGGGTGGAGAACATCACACACTGGGCCCTGTCGGGGGGTGGGGGGCAGGGGGAGGGATAGCATTAGGAGAAATACCTAATGTAAATGACGAGTTGATAGGTGCAGCAAACCAACATGGCACATACCTATGTATCAAACCTGCATGTTGCGCACATGTACCCTAGAACTTAAAGTAAAAAAAAAAAAAAAAAAAAAGACAACAGCTATTATTTATCTCATGGTTCTGTAGGCCAGAAGTCCGGCACAATGTGTTTGGATTCTCTAGTAAGTGCCTTACTGTGATATAATCAAGGTATTATCTGGGGCTGCAGTTCTCATCTGGGGCCCAGGGTCCTCTTCTACGCTCACTGGTTATTGAAAGAACTAATTTCTTTGTTATATTTTCCATCTGTCTTTCTTCATCTAGAAGCTAACAATGGCAGGCTGAGTCCTCATGCATCAGAGCTCTTCTACTTCCTCTTTTACTCCCTCTTCTGTTTTCCTATTCTGCTTTAAGGGCTCATGTGATTGCACTCAGCCAACTTGAATAATCCAGGGAAATCCTCCTATTCTAAGGTCAACTGATTAGTAAACTTAATCACATCTGCAAAATCCCACTTGTCATGTAATGTACCATAACCATTCCTGGGAGGAATGCCAGGGCACAGAGATCACTGGGGCCAAAATTCTGCCTATCACAGTCCTGGTGTGATAGAAATTTTTAAGTGTAAATTTTAAAAATAAAAATGCCAAGGCATGAAAATGTTAAATAACCTACTCATGGTCATGTGCCTAAATGTTAGAAACTGTTCTGAGCACCCAGCACTTACTATTCCTTCTAGCTTGCAATCCCTTTGTGTCTGGGAATGAATGAAATAACATGTTTGCTGAGGGCCTAGTTACTACAGTGCTCTATCTAAACAGACATTTAGCACATCTTTATGACTAAGAAAACACATACTTAGTTTAAATTAATCTATACAAAAGAAATATAGTGGATTTCTAAAATGCAAATTTGGTGCTTCTAAAAAAATAATGTGTTTTGGGTAGCATGTAGTGAGGCAGAGAGCAGAAAATAGGTTTGGGTGCATAAAATAGGTTTGGGTGCATATAGAAAGGGTGGTAGCTGGAGTCCAACCATAAGAGAAAAAACTCATAATTCTGTAAGTGCGTGGTTACTTCTTGAATAATGACACCAAGCCCTCTTCTCTTGGGGGTAAATCATAGACACCTCTGTGTTGGGAGCCAGAAATGCTAGTTTTCTAGATGAGCAATTCTTTCAGAGGGATAGAATAGGGCAGCTGCTATGGTTCAATTGTGTTTTCCAAGGTTTATGTGTTGTAAACTTCATTTCCAATACAACAGTGTTGAGAGGTCAGACCTTTGAAAGGTTTTTTGATCATGAGGGCTCTTCCCTCAAGAATGGATTAATGCTTTTATCAAGGGAGTGGATTAGTTAATTTGGGAATGGGTTCTTCACAAAAAGGATGAGTTTGGTTCCCATTCTCTTTCTCTCTCTCTTGCACATATGCATAAACACACATAATCTCTTGCCCTTCCACCTTCCACCATGGAATGAGGAAGCAGGAAGGCCTTTGCTAGATGCAGACTCTTTAACCTTGAACTTCCCAGTCTCCATGACTGTAAGAAATAAATTTCTTTTCTTTATAAATTACCTAGTCTGTGGTATTTTGTTATAGCAACATAAAGTGGACTAAGAAAGTAGCCTAACACAATAGAATAGTGCTTGAGATCTAATCTGAAGGCAGCATTTTCTTCCTAATTTGATTTTACCCTTTCTCAGAAGTGACTTGTTGGCCTTGCACAAGGGCTCAGTGCAATCACATGAGCCCTTAAAGCAGAATAGGAAAACAGAAGAGGGAGTAAAAGAGGAAGTAGAAGAGCTCTGATGCATGAGGACTCAGCCTGCCATTGCTAGCTTCTAGATAAAGAAAGACAGATGGAAAATATAACAAAGAAATTAGTTCTTTCAATAACCGGTAAGCGTAGAAGAGGACCCTGGGCCCCAGATGAGAACTGCAGCCCCAGATAATACCTTGATTATATCACAGTAAGGCACTTACAAACACATTCAATCGAATCAAATGGAATTATAAATAATTCCAAAGTAAGATATCCAATTAAATTTTTTTGATGAATTTAGTAATGTTCCACTCTACTGGACTTTAAATGTGAAAAAGTAAATACAAGCAGCACATGAATAACAGTGCAACTCTTTTAAATAGGAATTGGAATTTTGATGCTGCTAATAGTGGCATCAAATGTGTAAAATAATTTATGGAAGGATAAGATGGCTTCAGAGTTCTGTAGTACTCTACTGTCACCAGTTATTTAGTTAACCTTTCAAAAACTTATTTTATATTACATTTTATCTGCTAAATTAAGAGATTTGGTTTCTGATACCTGACTGTCCTGACTGCACTCTGACTGATTATACACAGACACACAACATCACACACACACACACACACACACATACACACACCACTAAGCAAGTACCCTGTGGTATAACCCCTCAGTCTATTTAATTTCCTTAGAAACACAGCATGGTTATTATTAGAAGTGAAATTTCTTTGTTTTCTATTTGAGAAAAGGACAACAGGCTTACATTGAAATATTAATGTTTGACAATTACTTTCCATTGTATATCCAGATTTGTTTATAAATGAAAAGGCATAAAATTCTAGGAAATAAAATGGCCTCCAAATTCTGAGACTCAAAAGGATTTTGTATCATTAAGAAAAATTAAGTTGGCAGTAAGTTTTTATAATGTGAGCCCTTCATTTATTGCTTTGCCAACTAAAAAAGGGACCGTATTTCAGCTAAACTACCATAGAATACATTTATAAAAATAATCCTAAATCCACTATTATAATGATTATCTCATGAGCTTTCTTGAAATATCCAAACTCCTTGATCTGTCATTCAAATGCATCACTGACTTGACCTTTCTCCACCTTTCTAACCCCTTTTCCCATTATTCTTTTCTTTTTCAGTCCAAACAACAAGTGGTTGCCTGCCCCATCTGTCCTCCCCTCAAGCATACTCTAAGCTATTTAGGCTTTGGGTTCCATGAAATCTGGAAAAATTCTTCAGAGGCTGAAAAACAGTAAGAACATTAATTTCCCCTACAGTTTCCCAGTCTGAAGAGAGCTGCTTGTTAAAACAGGGAAAAGCATCTCTAATTCAAAATGCCAGTAGTCATACAATTAAACTGGGAAATGGAGAACTAATTATGATTGTATAAAATATATGAAGCTTTCATATCAAAAAGTAAATCTCAAATGGCTCAGCTTTAGGATATCCATCTTTCTCAGCCTGGTCCCTGGCTGGAGACAAATATTTGGCATATGTCATAGTTTAGCCATCAACCCAAAGGCACCAAGATACTTGCTGCTATCACCTATTTTCTTCCATGTCGTTTTGAGATCTTTGCCTATTGCCAGACCCATCTTTGCCAAAAAGGAATTAATCATGTTCTAGTGAAGTCACTGTGGGTATGTATTTATTCATTCTCAGGAGCCAGGCAATGGCTCCAGTCCTTTGAGTTCCCCCTGGTAGGGTGATGGGAATGTATAGTTTAGAAAAATATAGAGTTTTGCATTATACCCTTTGATCAGCATAATGCCAGATTAGCTAGGAAATGTGGTCGTGGCTTGGTTTATTTGGACTGGGAGTGGCAATCCAGGAAATGGACTTTACCAAAGAGCCAAGGTGGCATCTGTCTTCTACCCAATCATCTAACTGCTGTGGAAAAAAATATACTGAATAGCAAAAGTATTTGTACTGATAAATTTCTTTTCCTATCACTGAAACCAGTAAATCATTTTATAATGTTCATTCATTTGTAAAAACAGTTACCATCTACAGGGCGGGGGTCCTCTACTAGACACCAGGATACAATTACCATGCTTGAATGTTGAGTCACGTAGAGGGCTCTATGTAATTTGTCATATATATATATATATATATATATATATATATATAAACTGTATTTATTTATATTAACTATAAATATATTTTTATATATATTTATATATTTATTGATATATATTTATATTTATATATAACTATATTTATTTATAGTAACTATAAATATATTTATATATAACTATATATTTATATATTTTTAATATGTATTATATATATTATATATTTATATATTGTATATTTTTATATATAACTATATTTATTTATATTTATATATAGTTTATATATATTTAACTATATATATAGTTGTGTGTATATATATATACACACAACTCTATTCCTCTATATGGTGAGAGGAACATCAAACTCACTTCTCTAGCTTCCTTGCCAGTCAATCTTGCTTTTTTGCTGGATACTCTTTAGAACCAGAGAAGCATTTGTGTTTTCCTAAACACACTGCATTGCCTCTTTCTTCCATGTCTTTGCTCGTTCAGTGACAGCTGCTTGGATTGCCCTTCTCTTTCTTCTTGCCTCACCAACCACTAGTTAATATCAGTGTAAACAGAGAGCTTGTCTCCCCCAAAATGTCCTGATTATCCAGATTTTCTGGGTAATTTTCTGCTCTCTGAAGGCATCCTGTACTTAACACTATCATAATATTTTCATGTCATATTGGAATTATTGCTTGTGTCTCCCCCCATTTGACTGAAAGGGAAATACCCTTGAACATGAGGGGCATTACTTGTTTTGCATCTGAATTCCTAGCAAAATGTGAAAATAGATCAGAAGCTCAATAAAGTTTTGACCTGAACTTGACTGCATACAGTCAGTATGCTTTCTTGCTTAGACCAAAAAACTTCCATGTTTTTTTCAAGTACCTGGAGCGGCTCCCAGACCTCATTAGTCTCCTCTCAAGCATCCGCTCAACCTTGCCCAAGGAAAAGTGCATTATATCCTTTTAATACAGAGAGGAAAGGAACCTCAGAGATCAAGTTCAATGCCTTTCATTATTTGAATTTTGAAGTCATCTTGACACGGTTATGGAATCCTCGATTTGTGAGAGAATTATTGGGGTCCAGATCTAAAATCACCAGGATTTATCAAGTATGGTGCCTGACGCATAGTAAGTATTTTTTTTAATGCTTGTTCCATTAAAGTAACCGAACCACATCTTATATTTGGCAATTTGATTACCTGCTCTGAGCTTTGTTTTTAATATGTGTACAACACAAATTATATCACAAGGTAAAATAAATTCACCAAGCTTTAAACTCCCTAGAGTGTTTTGCAGTGATTTCTGAGAGTTCTACATGGTGCATCTCAGATGCTCAGAAATCCTTTTCTCTTTCTTCAGCCTCCTCCTTCAGCTGCCCTGAGGCTGCCTTTGCTGGCTGCTTCTGCTACTGCCGCTCTGAGAAAGGGAACCGTGTTCTTGGTGTTGTGCTCTATCCCTTTAACTTCTCACTGGTCTGCAGAGACCAGGCAGTATCAGTTAATTGGATTTTATCAAAAATCCTCTGATACTATATGAGAAACACAATCTAGAGAATCATTTGCAGCCCTGCAGCTTTCTCCAGCCAGTCACAGAGTTGGTATTCAAAAACTAAGAATTACTGATGTGCTCAGTAATAGAAGCACTCTGAAACAAGAAAGCAGATGTCCCAATCCAGACCAATTTTCCTCTTGATGAAGCATTAGAGATTGAGTTCAGAACCACATTTTTATCCTTCATAGTCCATTGTCAGTAATCATGTAACGCGCTCTTCACGGGTCTCATTCTTATACATTTCAGAATGTAGCTTCTATTACTCTCAATCAGTCTTTTTTTTCTCCAAATCCAGCTAAAGACTTGCTTCCAGGTATGGTTATAAGTAAACACCTTGACCTTGTGAACCACACCTATTAGTGCCATAATTCTGGTGCTCAGATAAACATCTTTTTGTACAATGCTACATTAGCTTGACTTATTTCTGTCTGGGTGTGCAGTACATAACACAGGATACTGTGTTGGATAAACTGTGAGTGACTTTCTGGAAATTAATAGTCAATTAAGTGAGATGTACCTAGGAACATAGTTAATATTTTGTAACGAAAGTACAATAGATTGGAGAGGGGAGAAAAGGGAATTAGTTTGGATGGATGATGTGGGGACTCTTACGCAGGGTCTTAAAGGATGTGTAGGGAATAAGAAAGGCTTGAGCAGATTCGATGGGCTGATGCGTTGAGAGTATATTCAGAAAATGTCAAGTAGGCTGATATAAATGAATTTATGAGAAGGGGCTTTGGGAGAGAGGGTAGTGTGTTAAAAGATGAATCTAGAAGGTCATTTGAGGCCACCTTAAATGTGGAGAGTTTTACATTTCACAATTGGAAGTAAGAATCAGTTTGATTGTTCTAAGAAAGACTGAGTTATATGCCAGGAACAGCAGTGGTGTTTTAGCAATAGTTGGCAGTTGTCAGAAAGCCTTTATGTGATTTTTCCTTTTCTGTGGCCTTTGTAGGTTCAGAGCCCAATAATGAGCCTCGGGTAATTTTCAAGGAAGCAACGACCCTGTGCCTTACACCCTGGAGCCACAATGGATCTGAGGTGGTAAGGGTGAGGTGAACCAAACACCAAAGCCAGAGAAAATCAATGGCTGTAAGTAACTGCAGCCACAGAGCTACAGATTGCTCTAGTGGCTGCTGCATCGATTTCAGCTCCAGCTTCTAATTGCTGCAGTAGGCAAAATGCATGCTTCACTTTTGAATGTTTAAGGCTCTGTGGATTTTCCTGGAGCATGAGCTAGAGCTTTTTGTTTCCAGTGCTTCTATATATTGCTCATTTGAGCATTCTGCTAATCCCTGACCTTTGTGAAGCTTCTCCATTTCACGCTTATGCTCTATCTTCCAGGACACAATGTAGTTTTCAAGGACAATGACCACGGCTTAGATGTTCTTGTTTGTCCCATGGGGCTAGGCACATTTTCAGTGGACAATCCTTGATGAACTGAATTAAATGTCAATTTAAGTTGTGGTTATTATTGAAACATTATTGGTATGATATGAAAGACATTTTTAATCAGGAAATGAAAGCACTCAGAACCCCACTTCTGTACCACAATAATTCTATCCCTTTTTTCAAAATCTTTTATAGGTTTTGGTCATTTTCATGCCCATCTTGACATAGTTGCAATCCATTCATTCATTTATTTAACAATTCTTTGCTGAGTACATATTAAGTATGAAGCATTAATGATCAGATATTATAGAAAATGCAATTAGTAGGGACTGATAGTTTTGAAGATTTTATTCTCTTGATGTTATATCAAAATATTATACATATTATTTTATAACTTTTATAAAAGTTGGGGAAACAAACCTGGTATCTTCCTTTGCTCATAAGCCAGATGTGGTGTTACAGAGAACTAGAGACAAGCGCACTTAGACCACCCTGTAATGGGGTTTCAATTCATAGCCACTCTCATCAACTCAAACAGGTCAGGCAAGGACTGGTCTGATAGCTTTGGCTGTCAGTGGATCCATGGTAGATAGTGATGATGACTGACACTCATCTCTTATAATTGGCAGTGCATAATAGATAAAACATTTCTTACTGACAGAAAATGTTCACAACCAAAAATTTACATGAAAGCTAAGTTCAGACTTTCATGATTAATGCCCATATTTTGGGATTATTGAAACTTGAGAAAATAGGTCACAGAGGATTTTAACTATGTGGACATGAGAGCAAATTCAACTCTTTTACCTACCTACCCTTCCTCAAATAATCCCTATCATTGAACAAAGATATTTCTACCTAAGTGGGTTCCCTTCTTCCCATCTTAGAGTGTCTGGGTTGCTCTAAACCAGCTGAGCAGGACAAAGTTGGAAAAAGCTGACGGCTATCCTAATGCTACTAATCCCTGCCCTTGGATACCAGTGATTCAGATGAGCATCTGAGGAGGAAACATCCAAAGCTAGTTACCTGAAGCTCAGCTTTCTCTTCTTTAGAAAGTGCTGACATTTCTGCTTGGTTGATATGTAGCCCACATGACCTTAGACGTGCATAATTAAACAATAATGCCCTGGGAAGTCATATTCTCAGTAACTGTCATGTTGCTGTCCAAGTCGGGATTTACTTTCATTCTGGACCCTGACAAGGATTGGCTTTCCTAACCAAAAGAAGAATTAAGACCTTTTCCCATATCTGTTGAGCGCAGGTACTGATCAGAGTACAGAGAATGTACTGACCATGAGAGGCAGAACTCAGAAAGAGGAAGAGGGACAGGGCAATACAGCACCACTGAGCAGCCCTATACTTAGCAGTGAAGGGAAGTCAGGCAGTTTTATGGATGACATACTGGAGGAAAAGATAGCTTTGCATGGTAAAACTTCAACAGCCCAAGAAATGTTTAGCTTTATTTTCCATAGATTGTCTACAAAGAATTAGGCATTCGTTTCAAAGTATAAAATTAGAATATTAAATATACTTTTATATAACACACTTTGGGCTGCCCAGATATTTTTATATGAGCCCCCTAAAGATTTATGTCACTTTAAATTTTTGAGCTAAACAAGCTTATTAGATTTCTAGTGATAAAGAACTTGAGACGAAACCCAGTAAATGCCCATTTTTGTTGCATTGCATCATAAATTGCATATATTCTCACTCCAGAGAGTATATGCAGTTTTATTTTCAAAATTTTATTTGTAATATACTTTTCTAGGTTAAGGAGCTCCCCACCAGGGATCTTAGTTAGCTGGTTAGATATACAGATATAGATAAATTTATAGACATTTAGGGCAAATGAAGCTGATTTGACCTTTAGATTCCATATTCTTACACTAAAATTAACAGCAGATGAGAAAATCCCACTACAGAAACCATTTTAGCTGATCTGATTTTTTTGTCCATCTGTCCAGAGTATTAAAAATAATGTTTATCTAATTCTTCCAACTGCATGTTTTCTTTCTCATAATGTGGCATAATGTCCTGTATTTCCAGACATCACAAAGGTAGTTTCTTTCTGGCCAGTTTGAATGGTGGTTGAGTTCAGGTCTTTAAATGGGTACATACTGAGGGATGCTCAGCATGTTTAAATGCATTAGAATATTTTCTTATGGTGAGCAGAATTAGTTTCAGATTTTCTGGGTATCATAAAATTAGTTTATGTGACTAAACTTTGTACATACCTTGTGGAATGTCCTCAAACACAGAAAGGATAAAAATTATTTTCTAGTTATCATGGTGTGGGTTGTTTTATCAAGTACTATGTTATGCACTCACCCAAATACTTGCCTTATACCTAAAGTGAATGAGACTCTTTGAAGAATACTGAAATACTAAGAAGGAAAGACAGTGCCTGCCTTCAAGAAGATATTACTTGATTAAGAAAACAACCAAGTACTTAAATTTACTTCACTTTCAGGCAGTGTTGTAGGTGCTGTAAGGCTAGAGAAGACAATCTATGAGGCTGAAAGGTGGCAGGTTCGTAGGAATCAGTCACAGAAATCTGGACCAATGTCATGGAGTTCAGGGGACCAAAACACTTCTGAGAGCACTGGAGAAGAATTCACAGAGGAGGAGGTATGCTCATGAGCTTTCAAGACTGGATGGAATTTCTGTGGGTAAAGATGTGAGAAAGGCCATTCGAGGTGAGAGGGAATGCCATGAGCAAAGACATAGAGACAGAAGCATGTTCAGGGAGTGTTGAAAAATCCGCTTTCGCTAGAGGAAAGGAAGTAGAAAATATACTTCCTAATAGATTAGGATCAGATCACGCTGTAATACGAATGATGGATTACTTTTAAACAGAAGGAATCATCAGAGAGTTTTGAACAAAGTGGTTATATGATTACAGGTGTGCTGGGAAGGTTAATCTTTGTTCATACTTAAGTACGCACTAACATTTTGACAATCTAAGGTATTTGGCTTTTGTTACAGCAGTGACTTAGCAACAATGTGGAGAAAAATATCAAATTGCAAGCAACAGTAACTTTACTCTTACTAATATTGTTTCTAATAGTCATAATTTAAGGAATATGTCAGCGTAATTCTGATATGACTTAGAATCTACATTTATGTAAAAGTGTTGTGTCCGGAATTGGTGGGTTCTTGGTCTCACTGACTTGAAGAATGAAGCCGCGGACCCTCGTGGTGAGTGTTACAGCTCTTAAGGTGGCGCGTCTGAAGTTTGTTCCTTCTGATATTCGGATGTGTTCAGAGTTTCTTCCTTCTGGTGGGTTCTTGGTCTCCCTGGCTCAGGAGTGAAGCTGCGGACCTTCGCGGTGAGTGTTACAGCTCTTAAGGCGGCGCCTCTGGAGTTGTTCGGTCCTCCCGGTGGGTTCGTGGTTTCCCTGGTTTCGGGAGTGAAGCTGTAGACTTTCGCAGTGAGTGCTACAGCTTATAAAGGCAGTGTGGACCCAAAGAGTGAGCAGCAGCAGGATTTATTGCAAAGAGCGAAAGAACTAAGCTTCCACAGCGTGGAAGGAGACCCCAGCGGGTTGCCACTGCTAGCTCGGGCAGCCTGCTTTTATTCTCTTATCTGACACCACCCACATCCTGCTGATTGGTGGAGCCCAGCGGTCTGTTTTGACAGGGCGCTGATTGGTGCGTTTACAATCCCTGAGCTAGACACAAAGGTTCTGCACGTCCCCACCAGATTAGCTAAATACAGAGTGTAGACACAAAGGTTCTCCAAATACCCACCAGAGTAGCTAGATACAGTGTCGATTGGTGCATTCACAAACCCTGAGCTAACACAGGGTGCTGATTGGTGTGTTTACAAACCTTGAGCTAGATACAGAGTGCAGATGGGTGTATTTACAATCCCTTAGCTAGACATAAAGGTTCTCCACGTCCCCACCAGACTCAGGAGCCCAGCTGGCTTCACCCAGTGGATCCCGCACAGAGGCTGCAGGTGGAGCTGCCTGCCAGTCCCGCGCAGTGTGCCGGCAATCCTCAGCCCTTGGGTGGTCGATGGGACTGGGAGCCGTGGAGCAGGGGGCAGCGCTCGTCTGGGAGGCTCGGGCCGCACAGGAGCCCACGGAGGGTGGGGGAGGCTCAGGCATGGTGGGCTGCAGGTCCCGAGACCTGCCCCGCGGGAAGGCAGCTAAGGCACGGCGAGAAATTGAGCACAGCAGCTGCTGGCCCAGGTGCTAAGCTCCTCATTGCCCTGAGCCGGTGGGGCCTGTCGGCCGCTCTGAGTGCGCGGTCCGCCAAGTCCACGCCCACCCGGAACTCGCGCTGGCCCGCAAGCACTGCGCGCAGCCCCTGTTCCCGCCTGCGCCTCTCCCTCCACACCTCCCCGCAAGCTGAGGGGGCCGGCTCCGGCCTTGGCCAGACCAGAAAGGGGCTCACACAGTGCAGCGGCGGGCTGAAGGGTTCCTCAAGTGCCGCCAAAGTGGGAGCCCAGGCAGAGGAGGCGCCGAGAGCTAGCGAGGGCTTTGAGGACTGCCAGCACGCTGTCACCTCTCAGTGTCTTAGTGAGTAAATTTTTACTTTATTGAAATTGTGTTAGAGACTTTTAATAATGTGCTTTTATGATGCATTTAGACTATGACTTGTTTTGAAGAATTTTATATTAGTAATTAAGAGCATGATCATACAACCTGTAATCAATCTTCTGGATAATTTCTCCAGGTGTCATCAATAAGGGAATTGTAATATAAACAGTATTCATTTTGTAAAAATCAGTTATTTCTTTTCTTGATTATCGTGGTTTTACTGTAAAATGGACATGCTCTTTCAGTATCTCTCTTTTCCGTTTTTGTTTTGGTTATTTTAAATTTTACGCATATTACATCATTTTGAAAACCAGCAGTTCTATGAATGAACATTTTTTATTTGTGTTGATAAGGGATCTTTTTTCTGAGACCAATTCATTTACTTCTCAGAGTAAATGAAATTAGTGACTGCAGTTTCAAATTGAAGGAAGAACACATTTATTTAATGAATATATGAATAATTAAACTTTGAGGAAAGCATGTTTACAAATGCATTTATTTGTGCCTGGATATCCACCTTAGGTAGGGAGGTATGTTTAACAAGTGAAATTACTCACAAACTCCATTGTGAGCAATATTTTCTAATGACCTATGCATTGATTTATTTTTCTGTGGGCAGGGTAGCAAGGCTGGTGGAAGACATACACATGAAATCTTATGATAAAATTAGCCTCAACCTTTATTATCAAGTATCTATATCAATAAGGTAGGTTTGCACTGAGAGCCCCTGTCAGAATTCTAGACAAAGCACTGGCGCTGCAGTTTAAACCATGTAACCTGGGCACCATGTCACATTATGTTGATAATTGATTCCAGCTGCAGAAAAGGAGTCTCAGGCTGCCTCTTGAATCAAATCTCAAAGTGTATGCTGAGAAGCCAAGATTCAGGCAGCCACTTCTTTCCAAAAAATATTTATGGGGTGCCTACAATATGTTTGCCCCTGACCCCACTCACATGCCTATTTTACCTGCCTTGAGGGGAAAAATGGAAGAAATAAAAACCATGGATGATTGAAAGTGTGTGTTCCCATATCCAATAGGGATAATAGGGACATGGGTCTCCTTTGAGGAGAACAGTAAAGAGACAGTGTGTATAACTGTCTAGGGCGTCATCTTTTTATTTATTTATTTATTTTGAGACCGAGTCTCACTCTGTCACCCAGGCTGGAGTGCAATGGTGCAATCTCAGCTCACTGCAACATCCGCCTCTCGGGTTCAAGCGATTCTCCTGCCTCAGACTCCCAAGTAGCTGGGATTACAGGCCCCTGCCACCATGCCCGGCTAATTTTTGTAGTTTTAATAGAGACGGGGTTTTACCATGTTGGTCAGGCTGGTCTCGAACTCCTGACCTCAGGTGATCCGCCTGCCTCAGACTCCCAAAGTGCTCTGATTACACGTGTGAGCCACCGCGCCTGGTGTAGGGTGTCATCTTTTACAACAAAGCAATTTGCTGATCTTAACACAAAATCATCTGAGGAGACACAAGAGTAAAACCAAAAATAAATAAATAAATAAATAAATAAAAATAAATGCTGACTTGTCTACGCCTTGATCCTGTTTACATTACCATCATTCGATCTAAGCCCTTATAATGGAAGCGTATACTTTCTTTCATAGTTTGGAACTACTCTTCCTGATCCATAATATATGCCTCCAGAAGTTTATCAATAGCCATATATATAATAAAACTGCCCCTTTGTCTAGAGTGTATATAGAAACTACTTCTATGTCCAGAGTATATATGGTTCCTATATAGAATTAGGAGACACTACTAAAATTCATCTAAACCAATTGGAAATAGGGACTCAAAGATTCTAGTGCATCATCTGATGTAATCTCTTAAATCTCTGGAACTGTGGTGCATTCATCTTCCTCCATGCAGATTAAATAGCAGAGAAAGCTGCAGAGAGAGATAAGAATGAAGCAGCCCCGTTTTGAGCCCTAGCTGCACACCTGCTCATGGTTCAGTGAAGCATGCCTGTATCCTGCGAGTTCTAACTAATATATCCCTTTAACGTCAGCTTAAGAGCTAGATCCCATTCGAAAAGCAGATCTCTGTAAGCATGGGAGGTGGAGAGGAAAGGCAGCGTATGTCATTATTTGTGATATAGACTCATCCAATCTTAAAACTGCAATAATTTTTAAAGAGCTTCTACTTTAGCCTCATTTTATTAGCAGTGATATTGAATCTCAAAAAGAGGAAACACATTTTACCAGGTTAGACCATTAACAAGTCATTGTCAGTGTCAGAATTTGGATCTTATTTCAACAAGTTCCCACATAAATGCCATGTGAGGGAAACGTCTGAAAATGATACTGTGATATATGCACCTTTACAAGCAGTTCCATGACAAGTATCCCACATCAAATTATGTGCATTCGTGTATTATGCCTTATTCAAATAGATTTTTAACATTTTCTATCTCGTCTTTCTACAAAATGTGTATTAATGAAAAGCATTATTTCCATTTGTGTGGGTTGCTTATATAACTTTTGTTTCCCTTTAACTTACTCTGTGCATAGGCGATTCATTGTCTCTTCCACTCCCTTGTACAAGCTGCTTAATCAGTTGTTTTGCTCTGAGCTCAGCAGGGCCTTCCCAATTGTTCCGCAATCTATCTCTTATCCCTGTGGTGAAAATTTTATTCTTCCCCAAGGTCCTTACGCAACCCCTTTCTTGGTGATTACAAACACACTGTTTTCTTTACACAAACAAAGTGAAGGCTTTAAGGGATAAACTCCACCCACTTCTCTCACATTTCACATTTAAAAATGTCTTCCATTTTCTCTTTACTCAATGTCACTTGAGTCTTTTTTTTTTCTTCTAATGCTAAAATGTATCACTGTGGTCTCCTTCCCATGGATTCCTACATCGTCCTTGGTTATGATGCGTTGATCAGCCCCTTCCCAGGAACTTCACCCTTTCTCCTATCACTGGTTGCTATCTCCACATAGAAAAATGGTTATGATTCTCCATTCTATGAAAATCTGCCTTAAATTTTCCCTTAAGTTGTACCATTAAATTGACATGCTTTCTCCATTTCACACCTGCATTGACTGCTCCTAATTCCCTTGTGTGCAAACATTTCTTAAATGTTTCTGCTTGGTGTCTGCCTCAACGGATCTGCTCAATCATCTCTTAAATATCCATCAGAATTTTCTGATTGATGAATCTAGCAGCCTCTTTTTATTATGTTCCCTTTTTAAACTCCGTGAAACTTTTGAAATTGTTGAACATCCCGTTCTTCTTTCCTCTAATAGCTTAGTGACATGGGCCTTTCCTGGCGGTCTCTGATCATGTTTTCTTACGAGCTAGTCTACTTAACTAGCACTCTGGTTTCTACACATCGATTAAGTAGGTATTTGCTAGGTTACAACCTTGACTTTTTCTCTTACCCACATGAATCAGACTAGTGTAAAACTTGAGTACGAGCTTAGGAGTAGGCTATACTGGCCATTTATTAAGTGGTGTGTCCTTTAGTAGTTACATAATGTTTCTATGACTTAGCATCCATGATCGGTAAAATGAGGTGAAAAATAATTGTTTTCATTTTAGTGAACACTTACGATGTGCCAGGTACTGTTATAAACACTTTATATGCATTAAGTTACTTCTTATCACAGCTTTAGGGGGTTATTATCAGAACACTGAAACACAGAGAAGTTAAATAATTTGCCCTAAATGACATGGATATTAAACAGCTGAGCCAGGATTTGAATATAGGTAGTTCAGCCCCTGTGTTAATTGCTACATTATGCTGCTTCTCAATAATGATATTCTTTACTCATAGGATTCATATGCAATTCAAATAAAATAATGCATGTAAAGCTCTTAGTGTAGTTACTGCATAAATTAAATGCCTAGATAATGTTAACTCAATGTTTCTTTTATTGTTAATTTTTCTTTTGGTGGGTTACATTGGTGAGTTATACTTACTTTTCTGCAGTTGAATATCAAAATATATATCTCTAGCTCGTATTTATATCCTTAGGTACCTAATTATATATTTTTATCCAGTTGTAAGCTATGGACCTAAAATCAGCTTATATAAAATTGAACAGGTCCTGCTGCTTCCGTATTTGGACTTATGATCCTTATCTTAGTAAATGATACTGTCTGTCTTTCTAGGCCCCTGAGCTTAAACTTTGGAGTCATCATTACATGTCTATTCTTCCTCTCATTTTCATAATTAATACACAACCAGTGCCTGCTTATAACTCTGAAATATTTTGGAATTTTTCCATTTTCTACTAGGGCCGGTTTATCTAATTAAGTGCTCATCATATGTTAGCTAGATTATTTCAATATCTCCCTAAAGTATCCTTGTCTTTATCATATCTTCTATTTGACAACCAGATTAATTTCAAATCTTTGGGTAGTAAACATTTCTTGAACTGTGGGTCTAAACCAAATCCCAGTGGGAGCCTAATGTGAAGAGAGACACAAAACAGAACTGTTCAAACTGACTTGGGGATCTGGAATTGGAATTGAAGCCAAGGGCTCTCTTATTTTCCTCTGTTCTTGTCTCCTCTGAATTGATTTTTGAGTGGTATCTGTAAAGCTCAGAGGGCATGATTTGAATAGTTTTCTTCTAAAACCAGCTTAATAATGTTCTTCTGCATAAACCATTTGTTAATATGGCACTTGAAGGCCTTTACAGATTTTCTCAAAGTACATTTTCAGTCTTATCCGCTGCCACTTGCATCTCATGCAGCCACATTTGCTGTTTATGATTCTTTGACGATCCCATTCACTCTCACATTTTCATTCCTTTGATTATCGGTTTGGACTTCCTGAAATTCTCTCTTCATTTTCTGCCTCATTTAGTTTTATTTATTCCTAAAGATTTGCCTTAAATGTCACCTCATTTATATAATATTTACAGAATATCACAATCAAAACTAAATTCTCTCCTTTGTACTCTATGAATTTTGGATTTGACATATTAAAGATTGAATCACTATCGTTTTATTAGAATTCCCTGTGTATATGTCTATTCCTCCTGCTCCTGAGTTCTGGTGGCTCAGAGAATGTGTTGTTTGTTGTATCCTCAATAAGAACCTGATATCCAAGGGCTTGGACTATAGCTGTTTAATGAACTGAAATAACTGGACCCATTTACCATCAACATTTGGGCATCAAGGATAGGTACTGCTTGCTTTCTTTGCCTTTTTGACTTGTTACGTTTGAAGCCTGACAGATCTTGTTTCAAATTTCTCTTTCTCAGATATCAATAGTAGTGTTCCTACTCCATATATTCTGATACATGATTTCTTTTTTATCTAAGCTCTTTTCGTTTTCATTACTGGTTTTTGCTCTTATATCCATCCATGTGTCCATCCATCCATCCATCCATCCATCCTTCCATCCTCAGTTTATTCATTCTTAGAAGACTTACACCACCCATTTTTCTTAGGTAGTCTTCCCTGATCACACATAGGGGTCTATTCATCCTGCTAATATCTGCAGCTCCAACTGTTATCTGCCATACTTTTTAAATCCACCAACAATATCTTGTTTTATAATCATATATATTTGCAATATTTTCCCTAACTAGAATCTAAGTCCTTTAATAACAAAGACCATAAATGTTTACTCTCATTGTATCTCTCATAGTTCATGGTTGGAATTTGTGACCTTCTTTGCCTTTGTTGTATCACCTTTCCTTAGATGAGATCTTACCATGGTGAGAAAAGAAGCTTATATTTATAGTAAATACATTTCCAACCCTATGTGATTTTCTGTTATTAAATATTTTTCTCTCCATTGGTAAATATTTTATTAAAGATCAACAAGCTGTTTACTCCCATCCACACCCCTATCTCCACATAGGATGTTCTATCTTAAAATATTCTGATGTGTCTGTCTTCTGGATAGTTCCAAATAACAGATCCAGCATATCACAAGAAGACAGCTCACAGCAGGGTTCTGACTGTGCTGTCTAACTGCGGATACTGTGCTATAGGTCTCTTCTAAAGAACTTGCTTGAAACTTTCAAATGTTGCTTTAGAGGAACATTCCCAAATTACGTGTTATAGATATTATGCTAAAAGGTTTTCACAGTTAAATACATTTTGCAAGCAGTATCCTAAACAAGATAAAAATATTACTTTACTGCAGTACATCTTAGAGCCAGCATTATGCTAATGTACTGAATATACCAATGTGGGAAAAAGTATGCAGCATTTTCTAAAATTATTTGACCATGGGAAGCTATTTTTCAGAGATTCTCTCATTTCATGGACTGGAATTGAGAAAAATGTTATTGGGAAACACTGCATGAAGAATTCAATCCTTTGCCACACGAAAAATTTTAACAGCTGGATGAGTTCTATTTTCTTTTTGTTGTTTTGTTTTGATGTGGATGAGTCTATGGAGGTCCAGAGAGAATACAGTTTACTTCCTAGGGATCAGATGGCTAGTTAGCAGCATAATTGTGGTTAAAATACCTGCTTTATTCTTTCACTCGCATCGCTAAGGTAGCTTACATCCCTAAATAGGCCCCCCTTCCTGATCTATACCCAGGTCTTCTGCTTCCTTGAGGCAGGTTAGTTTCAAAGTTCTCTCTTGACTCATGCTAACCTCCTGTAGTCCTCTTAACTGGGAGTTGCAGGTTATTTCTTATTGACAATAGCTTCAAATAATCCAGCTTTGCTGCTTTCCATATTGCAAAAATGTACTTACACACATCAAATTCCTGGAATAGTACGATTCCCCGAAGCAAACTAAATCTTAGTAGTAGTCCTAGGTTATATATTTATTAGAGAAGGATTGCTTTTAACTGTGTTGGCTCCGGGAACATTTTCATAAAACAGAAGAATTTGTACATTTGGTCTAAGATTTAAGAAAGACCCTAAAAATGTTAATAGGTATGTTCTGCAATAAAGCTAATATAAACACATCAGCTTTTATGTTTTGCTATCAATTTGAAGAATTCGGGTCTTTTATCTAATTTAGATTTAAGACCTTTTCCACTGAGAAGTCTTTATTATCCTTTGCTCCTTTATTTTATAGGAGGGACTATCCACGGAGAAGGATATTTGAAGAAACATGTGTCTTTGTCCTCTTCATCTCCCTCCCACCCTAGAATGATTTCATTGGGAAGGCAATGTAGATGTTGTATTCCCTATTATTTATTGACATTTTTGAACTCCATATGCCCCAGTGGATTGGACAGATGGGTTTCCAGTTTCCAGGAAATAAACCCTTGGGGCATGGTCTTCAGTAGTGAAAGAGGCCCAATATTTTCCACCGTCTCTGATTGTGACTGGTGGATAAATTACGTTATGGTGCCTCTCATGAAGGGGAAATGGGAAGCCCAGGCTGGCCTCAGATCTCAGTTGCTGCACCCAGTTCTTCCGCTTCCTTGAGGCCAGCTTAGTTTCAAGGTTTTCTCTTGACCCAAGTTAAACTCATGGGAACTACCGGGCCTCTTCCACAATTGGAGAGCTTGCTCCATAGGTTTATTTCTTGGAAACTAAAAAGCATAATTGGGGAGTTAGTGGGCCTTCATTAATATAAATAATCTTTTGTCTCCAATTTATTCCTGGTGCCCCTTCTCTGCTGATTCAATGCTGAATATCAGGCGGATGATTAAGTGTCACCTGGACCACCCAAACTCCTGTATATATAGACAATTGTGGATCAGAATGGATGTGGGGAGAAGATTGACTGATACAGATTTTATGAGGCTTGAAACTTATCTATTTTGGGGATCTGCTTAAGAAAAAATACCAAATGAGATGTAAACATAAATATTAATTTAGAATAAAAAACATAAATTATAATACATAAATTTTTAAAGTTGAGAACTGTTGTATTTATTATTAATTAACTGCCTGACTTCTATAATATTTTTCTTTCTTTATTTGGATAAGTACTATTTGATTATCTTTTCTTATAATATTTTATAATATCTATAGAGAGAATAAAAATGTTGCTCAGTCTTTTTCTCAATCATAGTTAATTGAATTTTCAAAATTATTGATCAGAAATAATTCTAGTAATGGTATCTAAATTTGGGGGTTCATTTTCAAATTTTGAAAAAGCTCTATCATATATCTTTCATTCATAAGTTATAAGATTTGGGAGAATTTTCTGTAAACTAGCTTTCAGCTCTGTACATGTCAAACCTTGCCTCTGCTCCATTACCCACTTAATTTCAGTATCTGGTGCTACAGACAGAGTCCTATCCACACACAAACACTACCCTATACCTTCTTGTCAAGACACGGGGTCACCTGGCACAGTTGGTGGTAGTAGCATCCCTGGAAGCCATTTCTGTACAGAAATGGCCAACTATCACTCATCTGTATATGGAAGTGATTGCAAACCACACCACTAAATTTCTTTAAAACCAAGCTAAACGTGTTGCAAATTTAATTTCCTACTCAATACCTGAGAAGAAGTGTGACAGCAATAAAGTTAAGTGGAAAGTCAGTGGGGTTCACTGCTGCTAAAACATGTTTATTCTGCAAATTATGTGAAATCACGTAACTGATAGAATCATTGTTTGCCTCCTTCAAGCCTTAAGGGGCCTGTGCAAGTGAGAGCCCTGGAAGATTCAATATTACAGTAAATCTTCTGAGCAGAAGTTTTGTCATTGCAGAAACCAAAAATCTTTGAAGGCATTATTTCTAACTTAAGGAATGAGTCAGGTTTTAACTGAAGAATAGCTATGTACCTATTTTTAAATCAAAACGTTTCCTAATGATCTCCTACTGTAGAAACAAAATTTAAGATGGAAATTATTTTCTGGAGCTTTAAACTCTTAAAATAACAACAATAATCACTACTTAGTTATCACTTACATGTGCTAGCACTTAACATATGTGATTTCTAATATCACAAAAACCCTATAAAACTGGAAGAACACAAACAGCAATAGGCCTTCTAAAAATTCTTGTTAGGGAAAACAGATTTATGGAATAAAGCTTATGCATTTATACAGAGTTGCTTGATTTAAATTTCAAAGGTAAGTTGGGTTCTGATAGATAAATCAATTTCTAAAGATTAAACCGGGATTCAGAGTAAGGCAATCTCTCAGATGTGTTAAAATTTAACAGGAAGTAGGGTTGAGATGCAGTTCTATTTTTCTTTGGGGATAAACCATCTACTAGCTGTAATGGATTTGTTGTATGTGTGATTAATATTGCATATGTTTGTGCTTTTCTGTATCTGCAGAAATGTGTAAGGACAATCAAAACCTTCCATTAGCTTGTCCTTCAGCCTCCTGTCCTTAACAGTATTTCACTTTTATTTTTCTGTTTTTTTTCCCCAGCTTTATTCAGGTATGATAGACAAATAGAAATATATATATTTAACATGTACAATATGGTGTTTTGATATAAATATTCCTTGTGCAATGATTCTACAATCAAGCTAATTAACATATCATTATTTCACATAGTTACTATTGTGTGTGTGTGTGTGTGTGTGTGTAGTGAGAATACTTAAGACCTACTCTCTTAGCAAATTTCAAGTAAACAATACATTGCCATTAACTGTAGTTGCCATGCTGTACTTTAGATCTTTACAATTTATTCATCTTACAGCTGAAGGTTATAGATGTAGTATTTCAACCCATTTCCATCACTTCCTCCATTCCCTGCCAATCACCATTGTACTGTGTTTCTCGAAGTTTGATCTTTGAAGATTCCACATATAAATGATATCATAAAATATTTGTCTTTCTGTGCCTGGCTTATTTCACTTAGTATAACCTCCTCCAGTTTCATCCATGTCGTCACGACAGAATTTCCTTTTTTAAAAAAAGGCTGAATAATATTCCATTATGTATACATGGTATGATTTCTTCATCTGCTTATCTGTAAATGGATGTTTTGTTTGTTATCATGTTTTTGTTATTGTGAATAATGTTGCAATTAACATGGGACTGCATATATTTCTTGGAGATATTGATTTTATTTCTTTTGGATATATACCCAGAAGTTGTTTGCTGGGTCATATAGCAGTTCTACTTTTAAATTTTTTGAGGAAATTTCAAACTGTTTACCACAATGGCTGTACCAATTTTCATTCCTACCGACAGTGTACAGGGGTTCCCTTTTCCTTTAGGCTTTCAGCAGCATTCATGATCTTTTGATGTTTTGATCCTGACCATCTTCACAGGTGTGAGGTGATATTTGACTGTGGTTTTTATTTTCATTTCTCTGATGACTAGTGATGTTGAGTGCCTTTTCCTATGTCTTTTGGCCATTTTTATGTCTTCCTTGGAAAAGTATCTGTGTTTTGGAGGAGTTTCATCTCTTTTGTAATTCTACTTAATACCTTCATTTGATTTTCAATTTGTAGTCTGTTGGAATAATGTTTCTACTCCTTTATATATGAATAAAATATGTATTTCAACTATATAAATTGTCTTCTGATTAACTTGAAGATCTTGTTAATCAATTGCAAAAATCATAAGAAAGCCATTTGCTTCATTTATCAGATAAGTGAAAGTGTACTAATACCTTATTTTTTCAGTCAAGCCTTTCAGAAATAGATAATTCCATGAACAGAACTCTAAAACTAATATATAACTAACACCTTGAGTAAGCAAGACTTTTTGATATTTAAGTGGTTTTGGTGAGAAACTTTCTAGAGTCATTAAACATTACCTTACTTTAACAAACAGTAGGAAACTAAGAACTAATAGAAACTAGGAATCTTGACTAGTTTCCTTGCTTAGAGGAATCATTATAAGTAATTATTATACTTTTATGTCACATGTGAGTGCTCTGGTAGCTGGATGTGCAGTTTTTGAGTGTGAGGAGCTATTAAGGTAACTACTAGACTTCTGTATGTTTCTGGTTATTTTCCTCATTTCCAGCTAATATTTCTTCTTGTGTGGGTCCTCAAAATACTATTACAAACTTTGCTTGTTAAATGATTAAACTTGATGTCACATGAAGCATTACTAAGTTTTTGCTCTGAATATGGTGTCACTGTTCCCCAAAAATATCACGGACTTTATCATAGTTTGCCCCCTGCTGAGGAGCTGTTTGCAGATCTGTGGCCATGTTCCTGTGACTAAGATTGCCAGACAATGGAGGCATTACTGGCTGGTGCTTGAGGGATATTAGAATTTTTTTTTTGTCTGAATTAGAAATATCCCTTGAGTTTACTAATGTTCCTGCTCTTGCATGACTCTGTGCTTTCGACAACTCCTCCCTTTCTTGGGAATGCTCTTCATCTTCCAATATATTGGAGCCAAGCCCACCTATCCTTTAGGATTCAACTTCACTGTCACTCCACTCTGCGTAGCCTTCAGCGTTACTCTCCTCTCCTCCCAGGAATAATGTTTTTTGTCATCTATAAAACTTCTCTATTTTAAAACTTACTATAATTAATATTTTCCTTCTCCACTGAAGAGTGAGATCCTTGAGGGAAGAAACCATGTTTTATTCATTTTTGCATCCCTGCCTGTTGGTCTGATGCATGTCACACACAGACCCTCAATAAATACCACTATTTATTGAAGAATAAATAATGAAAGAAATAAATATGTTAATTAGCTTGATTGTGGAAATTATTATATAAGGAAGACATATAAAATGAAGTTTCCATTCATTAATTCATGCAATAAATGTGACTTAAGGAATATTATCGAAAGCAAATAAATTACATTGACAGTTCCCTTAAGCAGTTGGAATATCCAATTTAGGATCTGTTACTACTCATTAGACAAGCTGAGATCTGCTTTAATCATGGGTCTCCTTTGCTTACCTTAAAAACTGACTTCATACCCACACAGCTGCCTGTGTCCATGGCAACTGAAATGCATGAATACTGGTTCTGAAACATAATCTCTCTAGAAAGTCAGGCCCTCTATTAAAACTGTAGGTTGCATTTGTATCTTCCAAGACAGGTATCACAAGCTTGCATAGGTATCTGTTTCCACTAAGCAATGGTGATTTCATACATCATCTTGTTTACAAATTAGTTTCCACTTGGAGCATAGTGAGCTGTTGATAGAGCTTTTGTGGTGGGAACCCAGGAGCATATCAATTGCAGAAACCACCACCAATAGTGAGGGCACAGCCCATGGCATTTTCTTTATGTGTCACGTGGTATTATAATTTCTTTGCCCCAGTTTAATAAAGATGGCAATGCCATCTGTGCTTTCTGTAGACTTCTGGAGGTGAAGACAGCATCGTATGTCCATGTCCCTCAGTGAAAGGATTCCATGTGGGAATGGCTCCTATATGAGGATGGAGATCCTATTCTTCAATGTTGTTAACCCAATCTTATGAGGAAATTAAGATTTAAAGTGATATAGTGACTTGGTCAATATATGCTACAAAATGACAGAGGTGTGGCTGGAACCACAACCTTTTAATGTGAGATGTGACACTCATCTTTTTGTTGCATTTTCCTTCTGTTTGTAATTTATAAGAACATGAATTTAATGAAACTGGGTGGAAGCATGGCTTTTATATCCTGCACTAGTAGATTTGAAATAAATATCTATCTCAAATGTGTATGGGAAAAATGTGTATTTTGTTCTCAGAGCAATCTAAGACTAAAATGGAAGATTTCAGGGATTCTAGAAGATAATATCTTAGCTGTGGTTTGCAGTTTATGGTAACATTAAATTCGTGCTACCCATAATAAATTGCGGATCCCAGTTCAGAAAAATATCCCAAGCTCCTCTAAGTCAGACCCTTTGATTTCAAGGAGAAAAGGATGTCATTTTATAGCAATTCTCTGTATCTCACCATGGAGGGATGTCTTATTACACAATGTAGGCGTGAGGAACCAGAGTGTGAAGAAAAGAGATTAAGCTTAGGGAAATCTGACTGACTATTATTTTAACCTGGGTAGTGAGTGAATTATTTTAACCTGGGTAGTGAGTGAATTATTTTAACCTGAGTTGTGAGTGAATTCTCTTCTTTGTGGATTTTATATTTTGTAAGCTCTGCTCTCACAGAAGGACTTTAAATTAGATCCTTACTATGACTAGTAAAAAATTGAGTTTTTAAAAAAGAACTCCATCTTTACTTGCTGTCCCCCAGCTTAACTTAGCTTCACTAAATGCCTTCTTGAGAAAGCAGAACTACCCTTCTGGTTGAGGTAGGCAAGAGGAAGGAAGCTTCCTGGGGCTTAGAAAGCATTGGCTCCTTTATTCCTAACTTTTGGTAAACTAGTAGAATTGGCGCTTAACTTTTGCCATTATTTCTTTTATTTTATTTTTTCCTTAAATTCTATTTTAGGCCGGGTGTGGTGGCTCACGCCTGTAATCCCAGCACTTTGGGAGGCCGAGGTGGGTGGATCACGAGGTCAGGAGATCGAGACCATCCTGGCTAACACGGTGAAACCCCGTCTCTACTGAAAATACAAAAAGTTAGCCGGGCGTGGTGCCGGGCGCCTGTAGTACCAGCTACTGGGGAGGCTGAGGCAGGAGAATGGCATGAACCCAGGAGGCGGAGCTTGCAAAAGAGCTGAAATTGTGCCACTGCACTCCAGCCTGGATGACAGAGCGAGACTCTGTCTCAGAAAAAAAAAAAAAAAAATTCTATTTTAGATAGGAAAACTATGCAATCGAAGAGTATCCAGTGACAATAAGCTTCTCTACTACCCATTTTGTTCAGACATCCAGTCTTTTTGTCCAGAGAAAAATTGTTACTAGTTTCTGGTAACCATTTACCTGAGATACTCTGTAGAGGGTAAGGGAGGGTTTATGACTGTCTTCACAGAGCTAAGTCCTAAAGGATGGACAGGTACCTACAAGAGAGGGAGCAACATTCCAGGCAGGGAGCAACATGTGCAAAATATTGACATATGAGGTCATAGTTACATGGCAAACCTAATGCTCCAAAATTCCTTTTACTGGGCACATTATTTCTTCATCTTCCCTCTGCTTAAAGTAGTTTTGCCTCTTCTTGAACTTCATATAAATGGAATCATTCAGTATGTACTCTTTTGCTTTATCACTTTGTTCACTCAGCATTTTGCCTATTTCTTAATGTTGTCATGTTTAGCAGTAGTTAATTCATTTCAATGTTGTGCAATATTCTATTGTATGAATGTAATGAAATTTATTTGCTTGATATTAGACATTTAATCTATATTAGAACTTCCATCACACTGCCCTGTATTAACCAGTTCACATTTGTTTCTCTGACAGATCTTGTGTAGTTTTTGAGAGCATACCTCTTTCCAGAAAGAAATTCAATATTGGTTTGATACTGGGAAACTAGAAGGTGATGCCCCAACTTCATTGCTCTTTCCTTTGGTCTTGATGACTGTAACAGTACAGATGATGTGGTTTCAGATCATATCCATGTTATTATGCCAACCTATTTGTATTGCCAATGACCAAATAATTTTCGTATCTTTAAAAATTTCATTCCAGTGATTCATAAACCATATTTTCACCAAATTTGTAGATAAAAGGCTTTTACATTATCCTGTTTAAATTCTAAGAGCAGTGATATCACAGAGACCACCAGCACTTGTGCCAGTTTTTCTCCATGGGAAATACTTTGCTGAAGTCTGTATGGACCATCTAGCTATTAGGAGCTACACCTCTTTTGTCTCTACAAAGGCCTTGACTAGAGATCAGAAGTTATATAAAATCATGTCCACGTTACTATCCTGCATTTAGACTTACAACTCCTAGTAATTTCTGCAAAGCATTTATTCTGCAAATTGGTAAGAGGAAAGAGTTTTTGTATTTCCAGGTTGGGTCCTGCAGCTTGGGCCTTCTGATGTGGTGACAGAGGCAGCTATCCTGGGTGGGCCTGTCACTGGAAGGGATGAGTCTGCAGGAATCTCTGCTCAAAGCATTTTCTGAGTTGTGCCCCCCTGGCAAACCCAGCAGCTTTCTTAGTAGGCCCATCTATCCTCAGAAATGCTTTTCAGCCTTCTAGACAAATCAAATTCCCTCCCCTCTTCCTATAACGGCAGCTGCATGAATAAAAGCAAACCCAGCTAGCTTTCTAGCATGATAAAATATCTGGAGACAAAAACACCAAGGAGTTTATGCAAATGAAACCACAAAAATATTGAAGTACAAAGTGAGCTGATGTGTTATCAGAACTCAAAAGGTCATATCTAGATGGTCCAAGGATAGATCACAGAATTTAAATTGGATACCCATAGAATTCAATTAAACCCGCAAGTATTGACTCAGTGTCTAGTCTCATTGGGACACATTAGCAGGGAGGTGGGGTGTAATAGGCAGGGTGAAATGAGAGGTGAGTAAGACATAAACCCTGCTTTCAGGAAACTCTCAGCCTAGGGTGGAGAGGGTAGAAGGATATAAGAAGAATAACTATGATAAACTATGGAGGCAGAAAATAGTAATGATGAAGTCCCAGGTGCTGGGGTCAGACTGCAGCCTGGTCTCGTCACTTAGATCTGAGTGACCTTGGGCACACTCTGTCTCTCTAAGCTCCAGTTTCATCATCTGTAAGACTGGGTTTAATGATACTGTCTACTTTATAGTGTTGTTTTGAAAATTAAACCACATAGCCTGTCCACAACATTTAACCCAGCAACTGCCACATAGTGCTTTATGGATGACAGCTATGAAATATCCGGGGAGGAACAAAGCAAGAAGGAGAGGCTGCACCCAGCTGAAGAACTTAAAACAAACTTCAATGAATAGGTAACATATGGAAAACAGAAATAGGATATCAACTGATGGAAACTGGGGAGAGACACACTTAACATATGTTCATAGTAGCTTCCTGTAGGGCTCAGTAGTCTCTGAGGTCAGGGTCCGTGTCTGTCACATTTGTCAACATGTCCCCAGTACCCAGCACCAGAGAGGGGTTAATTTATGACTAAAATTCTCTAGTAAAACAAACATCATCAGGAACAGAGGCACAAGGTATGCTTGCAGTACCCTGTATAGGTAATTCCATCAGTGGTCTTGCTTCAGGCAAAGCTGGAATGTGAGATTGGAGGCAAATTCTGTAGGGCTTTGAGCACAGGACAAAGAGCTAGGCCCACAGGCAGTGAAATCATTGTGCTTGTATTTCTATCCTTTCGAATTTTGAAGGAAATAAAAAAAAGCCACTGAGCTATACTGCAGAGTCAGCTGAATTATTATGAACTCATCTTTCATTTTCCTGCCATCAGTTATGTGCAAATTAGACAATCTCTTATGCCTATAAATTGCTTAAACTAAGTTTGTGCTGCAAATGGTGCCAGTGGCTTTAGATGTGGCTGTCTCAGCTGATAATGAGGTTTACAGGGTCTGTGAGGATTATTTTCTAGAGCAGGCAAAGTCTGCAGCAATCAAACCTGAAATGCTTCTTAGATAAAAATGTGTGACTTCACTGGTCTCAGGTACTCAAATATCAGAATTTTTTTTAATCCCTGGTTCTCTTTAACTTTTTATGGACTTCTTATGAGGTTGGTAGTCCAAAGCTACTATTGGTCAGTCCAGTGGTAGCTGCCTGTTGGGCTAAGTAGTCTCTGAGGTCAGTGTCCATGCCTGTCACATTCATCAATATATCCCCAATATTATGATCATTTCCAAGCCTTTATTTTGTCAGCCTTCAGCTTTTAGTATTTATAAAGGATTTTACAAATATTTTCCAAATATAACATATCACTTATTTCTCAGAACAACTTTGTTCCGTGGATTTTATCGTATGACAGAGAGGATGTGGAGCTCAGACTCCTTCATCTGATTCCCAGTTGCAGGCTCTCGCCGCTCAACCCCACAGCCTGTGTAAAGCATCAGTGTTTTCTGAGCTCTCCAGAATTCTTCCTGTACTGACTACTTATGTGTGCAATGCTTCATCTTCAAGATACAAAATGGCTTCCTGCTTCTATGGGACTTCCTTTATATACTTTATACAACTATTCTCTTGATCACTTTTTATTTTAAAATTCAGTTATGACTTCTTGTCTTCAACAGAAAAACAACAGAGTAAATGATCTAATAATTAACTGGGTTACTTTTCATAAGGTCTCTTGATCTGATAATGGTAGCAGGCCCAGCCAAACCTATAAGTAAGATTCTAATGCAGAAATCAAAAGACATTTATCTAGCTCTTCATGTGGAAGAATTTGGAGAAAGAAGGCAAATAAATGCCTGATACTCCATTAACAAGTGTGTTCATACCTGAAGCTGAGAGCAGCACAGGGTGATGTGGTAGGAAGTGCGTGAGCTTCTCAGTCAGGCTCACCTGGGTGAACTGGCTCAGCTGCTCTCAAGCCATCAAAACTTCATCTTGATCTTGAGCTGAGTGCAAATGCCAACCCTCAGTTTTCTCATTTGTAAAGGGGATTTAGTAATAGTTATATAATATTCACTCACTTCAATCATTCACAAGTCAACAGATATTTACTGAATACCTATTATGATACATTATTCTAGTTATTGGGAATGCAGCCAAGGATAAAAATAACAATATATGGTTACTATCTCTATGGACTTGAGGTCTACTGAAGAAGACAGCATTTTATAGATAATTAGGCAAATAATTAAAATGTTGATGAAGGCTATGGGGGATGATATAGTTAAATATTTGTCCTTGGTCAAATCTTATGTTGAAATATTATAATCTCCAATATATTGGAAATGTTAGAGGTGGGGACTAGTGGGAGCTGATTGGATCATGGGGGTGGATCCCTCATCTATGCCTTAGTGCTATACTCATGATAGTCAGTGAGTTCTCATGACACCTGGACATTTAAAAGTGGGTGGTACCTCCCCTGTCACATTCTCTCTTGCTCCTCTTCTCTCCGCGTGAGTGCCTGCTTCTACTTTGCCTTCTGCCGTGAGTAAAAGCTCCTTGAGGCCTCTCCAGAAGCTGAGCAGATGCCAGTGCCATGCTTATACAGCCTGCAGAACCGTGAGCCAATTAAACCTCTTTTCTTTATAAATTACTCAGTTTCAGGTATTTCTTTACAGCAACAAAAGAACAGCCTAATACAGGAAAATGAAAACATCTTGATTTGGGGGAATGTTTGGGAGATCAAAATATCTTGATTTGGGGCATGTTTGAAATCAAAAATCTTGATTTTGGGGGAATCAAAAAGTTCTAAAATTGAGACAAAAAGGATGAGCAGGGTCGGTTGCCTTACGGGGTTGTTGAGAGGATAATGGACTTTGCTTATTGGAGTGCCTCGCATAGCAACTGGGACATGGTACTCAGTGATAACAATGAGAGCGATAATATTGGACTCAGTGACTGCCCACTTCAGGCACTTTGGGGTATTCCAAGAAGTGAGTGTCCCCATCATCTTTCCCTTTCCCAGCTCAGATCTCTTCCTAGGGCACAAAGCCCTGCTTCCCAGGATTAGACGGAAAATCCACAGAGATTTATTCTAAGTTACTCCATGCTATGTTGTTATTGAATAATGTAAACTCAGTCCTGAGACTGATAGAAATAACACAGGAATCAGTTATTCCAATCTATGCTAAGTAACTAATAATTGATATAATATCCTATCCTGAGAGCAGCTTTTATTAAAGGGGAGAAAACATAAGAATGATTCCTGAGAATGGAAGAAAAATGATTCCTGAGAATGGAAGAGGCAGCGCATAGTGGGAGTATGTGTGTGAAGGGGAGGAAGGGGTACAGAATGTCAAACAGAGATCCTAGGAGCTCTCACACTGAGGTAATAGGAAAAGGTGGGGGTGTCTGAAAGCATGCTGGTGCTTCCTGATGAATTTATCCAGGAAGCCTGTAGGATGTCTATTTTCTGATGGCAAAAAGTGGTTCCTGCCACATTCACAATCCATGAAATTTTTTAGTTAAACATGACCACATCAGTGGTCCCTCATGTTCTTTGGAGTTTTGAACTGAGGTTATTCCACAGTCACATCACCTCTGTTAGTCTCCTCCATCCTGGAGACCACTGACTGGTGCCAACTGTGCCAGTAAGAAGACATTGTTTCTGTATTGTTGGGCCTTCTGAAGACCGAGAGAAAACTAGACTCATCTTTCCATCTGCCATCTATCTAGACTTTTTGAGCACCTGTTAATTCTTGGTCCTGAGTTAGAAGTTGTGGATAAAGAATAAATCAAAAAGAGTTTCTGCTCTCAGAGAGTTTACAATCTAGTGTTTCGATGGAGCAAAGTAGCAGGACCTGTGAGAGCACAGATGAAGAAATGACTAACTTGGCACAGTGTACTGGGAAAAGGAAGGTATTTGCATAGACCTTGAAATGAGATCTGCCTACCAGAAAGGTGGGTGATGTGTTCTAGGCAGAGCATATCCTGTGAAAATGCCCAGCAGAATGAGAAAGAACATATTTGTTAGATGAAGTGATCCATGAAACAGACATATTTAAGAATCATTAGTTTAATTAAATGTATTCTGTTTTGAGTCCCTTTGAGTGGTGCAGAAAGAGAGAAAAGGAGAAAGAGAGGGAAAGAAAGAGGGGGAAGGAGAGGGGGATAAAGGGAAAAGGAAGGTAGGTGAGGAACAGGGCCATCTCTGGTGGAGGAACATTGAATAAATGAAGGTGACATATTTGACTCAAAGGTTCACAGGTTAAAGATGCCCAAATTCTTGTTAGTCTTAAGTACTTGGCCATGTTATTAATCTCATTTTTCCTCATTTATGCACTTGGTCATGTTTTCAACCTCATTTTTCCATTGACATGGAAGAGATAGCCTGACAACATGTCCCCATCACTGAGGATTCTTTCCTGGCCTCCTAATTCTAAAAAGCAGTGATTTTAGAGCTTGATAACCCAAGGATTGAATCCCCACTCTTCCATTATTTGTCATATGACCTTGAACAAGTTTCTCAACATCTCTGAGCCTCAGTTTCTCCTCATATAACATAAGGAGGTGGTCTTTCTCTTGCATTGCTGTTGTAGGGATGAGGCATAATTTATATAAAGGTCTAGTGTGGCCCCTGATATACAGGAGGCACTCAGTGAATGGGTATTGTTATTACTTCTGTCATTATGTTTTGTTTTCAATAGTAATTATTCTAGTATTATTTCACTTTTTTGTGATTTTGTTTCTATATCAAATTGTAAAATCTGTGGAGAAAGGCTAGATTTTACTCCTCCCTAGGCGCCTGACTGGTACTAAATACTTAGTAAATACTTGGTAACTCACTGATAGAAAATCCTGTGATGCTTGAAAATGTGGATTTGAGAGAATAAACTTCTGTTGACTTTTCTGGTATAAACAATTTTATGTGATATGTGCTGTATAGAATTTATAGCAACTTCACCAAAGAGAAAAACAGATAACATTCAATCATAAAAGTGATACGCAATCTCAGAACGATTCAGAAAGAGTCCTTAATCCTGTTCATGTTGCTATAAAATAAATGAGTTTTATCTATAAAGAGGGGCAAGATGCAGGGAAATATTTTGAGGGCATGCTGTTAATTGGATCTTATGTAAAATTATTTGTTTTGACCAAGGCTTCCTTCTAATAGGATTAATACTGAATGGAAGGCATTCTCTTTCACTAGAGAATTCCAAAAGTTCATGTACAAAGGAGTCACATGGAAAAGCTTAGAAGATGGCAGGGTTGTAACCCCAGAGATTCTGCTTCAGAACTTTAGTTCTGTTTGTGTCCACTTATATAGTGAGGTTCTGCTCAGGCCATAGGCTTGTCCTGGGTCCTCTCCGCCCACCCTTCCAGCCCTGCCCCAGGCTGAGACACGGATGTGCTTGTGCTCCCACAGAGGCCACCTCAGCCGATACTGTCACCTGATGGCCATTATTCTCAGCTGCCATGTGGCCTTCTGAGCCAATAGATAATTATCCTCTTTAGTATCCCTGCAAGCAGAGCTGGGGTTCAGGAATTTGCTAATTACTGTTCCCTGTTGACTAATTATCCACATCCATCATGTATATACTTGGACACATTTAGTTTTAAAATCAATTCAAATCCAAAGTCCTCAGTCACTTACCTGAGTGGATGCCCATGATATATTTATATGTTGCTGGCACTACCAGCACTGAAGGCTGCAAACACTAATAATTACAGCTACAGAAGCAACTATTGCTTACTGACACCGACCACTTCCCAGGAGCTTTCGTGGAGGCTCTAACATTTCCCTTTGAAGTAGCTTTGTCCCTTACTGTGAATACAGAATCTTGGCTCAGAGAAATTAAATAGCATGTTCAAGGTCACAGTGTTGGTAAGCAGAAGAGCTGTGATCCAAACCCAAATCTGTCTGATTTCAAAACCTCTGCTACTTCCACTAAAATGAAGGGAAGGCAAATAGTGTCTTTTCAATACTTGTGTTAGTTGAGTATGAATTGTAGCATTTCAAACTTAAGTCTGGATGAGAAAAGAACCAATTTTACTTTTTCAAGATGAGAATCTAGAATGATTTCTCATATTTGTTATATTAGATCATTCTTATTCTTTCATTCCAAAGATTTGCCGTGAGCCAGGTTGAGTCAGTGCCATGCCCTGTAAGGGAGCATAAACATCTTCAGGTATAACCCAAGCCACGGGCTTCAAATGCGGAGTTTGAATACAAGAAGCAAAATATAGTCTTTTGAAATCTTCTTTTTCCTTTTCTTTGTTAAGCCAAATAATACAATTTGCTACACACATTTCAAGGTAGCTTAGAAATGGAATAGCTTCACCACGAGCCTTTCTGCAGAGGACAGCCTGAGAGTCAAGTGAGAAAGTGACAGCCAGAAGCTAGTCCATCTCAGGCAACAGAGGAAATCTACTGCATTGCAGAGTCCCAGGGACGACCTAATGGAAAACAACAGCGAGAGTGTGAGCCAGGGCTCTGCTGGTGGAGTGGGGAAATGCAGCTGCAGTTCCAGGACACACAGAGACTGCACATGTGCAGAAGCATGCAGAGAGAATGTTTGCATCTTTCCTGTAAGGTGAGCAGAAAACGATCCTCCCTACAAAATGATTGTAGGAGAAAACTTCCTGGAGGTTGAGAATAACATGCAAAAATAATGTCCTGTGATGAGGAAACTTGGGCCTGAGTGTGCACAAAGGAATGATCTTTGAGAGGAACCACTCATACCTAGAAGTCATTCAGTAATGCGTGCTGGATGCAGTAAGATGCGAGGGTGGTAGGACATGTACAGTGAGATTTTTAGAGGTATCTGAGGTACAGTCTTCTACAAATACTCAGTATGGGGTCACTTCTCAGGTTGCAAATTTTGTGTCTCGGTCTCCTATTGAGATACAAATATGGTACTTGTGTGAAGCTTCCCAGTATGAAGGATAGAACATTCAAATCAGAATAGGATCTTATTCCTTGGGCAATTCGTGCCCTCTTTCAACCTCAGTTTACTACCTCTAACAAAAGGGATATGGACTATCTTAGTGTTCTCAAACTCTAATTGTGTAGCAATCACCTGGGAATCTCATCAAATGCAGATTCAGCGCCAGACAGTGGCACATGCCTGTAGTTCCAGCTACTCGGGAGGCTGAGGTAGGAGGATCACTTGAGGCCAGGAGTTTGAGGCTGTAGTATGCCATGATTGCACCTATGAATAGCTGCTTCACTCCAGCCTGGGAAACAAAGTGAGGTACTGTTTCTTTTGAAAAAAAGGAGATTCTGATTCAGTAGTTCTGGGCTAGAGCCAGAGAATCTGCATTTGTTGCTAGGTTGCAGGTGATGTGGATGCTGCTATTCTGGAGTTCACATTTTGAATTGCATGGGACTAGATTTTCTTCAAAAGCTCTTAACCTTGATACTGGGTTTAAAAAAGAAACTAGATGCCTTGATGAATAGGATTCAATAATCTCAGAACTCTTAATGTTTTAAAAAGTCTCCATTCATTTATTAATTTTTAAAAATATTTATTGGGCCAATATTATGTTAGGGATACTTTTCCAGAAACTAAGTACTGTACACAGTGAGAAAAAAATTGCCAAGATGCCTGCAATTTGGAAGTCCAGAGAAGGGAGACAGGCAACAAACACAAAAATAAGTGAACCTGGTAATTCAGACCGTGAGTGAGAGCTTTAGCTGAGATGTAACTCCCATGAGGGCATGGACTTTGCTCTCCTGTTCACATATCTCTTCCCATTGCCTGGAAGAACATCTGAAACATAGTAAGTGCTCAGTAAATATTTGTTGAACAAACAAATAAGTCAATTATGTTAAGTGCTGTTTATCTTAAAACAACATAAAATAGAGAAATATGATTCAGAGAGTAACAGAGTAGTGTGGGCATTTTAGCTTAGTAAGCAGAGGAGTCTTCTCTCTAGAGGTGGCATTTGAGCCAAGTATTGCATGACAAGAAGGAATTGATCAGGCGCTCATCGGTTTTCCAGACAAGGAGAATGGCAAGTGCAAAGGTCCTGAAATAGGTTTGCTTGGCAAGTTCAAGACTCAGCAAGGAGACCTGCGGCTGGAGAGGCTGGTGAGGACTGGCTTCAGAGGATAAGGAAAAGAGATAGACTTAGACAGAAGCAGACAGGGATGAGATCAGAAAAGGTCTTGCCTGACATGGTCATGGATTTTATTTAAATGCCATGGAAGATCATGGAGGCTTTTTATGAAAAGCCTGGAATAATGTAATTTCTTGTTTTTAAAAAGACCAGTCTGGCGTCCTAGAGGATGTAAGAAGGCAAAGGTAGCAGAGGCATGTCAGGAAGCTATTCCAGTTGAGGAATATCTCAGAATTCCAGCAAGAAATGACAGTGGTTGCTTAAGGATAGTCCTAGAGGAAGTAGATGTATTAAATATATAGATTCAAGGTAGATCTGGCAGGATTGACTGATGGAATAGATGTTGGCTGGGGCCAATGGGGGTGATAGGTGAAAAGGATTACAAAGAATAATCAAGGACTTCTCCTTGCCAACCCTTTAGCTGATATGGGAATGGGTGCTCCTTTGTAAATTAACCTATTTTGGAACAGCTCAATTTGTAGGCAGACTTTTCATAAGTCGAATTTAAATTTGTCTCCCTGCAACTACATTCACTGATCTGAGGCCTAGTTTTGCAATTACACAGACCAAATATACTGACTCTTCTTTCCAATAATCCTCCAAATGTTCAACAGTGATTGCAAACTCCTTCACACACACCATGGATTTGATGTCCTCCAAGCTCAAAGTGCTCTGTGTGTTCATGCGATCCTCTATACCAGGCATGGCTTGACTTTGCTTCTATGAGACACTGACTGAGTGGATTAGAATCTCTCCATGGTTTATCATTCCTGCTTACTGGATGAAACCAGGTCTGGAATCAGCAAAAACTGAAATCCTCAATCATTGTTTCACAAATGTTCTACACACTGGAATCACCCTATGAGTTTTTAAAAATGCTAACATCTGTGTGGCATCCCCGGCAAGTCTGATTTAGTTGATATAGGGTGCATCCCAGGCAGAGTTTCATACATTCCCCAGCTGATTCTAATGGGCAACAAAGCTTGAGAACTGTTGATATTTTGATCCTTGCTATTCAAATATAGCTCATGAACTAGTAGCATTAGGAGCCCCTGGAGCTTGTTAGAAATGTATGTAGAATCTCAGCCCTCTTTCTGAACTCTGTCCTACTGAATCAAAATCTGCATTTTAACACAATCCTCAGCTAGTCCTGTCCCATATTAACGTTTGAAAAGCACTTGTGTAAATTAGTGATTTTTTTTAACTTTTATTTTAAGTTCAAGGGTACGTGTGGAAGTATGTTAGATAGGTAAACTTGTGCCATGGGGGCTTGTTGTACAGTTTATTTTGTCACACAGGTATTAATTCTAGTACCCATTATTTATTTCTCTTGATCCTCTCCCTCCTCTCACCCTTTACCTTCCAGTAGGCCTCAGTGTCTGTTGTCCCCTTCTATGTGCCAATGAGTTCTCATCATTCAGCTCCCTCTTATAAGTTAGAAAGTGCAGTATTTGGTTTTCTGTTCCTGTGTTAGTTTGCTAAGGATTGTCTTCCAGCTCCATTCATGTTTCTGCAAAGAAAATGATCTTGTTGTTTTTCTGGCTACGTAGAATTCCATGGTGTATATGTATCACATTTTATTTATCCAGCCTACCCTGATGGGCATTTAGGTTGTTTCTATGTCTTTGCTATTGTGAATAGTGCTGCAATGAACATACCCATGCATGTGTCTTTATTATAAAATGATTTATATTCCTTTGGGTTTTACCTAGTGACGGGATTGCTTGGTCAAATGGTAGGTCTGTTTTTAGGTCAAATGGTAGCTCTGTTTTTAGCTCTTTGAGGAATCACTACACTATTGTCCACAATAGTTTAACTAATTTAACCTGCCTACCAACATTGTATAAGCATTCCTTTTCTCTACAATCTTGGCAGCACTGGTTATTTTTGGACTTTTTGAAAACAGCCATTCTGACGGGTGTGAGATGGTATCTCATCATGGTTTCGATTTGCATTTCTCTAGTGATCATTGATGTTAAGCTTTTTTTTCATATGCTTGTTGGCTGCATGCATGTCTTCTTTTGAAAACATACATGCAACCTACAGCATGGGAGAAACCTTAATTAGATCCCACTTGTCAATTTTTGCTTTTGTTACAGTCACTTTTGGCATCTTTGTTATGAAATCTTTGCCCGTTGCTAAGTCTAGAATGGTTTTCTTCCAGGGTTTTTATCGTTTTGGGCTTTACATTTAAGACTTTAATCCATCTTGAGTTAATTTTTGTGTATTGTGTAAGAAAGGGGTCCAGTTTCAATCTCCCACATATGGCTAGCCAGTTATCTCAGCACCATTTATTGAATAGGGAATCCTTTCCCCATTGCTGGTTTGTGTCAGCTTTATCAAAGATCAGATGGTTGTAGGTGTGGGGCCTTATTTCTGGGCTCTCTATTCTATTCCATTTGTCTATGTGTCTATTTTTGTACAAGTACCATGCTTGGTTTTGGTTACTGTAGCCCTGTAGTATAGTTTGAAGTCAGGTAGCATGATGCCTCCAGCTTTGTTCTTTTTACTTAGGATTGCCATGGCTATTCAAACTCTTTTTTTGGTTCCTTATGAATTTTAAAAAGGCTTTTTCTAGTTCTGTGAAGAATGTCATTGGTAGTTTAATAGGAATAGCATTGAATCTATAAATTGCTTTGAGCAGTATGGCCATTTTAATAATATTGATTCTTTCTTTCCATGAGGATGGAACGTTTTTCCATTTGTTTGTGTCATCTTTGTAAATCAGTGATTCTAAACCTTGGCTGCACATTAAAATTGTTTGGGGGGCTTTTAAATAAATACTTATTCGTAGTTCTAACTTAAGAGATTCTGATATAAATGGTCTGAGTGTGTACGTGGGCATTAGGATTTTTAAGAATTCCCCAGATAATTTGAATGTGCAGAGTAATGAGAACCATGGCTCTGTATCTTATCTCTGACAGTAATTAATCTAGTGGCTATGAGTAAGGTGCTTATTTTCTCCTAAAATTTCCTCTCTGTAAAAAACAAACATTGGTCCTGGCACAGAGGACCAAAGAAAATATTAAGCATTTAGAACATTTTTTATCAGGGGAGGCTTTGTAGCTATATAATTAGGAATTTAGCCACCAAGAAGATCCTAATATTAAAAAATAAGGCTAATAAGGAGAAATGAAACCTGAGTTAATTTGCCTAGAAAAGTGAAGGGTGGAGATTGGTTACAGTGCTTCAGTTTTCAGCAAGGTAATTTAATAGATGTTGACCAGCTCTTCTTCTTTGCCAACAGAGGTACTGCCAAGCTGAGACTGTAGCATGAGAGATGTTGTCATGACATCTGAGATTATTTCCGGATCACTGCTGAGCGAGTCACTCATGTGCTATTATCCTTGTAGCAGCCTGTGCCAGATACTGTAGGAGTGAGAAGGACTATGCTTATGACAACTAGGCTTTCGAAGGAAAATATGTTTGTGGCCCCAAATGCTGGGGGCCGTGGAATCTGAAGGGAAGGGCAGAAGTTGGTTAATATCTTTAAAGAAATGTCACCTTGAAGGATGTTGAGACCATCCTCTGAGGATCTTATGAAGGCTTTTCATAAGATCAATGATTTTCCATCTCGATGGTCAAGCCACAGAAGGTTGCTTTCCTGGACTCACTTCTCTGGATATTACCATTTTGTCTTCTAGGTTTGAAAATCTTGTCAAAAAGCAGCTTCCCCTGTGGAGTTATAGAAAAACAATTCATGTCTGTATATACGTTTATTTACACATTTCAATATTTTATTTGCTCTGCTTGTAAATTCTGCAAATATGGTATTATTCCCTTCTGTGTGTTCACTGGTCATTAGAGAAATGCAAATCAAAACCACAATGAGATACCATCTCACGCCAGTTAGAATGGCAATCATTAAAAAGTCAGGAAACAACAGATGCTGGAGAGGATGTGGAGAAATAGGAATGCTTTTACACTGTTGGTGGGAGTGTAAATTAGTTCAACCATTGTGGAAGACAGTGTGGCGATTCCTCAAAGATCTAGAACTAGAAATACCATTTGACCCAGCAATCCCATTACTGGGCATATAACCAAAGGATTATAAATTATTCTACTATAAAGACACATGCATACATATGTTTATTGTGGCACTATTCACAATAGCAAAGACTTGGAACCAACCCAAATGTTCATCAATAATAGATTGGATAAAGAAAATGTGCCACATATACACCATGGAATACTATGCAGCCATAAAAAAGGATGAGTTCATGTCCTTTGCAGGGACATGGATGAAGCTGTAAACCATCATTCTCAGCAAACTATCACAAGAACAGAAAACCTTATGTTCTCACTCATAAGTGGGAGTTGAACAATCAGAACACATGGACATAGGGAGGGGAACATCACATACTGGGGCCTGTTGGGGGGTTGGGGGCTAGGGAAGGATAACATTAGGAGAAATACCTAATATAGGTGACAGGTTGGTGGGTGCAGCAAACCACCATGGCACTATGTAACAAAACTGCACATTCTGCACATGTACCCCAGAACCTAAAGTATAATTTAAAAAAGAAAAAATACATGGGAAATATTGTATAATAAAAGTAAATCAATTAGTCCTTGAAAAAAAAAGAAAATTAATGGAGGTGACATGTTCTGTGGACAGAGTGCTAAGTGGTGGTTTCTCAATTTGAACCCAGGTCTCTCACCTCTAATTCCAATGTACTTCTGAATTCTGAAGAATGGACCATGTTTTATTTTTGGAAGACTTATCAACATCTTTGGGATTTTAAAAACGAGTAACCTGGGCAGAGGGGAGTAACCCTTAGATTCATTCATGATTACTCTGGCTGTGCCCCCTTAGTGATCATGGTACATGCCAACTTGGCCTTTACCACCAAGAGGTTGCCCTGAGAAGGAATAGGGTATGAATACTAAGAGGTATGTGTTTCTTTTGCAGGTTATGAAAATATTTTGGAATTAGAAAAGGGTAATAGTTGTACAACCTAGTGATTATACTAAAAGCCACTGAATTGTGTACTTTAAGTGGGCATATTTTATGGTATGTGAATTATATATCAATTACAAAAAGAGTTGGAGACTTCAAAAGTGATAGAACTAAGCAGAAGATCAACAAGGAAATAGAAAACTTGAAAAAATTATAAACCATCTAGACATAATAGATATCTATAGAACTATTCACAATAAAATGGCAGAATATGCATTTTTCTCAAGCACAAATGTAGCATTCTCCAGTACAGACAATATGCCAGGTCACAGCGCTCAATGTGTTTAAAATGATTAATCACTCACACATGTTCTGTGACCACAGTGGAATGGAATTACAGGAGGAAATTTGAAAAATTCACAAATATATGAATACTGAACATACAATCCTAAATGGATCAAAGAAGAAATCTCAAGGGAAATTAGAAGTACTTTGAGATGAATAAAAATAAAAACTCAACAAATTAAAATACATGGGATGTAGCTAAAGAGTGATTAGATTGAAAGGTATAGCTGTAAATGTCTATATTTTTTAAAAAACAAAAATAATAACCTAACCTCATACCATAAGACACTGGAAAAGTAAGAGCAAACCAAACCTAAAGCAACCACAAAGAAGGAAGTAGCAAAGATTAGAGTATAAATTAACAAAATAGAGATAGGAAAAAATAGAAATGGAATGAAATGAAACCAAGAGTTGATTCATTGAAAAGAGCAACAAAATTGACAAACCTTTAACTAGACTGAAGCGTTTTTGCACTGAGGATCTTTTCCTGAATCCCTGAAGTAAATTCAGCCATGTAAGCCATCAGCCTCTGTATAGAGTCACTCTGTTTTATAAATGAAACCCTAGACATATCCTAGTCCCTGCGGGAGGTGGAATATTAGATATATCTGAGCTTGTTCTTACTGGTAAGAGCAGGGGAAAGTATCTCTTGGACCCAGTTATGTTCTAAATACAGGTCATACAATCTGAGAAAATGTACTCTGATAGGAGGTCAAATTAAAAAGCACAATTATTCCAAGGGTCAAGTGTAGAATGGAAGGATAATATTGCAGCAGAATGACATCTAAGTGGATAAACTGGTAACAAAGTAGCCAGGGGAAGTAGAGTTAGATCAGGGCCAACAGGTAGCAGCCAATGGCCAACTGCATTTGTTGATAATAAGTTTCCAGGGCTGTGGTTTGGTGAGAGTATATCCTGTGCTGTCAAAGATATGATAAGAAAATGACTTTCAAATCAAAACCTATAGACATAAATCCTGGCCCAGTACTTATTAGCAGATGACCTAGGGCAGATTATTTAATTTTTCCAAGAACTTTTTAGTTCTAAAAGGCAGATGGTAATTCCTGTCTTACAGAGTTGTTGTGATGATAAAATGAGATCAAATAAAAAGTGTCATGTACAGCATTTGGTACCAAGATGTTTAATAGCTGGTAGATATTAGTGATTTTTTTTTGCCATCATCATTATTGTATTATTACAATAGTTTTAAGAAAATAAAAGTTCAAAGGGTAATTCAATCAGAAATTCTTTTTCACACACAACCCCACAGAAGAGATGTGATCTCCTGGCTGGCAAGAGCACAATGTACAGTTGTCAGGATCATTCGTTAGAGATCTTCCCCACAGCCCAGATGTTCACTCATATGAAATTCCCTTGGATTGTCAAGTTTTAAAATGGACTCTTCCATGTAGAGACTTTAACAGCATAATGGAGTGAATGCAAAGTGTCAGCCTACTTAACCATGGATGTTGAGAATTAAAATTTAATTCTAAAATTCTACACTTAAACCAGTTTCCCTTATGCCAGACAAAAGGTTTTCCAGTATGCCAGGTATCAGATTTTGCCCTTGGGTATTACCTTTCCTCCTGAATTTAGAAACATACGCGCAAAGGTATGGTGCACATGCCTAATTCTTGCTTTTTGTTAGATTAAAACAGAATAATTATAAATTTATATTAAAGATAGTTATTTTCAAGAGCTTCTTTTCACAAATGGAGAAATATAGGCTTAGGTATTTTGTCCACAACCACGTAGCAGGAGTCAAGCCCTAGTCTGCTGGATTCCAAGGCCCATTCCAGTCCTCCTCTACCACCTCTGCTGCCTTATATCGACATCTGCAAATAAGACTTCTGGGCAAAAAGCCAGACTTCCAGGCAGGGTATGTTTAGTAAAATAAGCACAGTTAAAAAATCATTTATAAACAGCACTGATGGGGCATGATCATGTCTAGGAAGAATGGAGAAGTGTGCACAGAGGACATATATCTCTATATTTCATCCCTCAGTTTAACTCTTTCTCTGAAATGCACCATTTATTCATTTATCAATTTATATACTCATTCATTCAATTATTGAGCATCTGTTGCATGTTGGACATTTTGTGCTTTGTAGGGATCCAGTAGTGAGCAAGAAAGTTGACTAAATGCAGTTGTGCTCAGTTTGTGAAACCCTCTTCGATCTCTGTGATGAGAGAATTTCTCCCTCCTCTGAAGCACCTCACCACTTTTACCCCACTTTTTCTGTGGCACACAGTGCCCTTGGCAACAGCACGTTGGAAAGGGCGTACAGCCTCCTGCCACACCTCCAGGCCTTTCTGCTTTCAGAAAGCCTTCCCTGTCCACACTCCCAAATGCAGCCCTAATTTAGTCTACTATTTCCCAAAGTTCTGCAGCCCTAATGCCTGACTTCCCTGAAACCTTGGCACACACTACCTGGACTCAAAGGCTATGTACATAGTAGTTCAACATCATGGGTTTTGCACTGGATTTGGGTTCTACTTGGCCACTTAGAAGTCATGTAATCTTTGCAAGTAAGCTAATTCCTTATCATTTCAGTTTCCTTCTTTTTACAATAGGGATCATGCCAGTACTTACCTCAGAGGGATGTTATCCTAATAAAATGTGTTAATCACATGAAATTCCTAGAACGGTGTATACAGTTCTTTCTCCTTCTCCAGGAATCTCCCCAGCTCCTTTTCGCACATGTAGTCAAACCCAACTAAATCTGGTGTTTAAGACCCTCTGCCACCCCACATTATCTTTTTTACTTTTCCTAAGCTCTCAGTCCTCAGTCCACTGGACTAATTCCTGCTCCTGAAACACATACTGAGCTCTCCCTTTCCTGTCTTTGCTCAGAATCCCTTCCCTTTGCTCTGCACTGCCCACCTTAGTAATCATCCAACATCCAACCTGAGTGCAACATCTCCATGCAGCTTCCCCAGCTGCTGCCGTCAGATCATCATCATCAACTCTTCTTTCTCATGCTTGCCACCTCTATAATCCCATCTGCCTTCTGTTGGAACTCCTTGGGGAGATGTTGACACATTCTTCTTGATGGTGAGTTTCTCCAGGTCAGGGAATGTGTTTGTTACTGCTTGTTGAATAAAGTGAAATTAAATCCACTCTTTAACTACTTTAACTTGAAACAGCATCATCTAACTCAGTAAAACTGAACGCTTGGTTTAGGGTTAATCCTTCAATTTTGTCAATATAGTCTATTTTCTCTATGATTCCTAGGGCAATGGAGCCTGGCATAATACAGGGTTTTTCTGGTAGATTTATTCTTATGTCATTATCGTCTCCCTAACAAGATATTTATTTATGTGTCAGGGGGCAGACATTCGAGGAAAAGTTTGGCCTGGATGCCAGGAGGTTTGAAGCTTGCTTTTTAAGTCAGACAGAGACATAGTGCTCGAATGCTGTCTTGAATAGTTTAAAGAATCAGCGCCTATGGTAGAGCACAGTCAAAACTCTGAATTATTCATCACCACGTCCTGAAAGGAGCAAAGATGTGAGAGAAGGTCAGGAGGAAAGTGGAAGAATCAGAAAGGAGGAGCTGGGGCTCCTGTTTGATTTGTCCGTAAAGGAGAGATTGATGAGCAGCTCTCCTGATGGAGAAGATATTCTGAGGAAGTGGCAATTAGGGGCATGTGGGGACAGGTCTGAACATCAAAAAGAAACCAAGAGGATTTATCAATGTTTCAGCAATTTCACCCCAAAGTAGGTTATGGAACAACGAAGGATGCCATAGGAAGTGTGTGTATGTAAGTGTGGTGAGCACTGGGGGAAGCTCTGAATCTAAGTGAGGAATAATCAGCTTTAGGACCAGGAAAACAAAGGAAGGTTACACTAGCCAGAAAGCTAGCATCCAAAAAAAGCTAGTTTGGACTGAGGGAAACACCAGGTCTCCCATGAAGAGTGGGACAGTCAGGTCAAAACAACACAGTGGTGGCTAGATATGCTCTCGCTTCCCTATTTACCAGGTGTCTTCTTGGCAGCAGGGGAGCAGAACTCTAAGGCTACAACTTAATTACAGGGTGATATCCACTAAGATTCTTTCCTTTCTTATCAGACTCACATTTAAGGTCCAAAATGAGAATGACAAGTGCTAAACATCTCACATTTTAAGTTTCCTAGCTATCACCAGTTGGGGCAGCCACCATCCTGGAAGATTTCCTGAAAGACACCAGAACTAACCCAACCATCACAGGCCCTGCAATATAGCAGCTTCTCAACCAACATGGGGCTAAACAAGGAAAAGGAAACTCTGCATTTTGAAGGATGTTACTTTCTGCAGAAAAGTGCTCCTCTTTCTACAAGGTAGTGAAGAAGATGACTTCCAGGAGAATCTCTCCAAATGACATGGAGAGCCTGTGAGATGGACACTGTCATTTTCTGTCCTTCTTTGCCTTATTTGCTGGTGAACTTGACTATCACCCACCCGCCATGCAGCCTACATAGCCCAAAAGAGAATTAGAAGACAGATCATGAAACTGAGTAGGGGGAGTTGAAGCAATGCAGTGAGCATTCTCACTCTCCGTCCTGATAAGAATATAAATTCCCTAAGAGCTTAGTGAAGACTGTGGAACATAGCTTGGATTTAACTGTCACTTATGAGTTCATCCAGGATGGTCACCTGCTGGGAGATTGGGCTCTGGCATCAACAGGGCAAGGGGTAGACTTTCTTTTGGTCCATAAAGGGAAGATTGATGAGCAGTTCTCCTGATGAAAAATATATTCTGAGGATGTGGCAATTAGGAGCATGAGGGGACAGGTCTGAACATCAGAAAGAAACCAAGAGGATTTATCAGTGCTTCAGCAATTCCACCCCGAAGTAGGTGATAGGGCAACCATGGATGCCACAGGGAGTGCGTGTTTGTAAGTGCTGTGAATACTGGGGATTGATCAGTGTTTCAGCAATGCCATCCCTCTCCCTCTTGGGAGAGGACACACTGGGACAGGATCTTCTACATCAGTGTGGTGGAAAGAACCTCTGGAAGGCTCACTCATATATGCTACCCCCACCCCTCTGGAAATTCACCCAAAGAACCTCAATGGCCATTAGCATGAGAAGTAGCAATGGCCAAAAAAGAAGGATTATAATGTTTCCAATCAAGTAAGAGAAAGATACTGGACCTTGTTCTGTCCAACCATCATTGCTCAGGATCTGCCACATCTGAGAGACTGCTGCCTGGAAGAGGGAGAGGGATGTCAGGCTGTCCAGAAGGCAGGCCAACCTCCTCACTGCCCTCCCCAGCACCCACTCTGCACTGCAAGCTGGAGTTCTATCCTGTATTGGCAAAGGAGAAAAGAAGAGCTTTGATCAAGAATGAGCTCATAATATTTAAATGAAGCCTGTATGCCAGAAGTTTGTGTACCAGAATAAGACTCCCCTAATAACTTTTAAGTGACCAAAAAGTCAAGGCATCAGACCAAAATGCCACATTAAGGGAGGTATTACCCATTAGGAAAGGGGAGTGACACAGTACAGTTGGGAAACAGGTTTTGGAGTAACATAAAGCCATTTCATGTTCATAGCCATTGAGCTTAGACACACCAATAAACATCAAAATCACATTTCGAAACTAGTATAAAGTTAAATGTAAACTTTGAGAAAAGTGACACCGAATGATGATTCACTTAGCTTGGATTTTTAGCAAATTGTACAGAGTGAAGTTTGTTTAAGAGAAATTTTCTTGTTTTGAAAGCCTGATGTATTAGAATAGCAAATAATTGAAGAGGGAATTTGAGCTGAGGAACTGGGGCTGTAGCTGTATGCTTCATCATATTTTCCATTAAAAATCACAATTTGCAGTCAATTACTACCACAGAGAGAAACATTGGAGAAATGCTTAACGTGTAGGCTTAAACCAAAATTCAATGATTTTCCATAAATAATAATTTGACTCTCTGCCATCGGCTTGGAGCAATTTGTTGCCACTCCTTCTCACTTTCTCTTTGCAGATGCTGCTGAGTCTGAATATCCTTGTTAAATGCTGGGATTCTTAATTAAAAGAACCTGGGTCCATTATATCTTCAGGGAAGTATTTGTATCAGATAGAGGCTTATGAAGGATGGTTCAAATGGATAAGCCAAGGTTTGACTTCCAGGAAAGAGAAAATTAACTTTTGAAACCCACAGGGAGGACCAACAGGTAATCCCTGTATTGTGGTCAGTAAATACAGGTATTCAGTAAATACAGGTATTCTTCTTTGCTCATTTCAACACTCTCCAGATTCTGGAAAAAATTTCCCTTCCTCTTAAGAACCTTAGCAACTCCTCCAGGTGGTGCAGAAACTGGTTAGAGAGAGGAAAAGGGAGAAGACAAAGGGAACAATCAATGCCCCTATTCTAGGAATCAATGTTCTAGATCCCCAAAGCAGAGGGGAGGCAAAAGAAATCATAACTAAGGTATAGAACCAGAGATTTTAAATTTGAAAGAGACAAATAGGTGTGTCTGAGGAGCTCCTGTTATTGAAGCCAACTGTTACTGTGGTAACACACAGAACTTGCTTTGAGCACTTTGTATATGTGTACTATCATGCATTTACATGCACCTACACACAGAGACACGGCGACACACGTAGATATGCTTCTAGCACACAACCTAAGTGTGGCACTGTCATTACAAACAATAGGCACCTGGCCTCCTTTCTCTTTGCTCTAATAAGAGATGGCTTTTGTAATCAGGAAAACGATCAAAATGCTCAGTCCAAAGAACCAATAGAGACAAGTGAACTGAAATAATAACTTCCCCTCTTGACTTTGTGTGTTAATTGGTGATTCTTTCTTCTGAACTCCCCTTTTGCTCACGTGGCTGCCGTGATGCTAAACGATGTTGCAGTGTGAACAGCTAATGTGCGCCTTTGCTGGTAGCTGTCTTTCCCACATGTGCCTTGATTTTAGTGACTGAGTGTTAGCAATTGCTCTTACACATCTGGACTGATTGATGAGTGAGGCAGCCTTACATGTCTATGGAAACTGTAAAAACAAATTGATCAGGCCTTTCTACTTTATCTTCCCTGAAGATCTCATTTTTATACTCAGATTTATTCTATTTGACAACAGTCATTAGAGATACCTTTGTGTACATTTTAATGAGACATACTGTTCTGGAGGTGGAAGACTGGTTTGGACTTGTGGTTGTTAAGGTGCAGAGTTTTCTAACTAAAAGATGAGAAATGAGCTCCAGAAGCTAATAACATGAATATGGTTCCTCTCAGAGATTGTTTTGACATATTTCTATTAAAATCTGATTCCTAAGTTGATTTTAATTAACCAGAATAGCTCAGATGAGTGGTCACATTTTAACTCTAAAGTGGCCGAATCCCCACAGTGGCAGATTTTGCAATCTCAATTTCATCGCTGATCCTTAGTCCTTAAATAGAAAATTCCGTAAGTCAGGGACAGCTTGTCATCTGTTTATTATATCTCTTGCACTTCGTATTGTGCCTTGATATAGAAAGTGATTAATAAATATATGCTGAGTAAATTAAAAGTTGATTGAGTAAATGTTATGTTTTGCATATCTTTTTGAAGTATTCAATTTAGTAAGTTTACTTAAGTACGTTTTTTTCCACTTATTTTTAAAATATAACACAGTTATGTCCTTTTTTTCACCTAGTACTGTTATGTGTGTGTGTGTGTGTGTGTGTTTTGTTTGTTTGTTTGTTTGTTTTGAGACGAAGTCTCTCTGTTGCCAGGCTGGAGTGCAGTGGCGCGACCTCAGCTCACTGCAACCTCTGCCTCCCCAGTTCAAGCGATTCTCCTGTCTCAGCCTCCTGAGTAGCTGGGACTATAGGTGCTCTCCACCACGCCCAGCTAATTTTTGTATTTTTAGTAGAGATGAGGTTTCACCATTTTGGCCAGGATGGTCTCGATCTCCTGACCTCGTGATCTTCCCGCCTCGACCTCTCAAAGTGCTGGGATTACAGGCGTGAGCCACCACGCCTGGCCTGCTGTATTTTAATAAAACATGTTTTGGTTAGTATAAGGATATGGTGGAAAGAGCATTAGATATAAATCCAGGAGAGCTGAGCTCCTGTCCTACTCTGCTAACAACTAATTCGACATTTGGTAAAAAGATTGCCTTTGGTTTTCATATTAAAAATGAACAATGGTAGAAAGTTAAGAAAAAACTGCCCCATTTTGTTCTGGTCTATAGATAGAATATATTTACCTCAGCTCTCTTCTCTGCTTTAGTTTATAAAATGTCTACGTAATTTTTTTTAATATGAAGAGAAAGTG